>NC_089841.1:44694842-45058176 GCF_035609145.1 Eleutherodactylus coqui
AAAGAAGAGCCCCTGTGGTGCCCCACGGTGACCAAACACGAGGCCCACACTGAGGAGCTGGCGGGGTAGAGGCGTCACTTGTCACAGTGGCTCTACCAGACTGCATGGAACCTTGGCCAAGGCACTGTTGGCAGTCTAAGTTATCTGTAGTGCTCTGCTCCTGGAATTCTGAATTACTCTTGAGGAGAAACACAGCTCTTTGCTGACACTCACTCAGAACTCTTGGAGACGACTCTGCACGGCGGACTCCTAACTCTTTCTCTGCTCGGAGGTGGTTCCTGGCATGGAAGGCCTCGGGATACCTTTCCTCCTCTTCCATCACTTCACCATATGAGTGTTGAAGGTACCCCCATGCGGCTGGCACTCCTACTCCACTCACAATCGTAGAAGATGATGACCACACCTTGCTCTCAATCACTCATACTTATAGAGGGAAGACATCACATGACGAGACAGATTTTGATACTTTCCCAGACATATCCCAGCCACTTTCAGACATTAACCTCTCACATGCTGCAGCTGTGCAATACACATAACAGAAGACTAGACACTTTGCACAGTGCATTTACATGGAAGACATGACATGTATCACAATTATGAAGGGGCCAGAAATAGGTGTTTCAGGACACTACATTTGCGCCGAATTCTAACCTCCTATCCACTCGGCACAACAGAAATCCCGATCCATCTGACCAGGAGATGTTTTTCCGCTGATCAGTGATACAATTTCTGCGCTCTTTTGTCTGTTGGAGTCTCGTCTTACTGTTTCACAATGGTGCTGGAACTGGTCGTCAGCATTTATATCCTATCCGTGATAAGGAACGTCGAGTTGTGTGTTTGTTAGTTGGAGCTCCAGCGCTATATTTGGCTGCTCCTGGCTCTGCAACACCTATTGGTTAGAAAGATTCCTGATGTCCTCCTCTGACCCCTTTCGATGAGTTTCCTTGCCAGTATTCCTGGCTGGCTAGTCTAGCACTGATGACCAAGCCTCGTTGGAGATCCCTCAGACACTGAAGCTGATCCACGGAAAATTTGTCACATGATTTTATGCTGCACTCCATGATTTCCATTCCGGGAAGCTCCAATTGTGAGAGGGCCGGGGTGTAATAAAGGGGCCGTTCAATGTACATTGTGGTGCAACATGTTTTAGCTGCAGTCAGTGCAGGGACTAATTAACATGAAGTCAATGCAAATCTAGCTAACACTGATTTGTACCTACAGAACAAACACATATATTCTGTCATGCTGGTGCAGGACTGGAATGACAGTTTCCCTTTAAATATCTGACTCCATCCCACACATCATTTGAAGTGAGCATCCATAAAATACATGTTATCAGAAGACCTAAATGAGAGTGCGGTTTATCACTGATGTACAACAGTTTAAGAGATTCCAGATTGGCTGTAAATTTGCACTACGCACGGCCGCAAGACGTTCTTCACCACTGAATACACGAAGCTCTCTCTCTCTACTGAATGCAGGATAATGGGATGTAGACATTATATACTGTACTAGCTTACCCGTCGCGCGTTGCTGCGAAGACAGACAGACATACATTCGTTTTTATATATCTAGATAACAACCAATCACAGCGCAGCTTTCATGTTACCTCAGTGGTATAATATATAACAACCAATCACAGCACAGCTTTCATGTTACCTCAGCTTTATAATATATAACACCCAATCACAGCGCAGCTTATATGTTACCTCAGCAGTATAAAATATAACAACCAATCACAGCGCAGCTTTCATGTTACGTCAGCAGTAAGAGAAATAACAACCAATCACAGCGCAACTTTTATTCTGCCTCAGCAATATAAAAAATAGCAATGAATCACAGCGCAGCATTCATTTTACCTCAGCGGTATAATATATAGCAACCAATCACAGCACAGCTTTCATGTTACCTCATCATTCTCAATATCCAGCAATTGTCTTGCGAAACGTTCGGCGGATGCATTATTTTGTAGTTGAACACGCCTCCCGTTGCTCGTAATGCCTTTTGCTTTTGTGCTTGAGATGGAAATCAAACGATCTTTGTCTGGGGGGGCATAACTGTCGACGACGCTCGCACGCACCCCACCTATCGTAGGATAGATGTACTATGCCAGTAATCTTCCCAGGAGCGTACTCAACAACTTCCCATTAACTTTTCCTATTTATGACATATTCAATGCTCGTGCCAAATTTCGAGTTTCTATGACATTGGGAAGCGAGAAAATTAGATTCCGTACGTAAAATTTGGACGCTAATTCTTTTGCGCATAGAATTGAATAATCGAGTTGGGAACCATTAGCTTTTCTTATTTGTGACATATTCAATGCCGGTGCCAAATTTCAAGTTTCTATGTGAGAAAATTACATTCCGTACGTAAAATTTGGACGCTAATTCTTTGGCGCATAGAATTGAATAATCGAGTTGGGACCCATTAGCTTTTCCTATTTATGACATATTCAATGCCTGTGCCAAATTTCAAGTTTCTATGACATTGGGAAGCGAGAAAATTTGATTCCGTACGTAAAATTTGGACGCTAATTCTTTTGCACATAGAATCGAATAATCGAGTTGGGACCCATTAGCATTTCCTATTTATGACATATTCAATGCCCGTGCCAAATTTCAAGTTTCTATGTGAGAAAATTACATTCCGTACGTAAAATTTGGACGCTAATTCTTTGGCGCATAGAATTGAATAATCGAGTTGGGACCCAATAACTTTTCCTATTTATGACATAATCAATGCTCGTGCCAAATTTCAAGTTTCTATGACATTGGGAAGCGAGAAAATTTGATTCCGTACGTAAAATTTGGACGCTAATTCTTTGGCGCTTACAATTGAATAATCGAGTTGGGACCTATTAACTTTTCCTATTTATGACATAATCAATGCTCGTGCCAAATTTCACGTTTGTATGACACCGGAAAGTGAGAAAATTACATTTCGTACGTAAAATTTGGACGCTTATTCTTTTGCGCATAGAATTAAATAATGGAGTTGGGACCCATTAGCTTTTCCTATTTATGACATAATCAATGCTCGTGCCAAATTTTAAGTTTCTATGACATTGGGAAGCGAGAAAATTAGATTCCGTACGTAAAATTTGGACGCTAATTCTTTTGCGCATAGAATTGAATAATCGAGTTGGGACCCATTAACTTTTCCTATTCATGACATAATCAATGCTCGTGCCAAATTTCACGTTTGTATGACACCGGAAAGTGAGAAAATTACATTTCCTACGTAAAATTTGGACGCTTATTCTTTTGCGCATAGAATTAAATAATGGAGTTGGGACCCATTAGCTTTTCCTATTTATGACATAATCAATGCTCGTGCCAAATTTCAAGTTTCTATGACATTGGGAAGCGAGAAAATTAGATTCCGTACGTAAAATTTGGACGCTAATTCTTTGGCGCATAGAATTGAATAATCGAGTTGGGACCCATTAGCTCTTCGTATTTATGACATAATCAATACTCGTGCCAAATTTCATGTTTCTACGACATTGGGAAGTGAGAGAATTAGTGGCAGTGATGGAAATCGAACGATCTACGTGGGGGGGGCGTAACTTTCGACGACGCTCGCACGCGCGCCATTTATCGTAGGATATTTGTACTATGCCTATAATCTTCCCAGGAGTGTACTTAACAACTTCCCAAAGTTTCATGGCGATCGGATGAATGGTGTAGTAGCGCATAAAGGACAAACAGACAGACAGACAGACACGCACGCACGCACGCACACAGACATACATTCAATTTTATATATATAGATATGGCAAAGGTTTTTTTTTTTACTTTTATTACCTTTACTTTTTTTAAGAATTAGTAAAACTTTTTTAAACTTATTTTTACTTTTTTTTTCAGTTACCAAAGGGGACAAAAACCTGCGATGCTTTGATCACTCCTGCAGTATGATGTAATGTTATGTGCAGAGGCGTAACTTGAAGTTCCTGGGCCCCAATGTGAAACCTGTAACAGGCCCTCCAACTACTGTATAATGCTTTATTCATAGTACCAGGCTCCCTTTATGGAGAAGAGAGGCCTTATGGGCCCCCAAATGTCTGGGGCCCGGGTGCAGCTGCATCCCCTATAGTTATGCCCCTGGTTATGGCATAGCATTACATTATACTGCGATCTGACAGGCATTCTGCTATGACAGCCCTGAGGCCACTCAGAAGGCGCCCAGCCGCCATAAGAAATGCATGGCAATACGCGATCTTATCATGGTGGGGGCTGTGCGGGACCCCAGAACATTGGTCAGGGAATTTAAATGCCGCTGTCAGAATTGACGGCGACATTATAAGGCTTAATAGCTCAGATAAGTGGCGCAGCTTACCAGAGCTGTTGTGGGCGAGTGCCGGCTGTAAGAAACTGCCTGCACCCGCTTTGTATGGAGCAAGATCGCTCTGCAATCTCCCTCCATACATTACCCAAAACAGTAGGATTAGAGATGAGCGAGTATACTCGCTAATGCACATTACTCGAGCGAGTAGTGTCTTAGCTGAGTATCTCCCCGCTCGTCTCTAAAGATTCCGGGACCGGCGCGGGTGACAGTTGAGTTGCGGCGGTCCCCGTTCCTCCCCGCTCTCCCCCGCCACTCCCCGCTCACCGCTGGCCCCCGAATCTTTAGAGACGAGCGGGGAGATACTCGGCTAAGGCACTACTCGCTCGAGTAATGTGCCTTAGCGAGTATACTCGCTCATCTCTAAGTACGATGTAACTGTACGCCCTGCAGCGTTAAGAGGTTAATGTTTCATGAAAAGGTTGTAATGCGCAGAAATTGATGTCTCAGCAGTAGTGTTTCCAATTTGTCGCACATATATCACAAGTAGCAGGTCCTAAAGAGCTGAAGTGCCTTATTTACCTATGTGGAAAATTTGGTGCAGATCGCTCCAGTTGTGTAGTGTTTAAGATTTCTTGAGGTACATGCATTCTATTCATGTGATTGGCTGCTGTGTAATATGGCCAGGGTAGGGGTGTATTGGAAGCCAGACCCCATATGGATAAACCACCACTGTTCAATCAGTTGGGGTCCATTTTCCTGAGACCTTTGCCAATTTGCAGAATGTGGGAACACCTATACACTGCACAGAAATGGGTTGTGCCCTTTATATATAACACAACCATGGTAGGGAAACCATTGCAAAGACTGGGAGGGAAGAAGGGGAAGGGACTTGTTATTTGTATAGCGCCAACCAATTCTGCAGCGCTTTCCAGTATTTTGTTTATTACCCCCCCCCCCCTCCCCCAGCAAGCTGGGTACTAATTTTACTGACCTCGGAAGTTTGGAAGGCTAAGTCAACCTTGAGTCGGCTACCTGAACCAAGCGGGGATTGAACCTGCAACCTTCAGGTTGTGAGTGAAAGCTTAGGACTGCATTCTGCTGCCTTAACACTAGGAATCACATGAGGGAAAAAAGGGGGAATGCCATTTACAAACAGAATTCTGCTGCAAAATTTACATTCCTATTGAATAAAGGGGTCAAAAATGAACAAAAATAGTTTGGACATCCCCTTTAAGGCCAAAAAATTCTGTGGCTCTGAAGTGCCTATAGAAAACTCCGTTCTGTGATATGAACAGTTAATAGAGGAATGGTTTAATCAAGATTTCTTTCCATTTTCAGGGGTTGTTTTTGCTATATAACATGGAAGAGGGAGGGGAGCGGCCCGTGTGACAGTCTCAGGAAATGTGTTTGATGGCTCCGTTTGGATAATTGGGATCACACCTCTACTGTTGGCAATAACAATGCTACTAAGAATGTAAAGTGGGGCTGGAGCGCACTCCTGCTGGGAGCCGGGAACATGCAGCTAATGACTCTGCAAACATGTACATTATGTTATATAAGATGAATGTGAACAAGTACCAGGGAGGACGCCGGGCCAGCCGGTCACAGGCCTGAAAGCGATGCAAGGAGATGATTCTACAACATCTTAATAAGGATGGAAACAATAATAGTGGGGAACAAAAGGACGAGGAGATCTTACCTTAGAACATCTGAAGACAGAACACAAAGGATCCAGCGTTATAAGAAATCCCATCTCATTGGGGCAAAGAGGCGACCGCACATGGCTCAGCAACTCAAGCTCCCCACACTCTACTTGAAAGTGGAGTTCTCATTTTTTTACTACTTAGGTCTTGTTAGCAACTTTTTGATTAGTTTTTGGAAAAAAAAGGCCTATTTCAGTGTCATTGAGATATGCTAGGCTCGAGGTGATGCATCTGATGAGCTTCTCCCCTCCACCTTCCCATGCCCCACCCCTTGTGATTGACAGATTACTCCCTATTCTATCTTGTGGAGGAAAGTGCATGGGAGCTGCTCACTGGACACATTTCCCCAAGCCCAGAACAGGATATTGGTTGTGACTTGTGGTCATCTGACACCCCCCAAAGGCACCATGGGTACCTTTGTTTACCCTTGTACGAGTTCATCAATATAGAAACATTCATTAGTATACATTAGTGCTGAGTGAAACAAAGCAGTACAACTGTTTCAGGTCAAACTTTGCCAAAAGTTCAATTTGTCGAGAGCCCGAACCTTGGGTGGTTCGTCTCAGGTGAATTTGGGAAAAAGTAAACAGAAGAACTAGAAGAAAGTAGAAGAAGAAAGAAGGAAAAAGTAGAAGAAAGAAAAGGGAAAAGAAGGAGAAAGATGGAAAAAGAAGACAAACGAGGGGAAATGATCTATATCCTTCCTTTTCCTTCCTCTTCTTTTTTTTTTCATTACCCCTTAAGAACCAAGCACAGTAAATATACGGCACTTGGGCTTTAATCCTGGCCAATAGCAGAAGTACAGAGCAAGATTAAAGCCTCTGCTCCTGCTATCAAGCAGCAGCATATATGGTCCTTAGCTGTCAGACACAGCAGAGGACCCAGAGGAGAAGGACTAATTGCTTTTAACTGCTTCTGTCTTCTCCTTTTCAAGCTACATAACGCTCAATGAGCCCTATGTACTTAAGAGTAAAAGTGGAAGTGTTACTTCCACTATGTGACCCGGTGGTTCCCTGGCACAGCAGAGCTGCAGGGTTCAATCAAATCTGCCAGTGACTATTGTCACTACAAGGTGAGGTTTTCCCCTGTAACTGGGGCTCCTATGGATGCCCCAGCTACAGTAGAAGAGTGTGAAATAAAAAAAAAAAAAGTGTGAATGACCCCCAGAGGTCTTATATGATGTCATGGGGATATAGATGGTAAAAACAATAGTTACAAAAGTAAATTAAAAAATGTACAGAATGCTGTAATATATACCGTATTTTTTGCTTTATAAGATGCACTTTTCTTCCAAAGTGGGGGGGGAAAGTCGCTGTGTCTTAT
This sequence comes from Eleutherodactylus coqui, assembly GCF_035609145.1. Taxonomy (NCBI): domain Eukaryota; kingdom Metazoa; phylum Chordata; class Amphibia; order Anura; family Eleutherodactylidae; genus Eleutherodactylus; species Eleutherodactylus coqui. The sequence goes on from NC_089841.1 coordinate 44,702,159, forward strand.
AAAGTGAACGTGCGGAAATTCGTGGCATCGCCATTTTTTCACACAATCACAAGTTTAAGTGTGCGAACGCGCTAACAAATGTGCGATCACTTACCATTTCTCTCTCCTCCTCACTGTTGCCCATACATGTTTCTGATTAGTGGCGAGCACCAGCGGGAACTGCTGCTTCCCCACCTCCACCAATCGGCTTTTTGCCTTCTTCCTGCCGTATGGAAGCGCCGTTGTGACATGGAGCTCCGAGATTTCAGAGCTCTGCTGCTTCTTTTGCTCCGTCGCCTGGCACTATCCCCTGCGCTGTCGCTGGGTGAGTTCAAAATATTTACCCCCTATTTTCCCCTCTAAAACGGGGGTGCGTCTTATAGAGCGAAAAATACGGTACATAAAAAAGAAAATGACCAACTGCCAACGTCAACCAAAACTGTCGCCTTATGCGCCCTGTAATACAAAACTATACAAATTATATATCAAAGTGTCCGAACAAAGAACTTTATTAAAAATATACTAATTTTACAAATAAACTATAACTTTAAAAAAATCATTTTTTTAGCTTTTTACCCCCAATAAAACTAAAAAACTAAAGTTAGTGAAAAAACATATAAACAATAGCCCTACATCTCACGGAAATATCATTTTGGTAGATAATAAAGTAGGGCAGTAAAACCACCACATGGGTAAAATCCCTAAAAAGTGTCTGGACCTTTATGACCGAAACACCCCGGTCCTCAAGGGATTAAATTTGCCTTACAAAATAGCTCAGAAGTACTTAGATGCCCTCCTAGGTAACCTAAGAGTATTATACAGGCTTTTATGGCTCTTAGGGTGCGTTCACACGAACGTATATCGGCTCGGTTTTCACGCCGAGCCGATATACGTTGTCCTCATGTGCAGGGGGGGAGGCTGGAAGAGCCCAGGAGCAGGAACTGAGCTCCCGCCCCCTCTCCGCCCCTCTGCACTATTTGCAATGGGGAGAGGCGGGACAGGGGGCGGGGCTAATTCACGGATCTTGGCCCCGCCCCCGTCCTGCCTCCTCTCATTGCAAATAATGCAGAGGGGCGGAGAGGGGGCGGGAGCCTCAGTTCCTGCTTCTGGCTCTTCCATCCTCCCCCCTCTGCACACGAGGACAACGTATATCGGCTCGGCGTGAAAACCGAGCCGATATACGTTCGTGTGAATGCACCCTTAGGCTGTGTTATACACCAGTTTTAGAAGTATCGGTGAAGTTCTGGTTCAGTTCAAACTAATTCAGACCAAAATTGAACTTTTTGTCAAAATTGAGGGATGATGAGTGTTTCTGATTATTCATAATGCTCAATGGCGCCTCCTTTCTCAACTGTATTATCTATCTCAACTTATTAGAAGGGTCCATTGACAATTGGCTGCTGGGACGATCGGTGATCAACTGAAATTGGTGAGGAAACCTTGCAGTAAGTATTCCGTGTCCCCACAGTACACCCGCAGGGGAAATGGAGTATTACACAGTGTTGTATGTGTAATACAGGGTGGGACCTTCAAAGAGAGAAATGATACAGTCTGGACTAGAAATAAGCATCCTGAATAGACCCTCTTTGTTTTTCAAATCAGCCACCACACAGGTGATGCCCACAGGATGGACAATCCTTTCATTACGCAGGAAGGATCTGACGATGATATGGAGCCCCTTCTGCGCAGACCCCATAGCAGCTGCTGGGCGACCTCTGTGGTCCAATGGCCTTTGGTTTTGCACATAAGACTGGCAAATTTTGGTTGCTGTAAGATTTCAGGTATCACGATGACCTGAGTGTTTCCCAACGGGCGATTTGTGACAATTGCAAGAATTCCTTACTGCAGCGCATTTGCATACTTATCCCTTTCTTGCAGATGGCACTTTACACAATTGCTTTTTCTGAACTTCTGGCTGGATGTAAGTGTCTGAGCGTTCAGGCTTCTAAATTCTTCATTTTTTGGAGATGACGGCTCAGGTTGCGGTTAATCATTTATTTGCACTTGGTGAGTCAGCAGGAGGTCCCTGCAGCCCAGAGGACAATGATAAGATGGGTCCATGTGTCCACTGGAGGTGTCTGCAGACTCTACCAACTCCAGATACAGATGTGTAGAATGATAACACATACATCCTGCTGGGCGGCATCTGTGATTCATCATCCCATTCACCGGCCTGGCGCCCTCCCCCCTCACCGCCACGAGGGGTCAAACACCAGGGGAGATTTGCAGAATGCAAACAAGTCTGAAATGTGGAACCAGTGCACCCCATAAAGACATGAATGAACCGTATAGTCGTACATAGGACTGCAGGTCTGACTACTAATAAATATGTGACACATTTGGCTCTGCTACATCTGTAGATGTTATTATATGTACACGTTTCACCATCATCTGTGGATAATATGAGGTTATGGAGGATATTATACATGGGACTCACCAAGCTGAGGTCTGGTCTCCATGATTTTTGAAAAGGGTGTGACATTAAGGGATTCTTTAGTTGTAAATTACCAATAGCCGGACTGCAGTATTAGCCATCAATAGCAGATCGGCAGGAGTCCATCACTCAGAACCTCCTTGCTTATGAGCTGTTCACCTGGCTGGTGCACTGAGCTAATTTCTGCAGTAAGCAAACAGCTCTGTTCTCATTGCAGTGGCCAGACTTGGTATTACAGGCAAAGTTCCAATTCAATGCAATGCCTGCAATATCAAGCCGTATCACATCTTGCATCCAAGCTAGATGCGATACAACAGGATATTAGAGTCTCCATGCTCACCTGTATCACATCCTGTATCCAAGCTAGAGGCGGTACAACAGGGTACTAGAGCCTCCAAGCCCCCCGTGTGACATCTTGTATCCAAGCTAGAGGCGGTACAACAGGGTACTAGAGCCTCCCTACAAGGAGTCAGTTCTCCACAATAAATGACGCTTTAGCTCTGATATTGTAATCACTTATAACAACGTTACAATCACACAGAGAAAGTTTCCTCCATCCGACAACTTCTTCAGGGTAGGGATTATTTTTGACAAGGAGGGTATTCACAATGTGCACCTGCTGCAGCGGGGAGCAGGCTCCTACCTGTGTATCCATAGCTGCACCTGCTGTATACCTATCGGCGCCCCCACGCGGTACGACCTGACGATTACCACATTTTACCTCTGTCGTTAGTCATAAAATCCACTCTTGCGGCATTTCCGAGGGGAGGAAGCAGCATCTGGACCCAACATGTAATGGAGCTGACAGCAGCGGGTGTCGGTAAGATGGAAATGAGTCCCCTCGTCTTCTCGCTGTTTGTTGTAGTAAAGGTACCGGAACATATTGACATCGTACGGAAGAGTGGGCGAGTCTGCTGTGGCGGTATGGAGATGTGGAGAAGATGACAGTCTGCATGAGGACATAATATCTCAGCTTCTGAGAAGTGTGAGGTGTGAATACAGAAGATTTCCGTAGTTACAGGAAAGAAAAAATTCGGAAACTTTTTAACCCATTAAACACCTGAGGAATTTTGGCTTTTATTGCATCGTATTCCAACAAGAATACCTGTTTAATTTGGCGTTGATGTTGTCGGATAAGGTATTCTTTTTTTGTGGGAGGAGTTCTACTTTTCAATGGCAACACTTTGGGAAACGTACAATATAGCACCCAAATTTTAGTGATGGTTTTTGGGGGGTAAAAATACAAGCAGTATTTTGGGGTACATGCAATGTGATTTTGCTAGAAACCCAAACGTTCCTTGTAGAGATGAGCGAGCACGCTCCGATAAAGCAGTTACTTAAGCGAGTATCGCTCTTCTCGAGTAACTGCTTACTGCTCCGAGCGTGTTTGCGGGGGGGGGGGGGTAGGGTGAGAGCGATGCTCGCTCGAGTAACTGCTTTATCCGAGCGTGCTCCCTCATCTCTAGTTCCTGTGCAATGTTTATTGGTTCCTGATGAACATTGATCTGAAGTTCACTTGTATGTTGCCTGGAGCATCTGCTGAAAATGGCGCCCCCTTCATGCATGCACTTAATATGAGTCTGCATATTGGCAAAGACAATCCTGTTTCTAGCAGCGGGCAAACAGTGCAACCGCCCGGGACACTCCTGAGGGGGGCGCCACCAGAGGCGGAGTGTTATGAAGAAAAAAGAAAAAACATACATGACTGCTGCACTCGGCCTCCGCAATCTGCTCTGATGAATTCCTCGTAGAGCGATTATGAACACTGCAGCCAGTTTTCCAATTCAACGGCCATGGCGATCACGTGAAGGGGCTATGAGGAGCATTATTATTTCTTAGGGCCTATTAGGCATAATTATTACTAATAGGGGCTATGAGGGGGATTACTCTTGAATAGGGGTCATGAGGGGCATTATTACTGTATTGGGGGCAATAAAAGTGGAAGTTACTGTCTGGGGCCTACTAGGGGAATAAAAAAGGGATACTATTGCTAGGTGGGACACATGGCATTATTACTATCTGGGATACAATGAATGGGAAGATTCGGTAGAGGTGTGGAAAACAAAGGCAGGAGGCTGGAAATTGTGTCAGATTCTGCAGAGACAAAGAAGTCATTATGGCAGTCTGGGCTGAATGGAGAAGAAAAGGGAAAGCGAGCAACCCCATTCAGAGGAAACCTCACCTGTGATCTTTGGAGGTAACCGTACTGTCATCATTTATACAGTCTACAGAGTGCCTGAGTAGATCTAATATGTGCCACTATATGGTCACTGTGTTGGCGTAATATTGATGTCTGTGTCTTGCTTTTTCAGTAGCACTGTGGTTGTATTATGTGGACACAATCTGAGGTTATAATATGGCCCTGATATAATTCTGTTATTGGTAATATTGATCTATGTAGTGGACATTCAGTAGCAGTATGGTGGTATTAGTCGCTAATATGTGATCATGGTGTGGTTGTATAATTTGGCCTTTATATAGTGTTATTGGTATATTATGTAGTAATGTTGGTCTTGGTAGAGTGGCTTTTGTTCAGTGACAGTATGGAGGTAATTATTTGAGTTATGATGACTGTAGGGATAGCGTGTGTAGTTTTATGTCCCTTTTACAAAACGAAAAATGGTTTCATTATTTTTAACTGTGTGCAAATGTTTGTTCGTGGCTGTTGCAGACGGGTTTCAGCTGTCAAAGACAGCCGGCACCCGCCTTATATGGAGTGGGATTGATCCCAATCCATACAAACCCTGAAGCCCGCAGGAAATAACTGTATGTCCTGTGGTGTTTAGGAGTAAAGGCCCATTTACACACACAGATAATCTTTCAAAAGATTGAAAGATCAGCGATCGTTTTGCAGAAAGTACTAATAGGCACTAATTGCTATTAGTACTTTATCAGCTTCATTTGCAGGCAAATGAGCTTTTGGGAGCTGTTGCAGAACCCAGCAGGAGGTCTGAGCTCTGTAAATAGCTTCATTGTTCAGCCATGGGCTGCTAGGAGAAAACAGTGTAATTTCTAGCTCCCCATAGAGAATTCAGCATGGACAGCAGACACAGCGTGTGGTCCTGCTTATCAGCAGTTCTGCCAGCAGGGCTAACAATGTTATCAGCTATAATCAGCTTTCCACAGGCAGAGCACAGCGTGCAGTCCTGCTTATCAGCTAAATGATGGTTTTCCAGAAATGAAAAACGTCGCTCAGCAGAAAACTGAAAGATGGGTACATTTAGACATAACGCTTCATATATGAAATGGACAACATACAGACCCATTAAAGTCAATGAGGCTAGTCACAAAAGTTTTTCTTACACAGATTATGCTATTCTGGTCCAGGTTCACGGATGCAAATTGTCTATTCAAGTCAATGAAAGTGCAAAAAGTGCACATTGATGGTATCTGTGTGCACTCTGTTTTTCACCAAGCATTACTCATTCAGGTTTTTTTTGCGCACGTGAAAGAAATGAATGACACGGGGATGTAAAAAAATGCATACGGGCGATGCCTACAGATACCACAGGTACATACACATGCACTGAAATCGGTCCGTTCTTCACAAGCCAAAACTTGCAGACACCTGTGTGAAGAATCTCTTACTGTGTGCCCTAAAGTGGCGATGATTACAATGACAACAACCTGCTCAGGTGTCACCAAGCTCACATAAATCACGGATGCATCTGTTTTTCATACGAATGAACGTGACATCACTGGCCTGAGACAAGGACATGGCTCTTGCTTCAAGCATCTGATCAATGGGGATCATGAGCGACGGACCCCCACTAATCATTTTTTGATGACCCATTCATATGGCCTGCCAGCTGTATAATACAACTGACGCTTCCAGGTCATGGCGTGCAGAAAACTGCTATGCCCGCTCCATGAGGTCAAGGCTCTGTGAAGCCACATGGGTTCCTCCACACCAAACTTGTCACCCTATGTCTTTCTGGTGGGCACAAGGAACCTCGAGATGAAATGGGCTAAAACTAGTGATGAGCAAACATTTGAAAAGTTCAGTTCAACCGGTTCACCAATTTGCAGCAAAATGTCTGGTCTATATTCATTCAAACTGCAACTTCACCAAAACCCTTAAATTGATGTGTAACATTATCTATAAGCCATAAAGCCCCGTGTAATAGAATAATAATAATAATCTTTATTTGTATAGTACCAACATATTCTGCAGCGCTTACATAGACAGGGCGGATACAGAAAGACAAAAATTACAGAACCACGGTTACATAGTAATCAGTTGATGTAAACAATAGGGGTGAGGGTCCTGCTCCAACGAGCTTACATACTACAGATAATGGGGTGATACAGAAGGTAAAGGGGCTAGAGATGTGCACTGTATGGTGAGGTGGAGAGTGAGGGGTGATATGCACACAGACAATGGTCAGACATTTAGCCGTGTGATGGCAGAAACAGTATGACTGCAGGAGCGGTTTATGATGGCTAGCAGGGATTGCAGTCAGTAGGTCAGGGAGCATGTTATCAGGCGGAGTACAGAGGGGTTTGTTTAGGGAATTCGGTATGCCTCCCTGAAGAGGTGCATTTTTAGAGCACGCCTGAAGTTCTGCGAGTCCTGGATTGCTCGGGTAGCCTTTGGTAGTGCGTTCCAGAGGACCGATGCTGCTCTGGAGAAGTCTTGGAGGCCGGAATGAGAAGTTCGAATTAAAGGGGCGCTCAGTCTGGTTTCATTAGCAGAGCGGAGAGCCCAGGCTGGGTGATGGATTGAGATGAGGGAGGCAATATAGGGGGGCGCTGCGTCGTGGAGAGATTTGTGGATGAAGGTAGTGAGTTTAAATTGAATTCTGTATTTAACGGGCAGCCAGTGCAGTGACTGGCACAGGGCAGAGGCGTCCGAGTAGCGGCTGGACAGGAAGATGAGCCTGGCTGCCGCATTCAGGATGGATTGGAGAGGGTAGAGTCTGGTGCAGGGGAGGCCGATCAGCAACGAGTTGCAATAGTCGAGCCGGGAGTGGATGAGGGCGACAGTAATAGAAAAAGAGAAACAAAAAAAAGGAAAAAGAAGGGGAAGAATAAGAAGGAGGAAAAGAAAAAGATCAAGCAGGAAGAAGAAGAAGAAGGAAGATAAAAGTTAAGGAAGAGCGAACAAAACCAAGGAAAAGAAGAAGAAAACAGAAGAAAAAATGTTTATTTTCCTTCCATTTCTAATTTTTTTCTTCTCTGTTTTTTTCCTTTTTTAATTTTTTACCTTTTTTTGTTTCTTTTTCTTACTCTTTTTTTATTCTCTCTCCTTTTTTCCCTCCTGTCTTCTTTTCTTTCTTCTTTTTTTTAATTATTTTTCCCTCTACTTTTCTTCTCCGTCTTTTTCCTTTTTTTTTTCTTCTTCCTTTCTTTTCCTTCTCTTCTTTTTCTGTCTTCTTTTTTCTTTTCTCCTTTTTTTCTCTACTTCTTTTTCTTTCTTTTCTAAAGAAGGGAAAAGAAGAAGAATTCTAGCAGGTCTGCCGAGACAAACTGATGCTTGAAAAGGGCAACTATTGAGTGTTGCCGAAACGTGTTGCAATACTAATAAAGAGGTTTAATACGGACCTCCGAGTCCTATTTAAATCCTTATAATCCGTTAGCGTGGGGATCTTTTGTCTTTTTGCTTGCTACATGTATTACAGCCCAGGCGAGAGCTGCATTCCAAAGACGGCTCTCCGGTTATCTGGATCAGGAACCCAGGGTGGTCATATAGGTGTTCGTGGATCTTAGGTGCCAGTGGGCTCCCAGAATCGAGAGTCCCAGTGAGCACCAGGTGAGTTGACTCAATATTCACCTTATGTTTGAACCATCTAAGAATATGAGGCGCTGATATCTATTTTCTATGTTTCTTCTTTTTTCATTATTTTCCCTCTACTTTTCTTCTCCGTCTTTCTCCTTTTTTTCCTTCTTCCTTTCTTTTCCTTCTTCTCTTCTTTTTCGGTCTTCTTCTTTCTTTTCTCCTTTTTTCCTCTACTTCTTTTTCTTTCTTTTCTAAAGAAGGAAAAAGAAGAAGAATTCTAGCAGATCTGCCCGCGACAAACTGCCCTAAGTTCGGGTACATAACAAACTGAACTTTTAGGAAAGCTTAACCTGAAAGAGGGTTTGACCATTTCAGTTTACTCAGCATTAGCTACAACTATTGGCCCATCACACCTAACATGGATGTAGAGGTAACATTAGACCGTAATACTACAATTATAGCACCAGTAACCGTATTCACTGCGTTCTCAGCTTCTGCTGTGCCTGAATCGCTATGTGCCCCCTCCAGCTGTGCGCCAGCTTCTACCATCGATCCATTGTTCCAATCATTGACTGACCCGCTAATTACTGGTGCAGGGGCCTTACTGAAGGTCATTTCTAGCAATGATGTTTCACGGTTCGCATTCCTCCTCTGTCTGGAGGGCACAGAGTTATGATGTATGGACAGTGATGCATTTTCTATGGACAGTATGGATACAGTGCCCTCTCTGTTCTCGCACATAGTAAAGTGATAGATGGGCAGAACTGAAAAGGGATGTCTTATAAGGGAGAGGTTATGCCTCAGGCAAATCCTGGAAGATGCTGCTGCTGGGTCACAGGTCCTGGTGTCACTATTATAGAGAGGATAGGAATTGCCAGGAAGTTCAACAGAGGGACAAATAAGGCACAGGTGGCAAGTGCAGCTGGAAAGCATATGGATAGGAGCGGATGTTGTGTGATGCTGCTTAGTTTGTCATTTGCAGGACCAGATTATGGTTGGTGGGGGCTCTTAAACCACCTCTGGGACCCAGACCACACCAAAGTACCTACTGCAACCACATACAGGAGTGGCGTACCCTCCACTGAAGTCTATGGGAGTCACAGGTACATTAGAGCATGCAATGTCCCTAGACAGAGCCATGTGACCACCTCTTCCCGCGTGAATAAGATCAACAATAGGCCATTTTTCTGGGTAAATGGGGCTCCGGAGCACCTTGAAGGTGTTTGGCCATATAGCTTGGTAGACTGCAAACTAAAACCAGCCTGCAGACAATGAGGTGAATACCAGAGTACAGAGCTGAACGCACCATCGCACCCAGCAGACATCGGTTCTCCTGATCCAGTTGGGATTTTAATAACTAGAATGGAAGAAATGCTCTGGCCATAACAGGAGGGTGGTGGAGACTCCAGAGCATGAAAGCAGGGTGGTGGAGATTCCAGAGCATGAAAGCAGGGTGGTGGAGACTCCAGAGCATGAAAGCAGGGTGGTGGAGACTCCAGAGCATGAAAGCAGGGTGGTGGAGACTCCAGAGCATGGAAGCAGGGTGGTGGAGACTCCAGAGCATGGAAGCAGGGTGGTGGAGACTCCAAGGCATGGAAAGAGGGTGGTGGAGACTCCAGAGCATGGAAGCAGGGTGGTGAAGTCTCCAGAGTATGGAAGGAGGGTAGTGGAGACTCCACCTTCCGTACACTGAAGTCTCCACCACCCTCCTTCCATGCTTTGGGGTCTCCACCCTCCTCCTAACATACCACGCGGTCTGTAACACCCTCCTTCTATGCTCTGGAGTGGAGTCTCCACCACTCTCCTTCCATGCTCTAGAGTCTCCACCACCCTCCTTCCATGCTTTAGGGTCTCCACCCTCCACCTAACATGCCCCACGGTCTGCACCACTCTCCTACCGTGCTCTAAAATCTCCACCACCCTCCTTCCGTGCTCTAAAATCTCCACTACCCTCCTTCCATGCTTTGGAGTCTCCACCACCTGTTTAATGCTCTGGAGTCTCCACCACCCTCCTTCCATGCTCTGGAGTCTCCACCACCCTGCTTCCCTGCTCTGGAGTCTCAGCCCCCCTCCTTCCATGCTCTGGAGTCTCAGCCCCCCTCCTTCCATGTTCTGGAGTCTCAGCCCCCCTCCTTCCATGCTCTGGAGTCTCCACCACCCTCCTTCCATGCCCTGGAGTCTCCACCACCCTCCTTCCATGCTCTGGAGTCTCCACCACCTGTTTAATGCTCTGGAGTCTCCACCACCCTTTTGTTATGGCCAGACCATTTCTTCCATTCTAGTTATTAGGCTAAACAGCCTTTTAAATGACGGCATGGGGTAGGGGGTGTCGTGTGTGCATGTGAACTGGCCCTGTGTGCGCAAAAAGTACAGTACTATGCAGCGATAGGAGCGCAAATCTACATCATCAAATCTCGTTCATGGTGCAAATACGTTGTGATGAAGCATGCGCAATTGGGCATACGGTTGTTTGAAGCCCTTAGGGCTTAAACAGATGGGCGCTGCTACAGAGCGTATTGGCGCATGAACTGTTTTTTGTTTTTTTTTAAACTATTCAAACTCCGTGCGATTTCACGTGCGTTTGAAAAAAAAAAGTAGGCAGATAGGTCCTGCCCTATTTTTCTTGCATGCACCGTAGTATTAACGGGTGAGAATCCCACTAGTGAAAACAAAACCATTGAAATCAATAGTTTCATTTAGTACCGACAGGACAAGAACGCGCCCATGCGATTAACCCCTTACATGTGTAAAAAGTACATGTGTAATCTGCAGCCCCCGTGCGCCCGTATGAGTGAGCCCCAATTGTGTTGTATCTCTTAGGACTTATTCACACAAACTCATTTGCACTACGTATTGATTTCAATGGGTTCGCTCACACGTGCATTTTTTACGCGCCCACAGCATGTCCTATTTTGGTGTATATTAGCCCATAATAAGCTTATTTGGTCATTACAGTATTTTTTACGTGTGCAAATACGTAGAGCATGAGCGTAGAAATATACAGTAAAATATGCACAGACACGCGCAAAAGTGCAGCACAAAGGAGCACGTAAATAAATGTACGCCTGTGTGAAGCCGGCCTTCTTGATGTTCTTTACATCCATAGACGGCACAAATCCTCCTCTCTTCCGACTCCACTGCTCCCTCCACAATGACTGCGAGGACCCCTACTGGTCGCTTTGTAAATTAGTTTTATTTTTCTGACACGTAAATCTTTCCAGCGTCAGAGAAATAAAGTCAAAAAAAGGTATTTCTGGGACATAAAAAAAATCTAGCAGCATAAAATTGCATAAAATTAAGAAAAATGAATACTCCCCTATCCTGGTGGCTCCCCGTCCAGCGCTGCAGCCCGCCGCACAGAACCCGGAAGAAGCGTTGGATAGCCACAATCTAAGCGAGTCACAGGCCTCACCGGCCATGGAAGAATCACCGATGGCTGAGCGATCACTTGCATAATGTATGGCATGTGACTGCCCGCCGCTTCTGTGCCCGTGCCACAGGCAATAGGACTGCAGCGTTGGCCAAGGAGCTGCCAAAACAGATGAGGATTACATTTTTCACACTATTTTAAGTTGCTAGAATTTCTTTATGTCCCTGAAAACCCCTTTAACCCCTTAATGCCACAGGACATAAGCTTATATCTTATGGACAGGCTCAGAAATTAGCCAGCGCTATCCAGCAGTGCGAGTCTTCAGTGACTGAGAGCCGCTTCCTGCTGCAATAGCGGGGATCGGGGAGATAACCAATCCCTGCTGTTAACCCCTTACTATGTAATCCTCCAGGCCTTCAATGGCCTGTGATCGCTATTGTAGGAGAGATACTTCTGTCCTGCACTGCATTATCATAGCTTTTCGGGTTCAAGTCTTCTACAGGGACATAAAAAATGTAAAACTTTTTTTAAATAGTTAAAAAAAAAACATAAAAAAGTAGCAAAAAAAAACCTTTGTGCGCTCTTTACCCTCTTTGTATAAAAAAATATAATTAAATACCACATATTTTACTCTGAAGGCCAATACTGATATTTATTTCTTACCTTCCATAGTAATCATACTTCTTAACTTTTGAGCAGTGAAAGGAGGGACAGATGCAGAGGTGCATGTAGCGCACTGGCAAATTTTTATGACAGGCCACACCCCTTTTGTCCTAAGCCCCGCCCCCATTGTGTTCCATAATATAACCCTTCAGTGACCCTGTCACATGGGAATAGGACTTGCAGTGTCTCCCATAGCACACAGTTGGGGTGATCTCAAATGCAACTTGCTATCGGCCATGTAAATCCGGCGTTAGTGGTTCCAGTATTAATAGCAATCCCATTAGCGGCCCCACTAGTACCAGTGCCCCCATTAGTGGCTCCATTACCAATAGTGCCCCCACAGTTACCCGATTAGTAATAGTGCCCCCCCCCCCGTTGGTGGCTCAGTTACCTCAACTTCTTCGCTGCCTCTTTGCTCCACCTACCGTCCCTTTGCATCCCGCTGATCTCCCTTGCCCTTAGTCCCGACAGTCAGCAGCCAATCACAGGCCCCAGTTGTGCTAAGGCTGAGGCAGGGCCTGCAGCAGCACATGACCGGCTGCAAGGAGATCAGCGGGATTGAAAGGCACGGTGGCAGAGAGGCAGTTGAGGTGAATATAAGGGGCCTTTCACACGGGTGGAATATTTCTGCCAGGGGGCAGCAGAATTTGCCGCTGCAGAATTCTGCATCAAAATCCACATGGAGCTGTGAAGATGTTGGCAAGGACATTACCGTGTCTTGCAGCAGAGAATGTGAAAAATACCACCCATGTGAAAAGTTCCTAGTGTTTGTTTCTTTACATGTCAGACATGGGGTAAGGATATGCTTCCTTCTTCCCAGGACTGCGGAACAGCGTCTCAAATCTAGGACTGTGAGGAGTCCAGACTGTTTAGCTCACAGAGCATTGTCTACACTAGATACAATTGTATCCACTTCTCAGCTGAGAGCAGGACTAGCTATATACAATGTATCAGTCTGGAGTCTGGGCTGTTTAGCTCAGAGCATTGTCTACACTGGGTACAATTGTATCTACTTCTCAGCTGAGAGCAGGACTAGCTATGTACAATGTATCAGTCTGGAATCCAGGCTCTTTAGCTCACAGAGCATCGTCAACACTGGATACAATTGTATCTACTTCTCAGCTGAGAACAGGACTAGCTATGAACAATGTATCAGTCTGGAGTCTGGGCTGTTTAGCTCACAGAGCATTGCCTACACTGGGTACAATTGTATCTACTTCTTAGCTGAGAGCAGGACTAGCTATGTACAATGTATCAGTCTGGAGTCCGGCCTGTTTACCTCACAGAGCATTGTCTACACTGGATACAACTGTATCCACTTCTCAGCTGAGAGCAGGACTAGCTATATACAATGTATCAGTCTGGAGTCTGGGCTGTTTAGCTCAGAGCATTGTCTACACTGGATACAATTGTATCCACTTCTCAGCTGAGAGCAGGACTAGCTATGTACAATGTATCAGTCTGGAGTCTGGGCTGTTTAGCTCACAGATCATAGTCTACACTATACACAATTGTATCCACTTCTCAGCTGAGAGCAGGACTAGCTATGTACAATGTATCAGTCTGGAGTCCGGGCTGTTTAGCTCACAGAGCATTGTCTACACTGGATACAATTGTATCCATTTTTCAGCTGAGAGCAGGACTAGCTATGTATAATGTATCAGTCTGGAGTCTGGGCTGTTTAGCTCATAGAGCATTTTCTACACTGGATACAACTGTAGAGAAATACTTCCATCATATAATTCAACTGCACAACCCTATGCTTGTCATGTGGTATATGTCTGGTGGAAGCCAAAATGTAGCATGCAAGTAGCCTAAAAGGGAGGAAGGACAGTGCTGGCAAAATCTTGCAAGTGTGGAGTAGCAGTACTGATTTCTACCAGTAGGTGTCAGCACTTGTATGATGAATAATCCGGGTCACTTGTAGATGACTATCGCTTATATACTGACATAGGCTGCCTGTCCACGGGCGTAGCGAAATCCCACGGCAGATCTCCGCCACTGGGATTTCGCTGACTGTTCTCCGCACTGAGCCTATCTGACAGATAGGCTCACCACAGAGAATTGCGGCAAATCGCAGCATGCAGTGATTTGAATCCCACGAGCGGAGAATCGCTATGATCCTCCGCTCGTGGACGCCATGGTGCGCTTTCAGTAGCAACGCTATGGAACGCTTCAGACAGCGTGCTTCGCCTGCGATTTATTGCCGTCGGAATCACGCCCGTGGACATGCAGCCATATAGTGCAGTAACAGGTGTGATACAATTCATTGCTACTGATCTCAGGGGCTGCGCTATAACCGCCCTGGAAGGAATGGCTGCACATAACTATGACTGCACTGACCTCGCCTGTGAGTTAAAGGGCCACAACGCAGGGCACAAATGGGCCATGCCTGCCCAGCGCATCCCAGTGGTAAAGGTATGCACTGCTTCCAGACTGCTCACATCGGTAGGTCAGCGACTGACTGGTGCTCGCGGCTAGTACTTGTCATTGGACTGAACTGACATGGGGGCACGATGGTGACAATACTATCAAGCATGTCACTATACTGTTGTGGGCGCACTGTGGCTGGCACTGCTATTAGGCATGTCACTATTTCTGGGGCACAATGGCTTCCCTGTCATGGGATATGTGGTTGTGCTGTTATGGGGGCAGTGACTGCCATTGCTGTTGGATATGTGGCACAATGTGACTGGCACCGCTATTGGACATGTCACTGTACTGATTTAGTGGCAGAGTGGCTTCACTGTTATGGGTCATGTGGCTTCCCAGTGTTACCTTCATGGTTGCACCATGGTCTGGCTATAATGATTGCTGTAGGAGCCCAGTTACCATATTAACAGTAATTTAGGCATGCCTCCCAACCACCCTGGATTCTGTAGGACAGACCTGAATTTGAGATGGTGTCATGCAGTCTCCAGGAAACCGGCATCCCCCCCCCACCCCCCCAAAAAAAGAAGCATATGCTCAGGCTTCTTTACTGTCTATCTGCCTATCTGCTCCGCTCGCTGTCCCTTCCAATCCTGCTGATCTCCTTGCAGCCACTCACATGCCGCAGAAATCCCTGGCCTCAGCATTAGCACAACTGAGGCCAGTGATTTGCTGCAGTGGGCATGTGTCTTCAAACACGTGACCAGCTGTCAGGATTGAGGCCAGGGGAGATAAGCAGGATCCTAAGGGACAGCAAGCAGAGCGGAGAGGCAGCTTCCCCAATTACTATTGGGGATGCCAACGGAAGCGCTAAAACTACTGGGGCCGCTAACGAGGGTCACTAGTAATACTGGGGCTGCTAATGAGGGCACTGTTATTACTGGGGACACTATTACTATTGGGGCTGCTAACGGGCACTATTACTACTGGGGCTGCTAACAAGGGCATTATTACTAATGGGGCCACTAATGGGGTCATTATTACTACTAGGGGCACTAATAGGGTCGCTATTACTACTGGGGACACTATTACTATTGGAGCCGCTAACGAGGGCACTTAATTTGTTGGGGCTGCTAACAGTGATCACTTTTACTACTGGGGCTACTAATGGGGGCACTATTACTGTTGCAGCTGCTAACAAGGGCATTATTACTATTGAGGCCGCTGACAAGAGTCACTATTACTACTGGGGCCACTAATAGCGTCACTATTGCTATTGGGGCCATTATCGGGGGAAGAATTACTTTTGGGGTTGCTAACGGGGATAGTTATGGTATTACTACTGGGGCAGCTAACAAGGGCACTATTACTGCTGGGGCTACTAATGGGGGTCACAATTACTATTGGGGCCACTAATAAGGGCACTATTATTACTGGGGGCACTATTACTGTTTGGGCTGCTAACAGGGGCACTATCACTGCTGGGGCTGCTAACAGGGGTCACTATTACTACTGGGAATGCTAAATGAGGCACTATTACTTTTGGGGCAAATAAGGCAGTGTTTACATGGCTGACAGCCATGAGGATCTTTGGCGCAATTCGTATCGCACAGCACACGAACACCCAACAGTGCCAGACACCACACAGTGCAAGTCCTATTCTTGTGTCGGGGGGTTACTGAAGGGCACTATTATGGGATGCAGAGGGTGGTGTGGCTTAGCATAAAAGAGGTATGACCTGCCAAAAAGACCACAGCGTGCTATGCACACCGCTAACATTGTCCCTCGTGTCACTGCTCAAAAGTTGGGAGGTATGATTTAGGGGTCGGAGTTCTCATTGTGTCTTTATTATCTACTCTTCCATATGTCACTACGGTGTCCAGTAGCCACCGATGCTTTTCACTACCAACAGGTGGGCACAATCCTGGTAGCGTGCGACGTCTGCGTGTTCCCTTTAAATATTGCAACTATCTCAAAGATGAGGTCTTACTCATAAATAATCTGTTGTTTAAACCCCCTCAGTCTGCGGAGTTTGCAAGTATGCTGCTAAGTTCTCCTCATCAGGATATTCCTTGTAGTCCTGCCAAGAAGCAAAGGGAAGCCGAGGCTTTTATGTGCCCTAATACCCAGCGTTGGCTCCAGGGATCAGTATTACCTCAGGATGGAGCGCTGGTGTGAATCTCAGACATGGAGCTTGCAATCCGTCTAGTATCATAGCGGTGCATGCCTGTCTGATGATGCCAGGACAGCAGGTGCCCCTGGCAGACAGGAGCATGGCATAGTAACACAGCAGCTTCCTATTACATTTTCACTTAGGACACTACAGGAAGGACTTCTGACACTGGGACGCTTCGAAAAGGACGACATTATCAGGATGTAGCAGATTAAACAGGAGAGTGAGACATTACTGCCATAAGCCCCTCATAAAACCTCCAGTCTGCCGCACCAACATGCATTAGAGCGGGGGGGGAGGGGAGGAGATAGCAGTCATACCTGGGCACTGGTGCCTAAGAGGGTCCATTGTCCCCTGTGCCACATACACTTCAATCAGAAACCCAAAAAGAGCGCCACACTTGTACACAGGTCATATGTGGTATTGCAGCTCAGTCCTATTCACTTCAATGGAGTGGAGCTACAATACCACACATAACCTGTGGACAGGGTGGAGCTGTTAATAGACAAAACTGGCTGTATTTTTCCATGCCTCCCAACTGTCCCGATACTCGGACGTTCTCCCAAAAGGTGGGGTACAGGACGCAGATATTGTTGAACGCAAAGTGAAGCAGGGAGCCATCAGCGTCTTGCTCCACCATTTGCCCTGCATTGCCTGTGGCTCAGCAATCGCAATGTAGTGATGTCATCACGTCAGCCAAGTCACAAACAGCACAGAAGGCATGTGTACTTATGGGGGCATCACTATGGGCACTTTGTGTGGAGGCTCTAAGAAGGCATGTGTACTGTATGGGGACTTGACTAGGGGCACTGTGTGGAGGCACTAAGAGGGCATGTGTACTGTATGGGGACATGACTAGGGGCACTGTGTGGAGGCACTAAGAGGGCATGTGTACTGTATGGGGACTTGACTAGGGGCACTGTGTGGAGGCACTAAGAGGGCATGTGTACTGTATGGGGACATGGCTAAGGGTACTGTGTGGAGGCACTAAGAGGGCATGTGTACTGTATGGGGACATGACTAGGGGCACTGTGTGGAGGCACTAAGAGGGCATGTGTACTGTATGGGGACATGGCTAAGGGTACTGTGTGGAGGCTCTAAGAAGGCATGTGTACTGTATGGGGACATGACTAGGGGCACTGTGTGGAGGCACTAAGAGGGCATGTGTACTGTATGGGGACATGGCTAAGGGTACTGTGTGGAGGCACTAAGAGGGCATGTGTACTGTATGGGGACATGACTAGGGGCACTGTGTGGAGGCACTAAGATGGCATGTGTACTGTATGGGGACATGACTAGGGGCACTGTGTGGAGGCACTAAGAGGGCATGTGTACTGTATGGGGACATGGCTAAGGGTACTGTGTGGAGGCACTAAGAGGGCATGTGTACTGTATGGGGACATGGCTAAGGGTACTGTGTGGAGGCACTAAGAGGGCATGTGTACTGTATGGGGACATGACTAGGGGCACTGTGTGGAGGCACTAAGAGGGCATGTGTACTGTATGGGGACATGGCTAGGGTCAGCTTAGTCATGAGGAGAATGATTCAAGATATATGAACTGCTGCATGGCATGTAATGTAGACAGATTCCAAACACAAAGTGACAGTGGGCAGACATGCTGGAGGCCACGTAGTATGTCTGTGGGTACAGAGGGATCACTTACTAAATCTGGGGATACAGAGGGGGTCACTTATTAAGTCTGGGGGCACTTACTAAGCTTGGGGGCACAGAGGGGCCACTTATTAAGTCTGGAGCGCATAGCGTGGCTACTTACATAGACTGGGGGGCACAAAAGGGTCACTTACTAAATTTGGGGGCACAGAGGAAACTATTACTGTTTGCGAGCAGTATTACTTTGTGGAGCAAAGAGGGAGGACTCTTACTATGGGAGACTCTGTGAGGGGCATTGGGCGGTAGCAACAAGAAGGCATGTGTACTGTATGGGGACATGACTAAAGGTACTGTGTGGAGGCACTAAGAGGGCATGTGTACTGTATGGGGACATGACTAGGGGCACTGTGTGGAGGCACTAAGATGGCATGTGTACTGTATGGGGACATGACTAGGGGCACTGTGTGGAGGCACTAAGAGGGCATGTGTACTGTATGGGGACATGACTAGGGGCACTGTGTGGAGGCACTAAGAGGGCATGTGTACTGTATGGGGACATGACTAGGGGCACTGTGTGTAGGCACTAAGATGGCATGTGTACTGTATGGGGACATGACTAGGGGCACTGTGTGGAGGCACTAAGAAGGCATGTGTACTGTATGGGGACATGACTAGGGGCACTGTCTGTAGGCACTAAGAGGGCATGTGTACTGTATGGGGACATGACTAGGGGCACTGTGTGGGGGCACTAAGAGGGCATGTGTACTGTATAGGGACATGACTAGGGGCACTGTGTGGAGGCACTAAGAGGGCGTGTGCACTGTATGGGGACATGACTAGGGGCACTGTGTGGAGGCACTAAGAGGGCATGTGTACTGTATGGGGACATGGCTAGGGTCAGCTTAGTCATGAGGAGAATGATTCAAGATATATGAACTGCTGCATGGCATGTAATGTAGACAGATTCCAAACACAAAGTGACAGTGGGCAGACATGCTGGAGGCCACGTAGTATGTCTGTGGGTACAGAGGGATCACTTACTAAATCTGGGGATACAGAGGGGGTCACTTATTAAGTCTGGGGGCACTTACTAAGCTTGGGGGCACAGAGGAGCCACTTATTAAGTCTGGAGCGCATAGCGTGGCTACTTACATAGACTGGGGGGCACAAAGGGGTCACTTACTAAATTTGGGGGCACAGAGGAAACTATTACTGTTTGCGAGCAGTATTACTTTGTGGAGCAAAAAGGGAGGACTCTTACTATGGGAGACTCTGTGAGGGGCATTGGTGGTAGCAACAGGATGGTGAAAGTGTGCAGAGACAAGTTGTAGCTTTAAGAAATATTAATGGCTGAATGGAGGAGAAAAGAGAAAGTGGAGAACACCAATCAGAGAAGACGTCACTTGTTATTACTGGGGGTAACTGCACAGTAATCACTATCACTGTGTTGAACTGGTTTCTGATTATTATATTATATGGTGAATGCATTATATAAAGGGTAATAGAACTGAGCCGCTGTATCTAAGCTATCGTCAGCATAGTTTATATCGTTAGCACACGGTAAATGGCATACATTTTTTAAAATTCATCCGCGTCCAAAAAAACACAATTAAGTGATCAGAATGTTGCATTTATGCCAAAGTGGTACGAACGGAAACTGCAGCTCGTCTCTCAAAAAAAAGAGGCCCTTCCAGTTTATTTGGCGAAAAAAATGAAAATGATATGGGCCGTGGAAAGTGGCGATGCCAATACAATCTATGTCTTTTGGGGGTTTTTTTAATAAAAGGGGCTTTTATTGTGCGACAGTTGTAAAAAATATATAAATTAGCTATTTCCATAATTGTGTTGACCCAAAGAATTAATTTATTATTTAGGCCGCCTGCACACGAGCGTTCCGGATTCCGCTAGCGGATTTTCACGCGCGTATGGTACCTAAATGTGCTTGTGGATAGGTGCGGATGCGTGAAAAATCAAGCGCGGATATACGTGGATGTGTTGCGGAAAAAAACGCACAGAAAAACCAGCAGACACCCCTTAGGCCGCCTGCACACGAGCAGGTCGGATCCGGCAGCGAGAATTCTCGCCACGGGACCCGACCCGAGAGCCTGCAGGGACGAGCGCGTACTCTCCCGCGCCTGGCGGCCCCAGCTCTTTCATGTGCCGGCTGCCGCGCAGCCGGCGCATGCGCAGACCGGAGACGGCGGCCGGGTGAGTGCGTGCCCTGCACAAAAATAGGACATGTCACGGTTTGTTTGCCGCGCGAGATTTCGCGCGGCCAAACCGCGCCCGTGTGCAGGCGGCCTTATTGTAAACCCAACCCCTAGAGAACTGCCCATTCCTTGGAAAACATCTTAAAAACCAACACCCAGACTCCGTTTTGCCCCTCTTGCTTGTGCGAGCACCATTAAATTATTCTGGCAACATGCTTTCACCCGGTGAGCAGATGTCTTTGTGGGCATGGTTGATCCATGTAACTTTTTTCAGGCGCTTCTCCAGCGTAACTTTATTTCAGTCACTGCAAAAAAATTCACAAGAGGAAGGCCGCCTGCACACGGGCGGAAATCCCGCGGCGGTATTTCCCGCGGGATTTCCGCCGCTGAAAGTCTGCATAGGAGTGCATTACAATACGCACTCCTATGCAGACGGCCGCGGTTTGGCCGTGCGAAATCTCGTGCGGCAAACAAACCGCGGCATGTCCTATTTTTGTGCGGGGCTCGCACTCACCCGACTGCGGCACATGAAAGAGCCGGGGCCGCCGGGCGCGGGTGAGTACGCGCTCGTCACTGCAGGCTCTCGGGTCGGGTCCCGCAGCGAGAATTCTCGCCGCCGGATCCGACCCGCTCGTCTGCAGGCGGCCGAATTCATTACTACAGATTTTGCATTCTTAGATCCTGCATTGGCAAGAAATACTACCTATCTCCCTCTACAAATTTGCCTGTGAAGCTCTGTGCTGTGTGTTGGGACGCCTCCTACCATGCCTACTTCCTGTAGTCATAGCAACCAGTGACTCCATCCGCAGCTGCACTGCGGATGTACTGCGTGAAAAAACATACCCATTCACTTGTATTGGAGGCTTCACGCGCAGAATCCGACCCAAATTAGAACAGGACGCAGATTTTTTCACGCACGTGAAAAAATGCGATACAAATCCGTCTGTCTGGGGACAACTGCGGATCCTCATAGGAGTATATTGGCTGCGGTCTGGGGCAGATAGGCCGCCTGCAGACGAGCGGGTCGGATCCGGCAGCGAGAATTCTCGCCGCGCGATCCGACCCGAGCGCCTGCAGGGACGAGTGCGTACTCACCCGCACCTGGCGGCCCCGGCTCTTTCATGTGCCGGCTGCCGCGCAGCCGGCGCATGCGCAGACCGGAGCCGGCGGCCGGGTGAGTGCGTGCCCCGCAGAAAATTAGGACATGCCGCGGTTTGTTTGCCGCGCGAGATTTCGCGCGGCCAAACCGCGGCCGTCTGCATAGGAGTGCGTATTGTAATGCACTCCTATGCAAACTTTCAGCGGCGGAAATCCCGCGGGAAATCCCGAGGCGGGATTTCCGCTCGTGTGCAGGCGGCCATAATGAGCCTAAAATAACGCGCTGGAAATTCCGTTCATGTGCAGGCACCCTTATACTGCGCAATGAGCACAATGATAAAAAACAAACTATGCCAAAAAATTTTTTTTGTGTCTTACAAAAAGTGCAATAAAAGCTGATCAGATTACCCGTATAGAACCAATGGAAACTACAACTCATCCCTCGAAAATCAATACCTTACAAAGCTCTGTTGGTAGAAAAATAAAAATGTTATGGATTTTGGAATGCGGCGATGCAAATACAATTATTTTTCTTCAAAGCATTTTTAGTGTAAAAAATAGTAGCACATAAAACACCATATAAATTTGGTGTTGCCATAAATATATTGACTAATGGAAGATACAACTCGTCATGCAACGAAAAAAATTGCCTGCTCATTAAGTTGCAAAAAAGGCAGGTCACTACAGGGTTAAACCCTAGGTACGTCTGTCCATACATTCAGAGTGATGATTTCAAGCAGTACATATGATACCTGACCATCTAAAAGCCTAGAATTAACTTGGATTGTAGGTCACAACAATGGACAAACAGAAGATACATCATTTTTACAAATGTCGCATTCCCTCGTCTTACTGCGCCTACCAACAAATAGTAGAAGTGCTGTGGGGAACACAGGAAATACTGCGCAGTTTTGGCACCTGATCCCACACCATTAGTGTTGGCCATGGACTAAGAGGATTAATGAAGAGCAGATGGGAATAATATTTTCTATATGCTCATCGTCACTTGGCTCCATTCATCACAGCTGAAACTGAGATGTTACATTGTATGTTCCATGTGGGGCTTGGTTACACGGCCATATATACAGTGAAACTTCGTTGGGACGACAACCCAAAATCGCATTCAAAAAGGTCTTCTAAAGTTTCTTTTCAAGGATGATGGCTGGTATAGGCAGGCTACTCTTTGTCAAAAAATCCATGAACAGTCTTGTCACCTGAGATCCTAACGCTGGTTCCCCCAACTTGGCCTATAAAAGGCTCTCGGAGGCTCCTTGTGTGTAGTGACCTCTTCTTCCGCTTGTGTAGAGCTTGTTGACCACTAGACGCCTCTACTATGCAGAGAAGAGATGTCACCCCGTTACCAGAGTCTGAGAGGGGCGCATTATTGGGATGTGAGAAGCTGGATGGCCATATCAATGAATTGTCCCCCACGGGGCTGTTCTGTCCAGACTGTCAGGAGGTGTTGGGACCAGTGGACATGAGACCACACGCACACAGGACAACCGGGCTCAGGATGCCCTCGACAGACCACCAGTAGAGAATATCGTCTAATTGTCCGACAAGCTCGGGCAGCTCCAACTGTTTCATTGTCTGCCATCGAAAGACAGGTGGCACTATCATTACAGGCTTCTGTGTCTGTTGGAACCATTTCTAGGCTCTTGGCTGAAGCGACTGGAAATTTGGTCTCACGGCACTTATTACATGTACTGTCTTTGACATCCACCCACTATCTCTCACGTTTGCAGTCCTGTTGTCTTCAGTGCCTAATCCAGCTTTAGTTTGAGCACTAACGATGGCCGTTTTCGTGACTGGAGACATCGGGGTGAGCGACTCAATCCTGCCTTTGCTGTGAAGCGTCACACTGTCTCCACTGCTGGTGTGATGATCTGGGGGCCATTGCATACGACAGTCGGTCACCCCTAGTAGTGGTACGAGGGACAATGACAGTTCAGCCACATGTGTTGTCTCTCATGGAAGTACCTCCATGTGGCATTCTCCAGCAGGATAATGCTCGGCCACACACACAAGAGTGTCACAGGAATGCCTCCACAACATTATCACACTTTCGTGGCTGCCCGGTCACCAGATTTATCACCAATAGAACATGTATGGGACCCTCTGGGATGCCAAATTCAGCAGACTACAAATTTCATGATCTAGAGGCTCAGTTACAGCAAGTGGGGAGTGATAGGCTGCTGAATACCATACGGAATCTGTATGCCTACATGTCCACTCATATCAACTCTTGTATCCAAGCTAGAGGCGGACCAACAGGGTACAAGAGCCTTCATGCCTGCCACTAACACATCTTCTATCCAAGCTAGAGGTGGTCCAACTGGGGCTCAAACTCAAGAACTCCTGTGCTCCAAACAGCAGCTCTCCCTGCTGAGCTATCCAGCCTTCTGGACAGCTCCCCTGCTCAACCTTTGCCTTGTTCCTGTGCTCCTAATCCAATTGAACATGCTGCAAAAGCCTGGCCCTTCCTCAAGTTCCCTGCGAGATTATTGTGCTCAAGACTAAGTAGTCAAGCTCTTCCACTTGCTGCACCTACATTCCGCTATCAGATATACCTACCTGTATACTGACCTCTGGCTTCCCTGACTATGCTAGCCACCAGCTCCTCTGTACCGCAAAACAATATTTACCTGTTTACTGACCTCTGGTTTTCCCTGACCACGCTACCTGCAACATGGGGCTCCAACTTTGAACCAAATTGTTACAAAATAATCTCGCCCAAAATGAAGTCCATTGTGGCCACCTTGAGAAAACAAGTTTCTGAGCTCCAAGAGTGTGCCACCTACTAGGGAAAGGTTGCTGACCTACAAAGAGAGACAGTTTACAGAGGCAACTTCTGGAACTGTGCAATTCCGGTTCTG
The DNA here is from genome assembly GCF_035609145.1 of Eleutherodactylus coqui. Taxonomy (NCBI): domain Eukaryota; kingdom Metazoa; phylum Chordata; class Amphibia; order Anura; family Eleutherodactylidae; genus Eleutherodactylus; species Eleutherodactylus coqui. The sequence continues at coordinate 44,726,664 of NC_089841.1, forward strand.
TTGTTCACATGCCACTGCCAACAACGTTTGGTGTGGATCGTCGCAAGTACCTGGGATTTCTTAACCAGTGCCGTAATTACTTCTGCATACAACCAACTCAGTTTAGCAGCAACAAGAAGAAGGTATTATTTGTCATCAACCTTCTCACTGATGAGACGTTTGCATGGGCCTCATCGTATGTGAACAAACAGTAACTTCCTCGACAGTATCAATGCCTTCACTACCGCTATGGATCAAGTCTTTGATGCCACAGCAGACGGTAGGTTACATAACCTAAGACAAGGGCAATGCTCTGTTGCCTAATATATGGCAGAATTTCATCGCTGGATGACTGATACCACATAGAACCTGGCCGTCTAGAAGTCAGTTCTGGTGAGGATTATCTGAGCCAGTGACACATGAGCTTGCCAGAATCGAGACCCCTTATAATTTTGAGGACTTTATTTGGTTATGTACTTGAATTGATAGTAAAATTGCTGAACATAAAATGGAGACGCTGCGGGTATTTGGGAGCCATCATGCCTATTCTTTCAGTCAACTAGCATTTAACCCCCAGCAAAGGACTGAAGCCATCACTGAACCAATGCAGATTGATGTCATCCACAATCCCCTTTCCCTAGCAGAAAAGGAAATGCATCATACAGAGAATCTATGTCTCTATTGCTATTATGCTATTAACTGCCCCAACAAGTTCCAAAAATCCATAGCCTTTACCAGTGCTAAGACCATAGACATTCCCAAACTTCTGGGGCCATTAAGTGGGTCACTGTTACAGTGAGCTGGTCACTGAGGGACATTTACTGTGAGTGGGTCGCTGATAAATAAATTATAGATCTTGGTATTTGTATAGCGTCAACTTATTCCGCAGCGCTTTCAAGTAATTCATTACCCCCCACCAAGCTGGGAACTCATTTTACCGACCTCGGAAGGATGGAAGGCTGAGTCAACCTTAAGCCGGCTACCTGAACCAAGTGGGGATTGAACTTGCAACCTGAAGGTTGCACGTTTAATCCCCTATGATGGGATACAGTGTCCGGTCATAAAAATTTGCTACTGTATGCTATGCGCTCTGCTACAGCTGTAACTTTTTTTGTTGTCCAAAAGTTAGGAGGCACGCACACCAGTCAACCAGGTCCAACTTGCTCTTTTCCGCCGTGTTACTTTCTGTGGTCAACTCAGTAGCAGTCCCTCCAGATGTAGTCTCTCGGAAATTGTGGCCATGGAACGTGTGTCACTGAAGCTCTTCCTTAATTAAAGGTCTCTATGTTACTTGCTGCGGCTATTGGGCTTCTCTGGCCCCAGACATTGGATAATATAGCATCAGTCTTTCTACTCTCCTTGCACAACAGTCCCTGTGCTGCTACCCCAGTTTGTTACCGCATCTGCTGCACAGCCTTCTGCACACTCTCTATAGCAGCGTCTGACCCTCGGATGCAGCTACATTTTTTGATATTTCCCTTGCTGGGCACTTATGAGATTTCAGGACCTGCTTGGAGGCGGGGCTTCTTTCCAGCAGCCTCACAAGGCTTCACAAAAATGGCGGTCCTTACTTTAGCACGCACTACATGGACGGTTTTGGGACATGGAGGCACTAACCCTTTATGCTAACTCCTCCTGGATCCTGGCCTGTCTCAACAACCTCCACGCTCAGCCTGGTCTCAGTCTTATCACTGCAGCCATCGTCCCTGCTGGTAGCAGCAAGGATGTAGCCTCCCTCTCCTGCCATGCGCTGCTGCTCACTAGCTCTGGGCCTTCATCTTGTAGCAGCCGTTACTCTGGCCTTTACTCTAGTCCTTTTCTTCACCTTCTCTGGTGCTCATTTCGGGGGCCTTGGTTTGGCACCTCAGTGTTTGTAGGAGACATGGCCACAAATGTAGAAATAAGTGAGAGGAGAGCGCCAAGGGTAAAAGGTTTAGCAGCAATCAGTTGAGGTGAAGTAAAGAAAAGCACTCACCGGGTGCTCGGGTGAGACCAGACTGAAAGCGTAAGTCTCACCGGCACCGAGATCCTGGATAGCGTATATAAATATAAAGCTGAGTCCCTTATCCATGGAGAGCCGCACAGCAAATATACGAGTAAACACCCAAAACAATGGGGGCTCGTCATATAATCATTGACAGAAAAAAGAAAAGCAATGCTTGCGCTCACGGGAACACAGGAACGATGATCAAATTGATTATAGTACAATCAATTTATTTTAATACACACAATATACTGAGCTCAGTATATTGTGTGTATTAAAATAAATTGATTGTACTATAATCAATTTGATCATCGTTCCTGTGTTCCCGTGAGCGCAAGCATTGTTTTTCTTTTTTCTGTCAATGGCCACAAATGTGTCCCTGTAAATGAATTGGAAGGCCAAGTGCCGAGTTTCCTTTAAGCTGTGCGAGCCGGCTCGCATTGCTGTTTATTGCGCCCCCACTGCTGTTATTGGACACGGTAAATATTGCTTTAATGATCAAAACTCTCACGCTTTCTTATCTGCCTCGCTGCGGCGCCCGGTACTGGGTGCTTCTTCAGTCCTTCTTCCCTGTCTCCTGTTTTTTGCTGCCGCCTACTCTAAGGCGCTGGAGACAGGGGAGAATGATAAAACAAAATGCACTCTGCGACGGGCACCACAATGTGACCGACCATAAACTGTGTGAGAGTTTTGATCATTAACATAATATTCACAGTAAAGGTAGAGAGTAATGGGGGCAGAACACAAGGGGGCGCCATTATTGTGGGGACAGTATTACTATAGGGGCCTCAAGAAAGGCATCATTTCTTAAGGGGCCACAAAGGACGCACTAATATTATAGGGGCTACACAAACAACACTATTACTATGAGGCCACAAGGAAAACCCTATTTGGAAGAAAGCAGCCATGTTTTTCCAATCCTGGACAACCGCTTAAGGCCCACAGCAGAATCTGGCTCTGCCCGCAGCAGCATCCGCACGTACCTGGTTAGTTTCTTTTCTTCTGTATTGCGTTTTTTAAAACTACTGCTTTTCCCGCATTATCGCCTAGCGATGATGCGGAATACGCGACCTTTCCACAATGTCATTGCAGAAGGACCGCGGATCAGACGGGAAAAAAAAATTTCCTCCACTTGTGAAACCGCAATTGGTTTCCGTGAGTGTGCAGCAAGAATCGAGATTGCCCACCTTTGCCAAGCTCCCTAAAGACTCTGCTCAGCAGCTGCCACAAGTTAGAAGGAACACTGGCCAAGTTATACATCAAAATCAATAGGAATCTATTTGCGTCTGTCGGAGTCCACGGCACTGCGGAATAAAAGTATAGAAAACTTGGCTGATGTCGTATACAGTGAAACTTCTCCAATAACTTGCATACTTGAGAAGACCACCCTTGATCTAGACCAGATGCTTCTAAAAGGATTTTCCATTCTCTTATATTGTAGGTGTGTAAGGACTTTATAAGCAAATAAGGGAGATGGAATAATACCTCTACAGCGCCACCTATTGGAAGGCAGTATTCCTTCCAGCCAAAGTTAGACTCTTTATACAAGCCTTGTAACAATGACTGGGAATTAAAAGCAAAGCCAGACTCCATGTACAGACAGCTGTTCCAGGGTATTTGCCCTTCATGAAGAGTCTAATTTTGGCTTGAAGGAATACTGCCTTCCAATAGGTGGCACTGTGGAGGTATTATTCAATCTGCCATATTTGCATATTACCCAGAGGAGCAAGAATGGCCTTCTCACTCACCATCTAGGTGAAAAGATAGCGTTTATGAGGCCTTTATAAGGACGCCCCCTCTAGAGGACTGCTATTCACTACAGTAAACTCTGAACCCATCTCTCATCTAGCTGAAGGTTTATCTCACTACTCAGCTGGTATGGGGCATCCGTCTAATGTTATAGCCCTAATCTGCAGCCTTGTCATCGTCAACTGCAGCCATCTCATGTCTGGTCAGGTGGGAAGGAGAATCTGCCCTGGAACAGTCCACTTCCTCCATCAGCCTGGTGCACACCTGTAGAAGGGAGACTACCTCTTCTGTCACACCTAGTCCATAATCAGGGACTTTGGGCCTAATAGTCTACCTTTCCCTGCTGAAATAATTCTGGACTATCACTACCCCCCAGCAGGGGGCAAGTGCATACCACGTGGCATGTTCCACACTACTGTTCATGGCCCCATGACCAGGACTTATATAGGGCGCCTCCTACTGAGCATGTAGAGTAGAAGCCCTCCAGCTGGTAATGAGAGATACTCGCTGTATTATTGGGTCCTGCTCTGTTTATTTTTTGTTTGCTTGCAACCTGATGGACTCAGATACAGCAGGCTTAGCTCTAGTATACCTAGAGGTAATATGGTCACCATATAATAGTTGTACTATTATACAGGTGGTTGGATATAGACTGTGAGCCCCAATGGTGACAGAATCCAATATCAAGTGATGTAAAGTGCTATGTATTATGCATATACTATATAAATAATGGTGATTATTATTACACAGTGATAGTGATTGCAGTTGCGTTACCCCCAGTGATAGTAGTGCAGTTACTTCCAGTGATCACATGGGAAATTTCCTTCCTTTTGTTTTAGGGGCCCAGACCCAGTTCTCCTCTACTCCGCTACAGTCTCGAAGAGGTTTAACTATGCTCACCCAATAAAGTAGCCTATATAATTGTGAACATTATGTACTTGGAAGGTGGCACCATTTTATTGGATATGTGCCAGTATGTAATTCCACATATGGTGTATGGTATTCAGTCACCGATACCTATATTAGCTGTCTATGGTAAAGGAACCCCATGACTGCGAGTTATGCCTAAGGGGAATGAAAAATAAATTAATAACCATCTAAATTATGTGAGGTCGGAGCCCAGCAGTCTCCGGACTTGGCAAGTGTATAGTTTGTCTGTGATAAACAGGAGGGGGGGAATGTTTCGCTGAAGCAGTACCCAATGCCAGCGTCCCAACAATGTATACAGACATTTGGCAAGGCCCAACCAGGATTAGCTGGAGAAACTGAACTGGACAAGGACGTTTTCCAGACAGGGCGGTCAGATTTCTAAAAGACGGATCTTCTCTGAGATCAGCCGTTTTAGTGTGTTTTTCAATCATTACTGAGGATTTAGACGAAAGCCGGCAAAGTCTCCTGTTGGCCAACGGTTTTCCCTGGAGAAGAAGCGTTTGTTTAAAGAATGGTTAAGCAGCGTCTTATGGAAGATCAAAATATTTCTGCAAAGATCTAAAATATTTTAATAGCAATATTGACCATGTATCTGTGCCCGGAATAAGCAGCAGAACCCTTCATTACATGCAAAAAGGTCCCTCCGCGCCAAGAAGAACCTTCGCACTGCCAAAAAGGAAGATTAGGGAAGTATATACAAAACTGCAAGGAACAGAAACACAGCAAGAATCTGTCACTCCTTGTCTGTTCTCGGGGAGATAAGACGGACAGAGGACAATAGTGAAGTTTTTTGGAGAACCAAATTACAAGGCCAAGGGTTCCTATATAATAACTGTGGGCCTCTTCCTCCTTTGCAACCAATTGGTCAGAAATTGATAATAGTCCCCATGACATTTGAGTTATACTGGGTTGGGTTGTCAAGCAGGGTCCAAGTCCTTCATAGTGTAATTCTTCCTCAGTGCTGCCTCTATAAAGTGGACTCTGTCCAAAAGACCACCTCGTTGACAAGACCACCCTTACTCTAAACTAGGATTTATTGTGATGAATTTCCAAACTTCTGTATGATTCTGAGGACCTACATCCATCTATGGAGAACAGCGAGCCATTCAGAACTGGGGTGCGTTCAGAACTGCAGCAATGTGTTGCGGCATAGACTCCATTATGTGATGACTTTGTTCTGTAGGAATACCGGCCCCTGCGGACAGGGAGCTTCTGGTAGTTGCTGCAGATTAGATGGAGGTGCTGACATAGTCTAATCAGCTGACAGGAAGAGGTCATCAATTCGTGCTGCTCGCACCAAATTCTGACCTCCCATCAGCACGGGGCAACAGAAATCTGGATCCATCTGACCAGGAGATGTTTTTCCGCTGCTCAGTGATACAATTTTTGCACTCTTTTGCCCCCCAGAGTCTCGTCTGTCTGTTTCTCTTAGACCTCCCTCACACACGGCGTTTGCAGAAACGCAGCGTTTTTCCCCCCCTTTTCAGCAGCGCTGGCATACTTTATGCCAGCGTTTTGGCTGCGTTTTCAGTTCAGCTGAAAACGCAGCTAAGGATGCTGAAAAGAAAAAAAAAAAGCAATACTCATCTAGCCACTGCAGTCCGGGTCGCGGTCGCTGGTCTTTGCCGCTGATCCGGGCTTCCTCGGCACTCCCAAGTCTATTGCCGGAGGTCAGGTTTGAGAACCCCGCCTCCGGCAATAGAGTGCTGTGATTGGTTGTCGGCGCTTGCTCGATCCCCAATCACAGCCCTTCATTGACTGTCTCAGCCAATCAGAGCTTGCTGTAACAGTTAGTGGCCCCAGTAGCAATAGTGACCCATTAGTAATAGTATCCCAAGCAGTAATAGTGCCCCACTAGTAATAGTGTCCCCTATAGTGGCCCCAGTAGTAATAGTGCCCTATTGGTAATAGTGTCCCCAATAGTGTCCCCAGTAGTAATAGTGACCCTTACTTGTAGCCTCAGTATTAATAGGGACCCCCATAGTGGACTTCCAGCCACCAAACAAGATAAACTCACTTGTAGTCCCGCGCTGGTGGCAGGAACGCAGACACCGGCGGACAGGTCAGAGGTCGCACCGAGGCAGTTGGGAGACCTGCTAAGGAATTAAGAACTTGGAATGATTTTGCTTCCCCACTTTGTAAGATGGAGCCACTCATAACCCGATACATTAATTAAGACATATTATGTAAATGGGGTATTTCTATTATTTCCTATTATGCAACGGCATTTGGTATAAGCGAGGAATGGTGTCAACGTGTAATTAGTCATTACTGCAATAGCCATAAAGTGACACAGATATGAGGTAATGAGATGCCAGGAGCTTTACTAAACTACTAATGAGCATAAAAATAGAAGGGAGCTCTCCCAACATAAAGCTCTGAGCCGGTGGCAGGCGGCCCGCGGCGTTCACATGTGTAGATCACTATTCACATGAAAGCAATATAGCAGAGGAATTCACAAGCCGGCCCGGGCCCTACTGCGCTCTAACCCCAGTATCATCGGCTTGCAGGAAATACTGCAAATTAAGTGGCCATTTCACATAAAGAAAATTCCAGCCGTGCCTCAGCTGAAGTGCACGAAACCCAAGAAGACACGTGAAGGAGAGCTGAAAGTAACACACAAGCCACAGACCTAAAGTGATCCACATCCGCCTCCGCTCACAGTATTATATACGTATTACTATTAATGGCCACCACACCGAACGGACCCTTTACTAGAGACCCCCATCTAGTGACACGTTGGAATCCTTTGACCTTCAGAACCGCAGCAGTTCATCATGGTGTAGATGTCACTAGATTATGACATCGTACGGCAGGAATATCGGCCCCTGCGGACAGGAAGCTTCTTGTAGTTGCCGCAGATTAGATAGAGGTGCTGACATGTTCTGACCAGCTGACAGGAAGGGGTCATCGATCCGTGCTGCTTGCATCAAATTCTGACCTTCCATCGGCACGGGGTAACAGAGATCTGGATCCATCTGACCAGGTGATGTTTCTCCGCTGCTCAGTGATACAATTTTTGCGCTCTTTTGCCCGCTGGAGTCACCTTTCTGTTTCTCTTAGACACAATGGCGCTGGAGCTGGTTGTCTGCTGTTATAGCTCATCCGTGATAAGCAACGGAGAGTTGTACATTCAGCCAAGGTATTTGGAGCACCAGCACCATGCAATACCTAACTTCCCCTGTGGGTGCACTACAGCAGAATTAAAGACTTGCTACACAGGTCTCATAGAGATTATTACTGATCGCTGGGGCAAAAACCCATCACAATTTTGGCATTACTTTTTTTCTTCAACCTCCAACATGTGGAATAAATGTTGTGATATTTTAACAGTTCAGACTTTTACATAAACGGCAATACCAAATATATGGGGTTTTAATTGTGATCATCTGATTGCTTATACTATATACTGCAATACTTCGGTATTGCAGTATATAGCAATTTTTGGCATTGCCTATCACACCCTACCATATCTATGTATGGCAACCGTTGGAGCCTTCAGGAAACATGTTAGCCCATCGGCACCCCATGATCGCATTATGGGGGTGCTGATGGGGTGTGGGAAGAGGTCCCCCTTCTCCCGGTGACTGTTTAGATGTGTGGTCACCTAAACAGTTAACTGTCACGATCAGAGCCAACTGTCATCATGGTAGCTACCGATCGCTCACCTCCACGACACCCCTCCCGATGTAAATCTACTATTGGGTGGTTGTGAAGGGGTTAAGCAACTGAAGACCATTTACCTCTAAATTCAAAAAGGGTGTACAGGCAAAAAAAAAGGTCCAATATGGGCAAAAATGAAAAAAGATGATATCGTCCTTTTTATGGTTCTATGAAATTAGAAAGATATAGGTGCTTTCTTCCAGAAGCAGCACCACACCTCTCCATGAGTTGTGATAGGTTCTGCAGCTTAGCTCCATGGAAATCAATAGGTATTGCTGTGCAATACCACATACAACCAGAAGACAGGAGTGGAGCTGTTGCTTTTATATTCCATTACACACTTGTAAGACTGGACCATCACAAATGGAAGGCGCTGTGACAGAAGAGGGCCAGAATATGGAGTGCAACATTCAAATTAATGATTCTTTCAAAACAGCACTGTGTCAATAGCAAAGGGTGTGGGGAGCAATGGCGGGCATCACAGCTCCTTCCTCCTGAGGACTGCCGAGAACACCGGCTCGTGTGTGCACCTGCCAATGCACCTTATCCCTTTAAATATACCGTAAAAGTCTGGTTATTGCACCACTAGAGGGCAGCAGAAAAGTACAATACAATATAATGGTGACCTGTTCCTATAAAGTTGGATTGCGAGAATTGTGCCCAGTAGGGGGCGGCAGAGAGCTTTCCTAAAGGATGATTACACTCAGGCAATGGAAACATGAAATGTTCAAATGTGCTGCGAGGACAAGTTACATGTGCGGAGTAATAAGAAATATATTGGATATTCACTGAGAGAACTGTTCACACAGGGGGTTGACCTAATCAGCAATTAGCAATTAGCTATAGGACAATGAATGTAATCATATGACAAATCTCCCCCATAGAGTTTGCATTACTTTACACCTTGTTGCAGTACAGTTTTCCATGTGATGCAACTTGTAGCTGAGTAAGAATGAAAAGCAGTATTTATCTTCATTTGGTAGTACTTAGTGGGGCTCCTTGGGCCCTAATGACATTGGATGTTCTCCGTGGAATACTTTCTATTAATGTCTGTTATACTTTAGCTCGTATTTCCCTCCATTCATCCTGCAAACGTCTGCCGAGTTCTCTCAAAAAAGATTGACGCTGTTCATATTTCCTGACTCGATGTTCCGGTTTACCCCAAAGATGTTCAGTAGGGTTCAGGTCAGACTCTGTGTAGCCAGTCCATTCATGGAACATCCATATCCTCAAACCAACATAATTCCAGATCATAACTGAAGCTCCGCTGTACTTAACTGTTGGCACAACACAGTCAGGCAAAAGGTGTTCCCCAGGATCCTCCACACCAGGGACAGACATCTGATGTGAAGATGGAGGAGCGTGATCAGTCACTCCATAGAACATTCTTCCATTGCTCAGCTGTCCAATGACAACGCTCCTTGCACCATTGTAGGCAAGCCGATGCATCTTCTTTGAGAAAACTCGAATGTCATTTTCTTGATGAATGGAGGGAAATACCAGCTGAAGTATATCCGATGTTAGTAGAAAGTATGCCACGGAGAGTATCCAATGTCAATAGGGTCAAAGGAGCCCCACTAGGTATGAACATATGGAAATACATACTACTTTTTATTCCTGCTCAGGTATTCAGTTACGTTTGGTAGGATAGTGTATTTCTTAGATACATATTTCTTAAGATACATATCCTGTAGCTAGACTTCTGTTTAGTGCCACTTGGGAAGAAAGCAAAAAATAATGTATCATGCAACCTAGAAAAGCTCATCAATGTAAACTCACTTAGGTCAGGTCCACAGAAGCGTATCACAGGCATATCTATTTGTGTGCAATAGCTAACAAAGTCCTCTATGGTGTGCACGCCTACAGCAGGTCGAGGTTGGCCTCACTTACAGTGGGAGTATTTGCTTTCACTGGTGCTCACCAGTTCCAGGTCAGGAGTGCTCCTCTACCATGGTTTATGGAAGTCGATGTAGCAGTCTAGATGTTCAACTGGACTGGGAACGCAGCGCTGTCCCCTTCTTTCTCTTGGCTCCAGGCAAAGGCAGTAATTTTTCTCTTTCAGCAGCCCCTCTTCTCTTGGCAGCCAGTCACTGCAGGCTATTCCATGCTAATTCAGAAAAAGTTTGCCGCAGCATCTCAGCTTTATCATCCCAGTCCCTGTTCTTGTGACCTCTGGCACAGCTCCAATAACCTTTTATAGTCTTGACCTTATCCCCTGGAAGTTCCCTAAAGAGCATGCTCAGTTCTATAGTGCTAAAATTTGGCACAAATTTTGGCATAAGTGGCAATTTTGACATGACTGCGGCGGTGCGGCAGGTTGTGCAGGCCTGCTCTATAATAAAGATATAAGGGACAATTAGGGAATTGACGAAAGGGAGGAAGACGACAAAAGAACTTGCAGTCTAACTTTTCCAACTGCACGTTCCACTCCTTCCTTTACGTTGTCTTTCGCACCAATTCCTTCCACGACGCAGGAAGTGACACTTTGGCCGCTGAGCTGGTGATGCTATAAAGCCCAGGATTGTCCTACTTGAGGAATCCTCAGAGTGTGAGACGTTAGACAAATCTTCATTGTGGCTTCTTGAAGGGGCGGCACGCTGCAGCAGCCGCTCCGTCTTTCGCTTTTAACTTTTGTCTTCAGTTTTCACAAAAGGGGAACAGTCCGGCGCATTGTCCGCAGCTCTTCCTACTGATGGGATCTGGAGCGCTAGCAAAACCTTGCTGATTAACCACAAATATGCCAGGATTGTAGGGTGGAGGGGGCATGGGGCTTCACACTTTGGGCACTGTACAGTGCATTTCTTGTTGGCGTATCCGCGGACAGCATGCACTTGTTATTTATGAATGAATCCTCTTCAATGGAGGCTGCATGTGGTTGGCATTGCTTCAACATCTCAGGCAGACAGGCAGAGGGTCAGTACATGAGACGTACGGCCGAATGAATGTTTCCCATTAAAGGGTAATTGCATTAGATCTCAGCGCGACAAGATCATCGCTTTCTGCCAAATTACTGCGCCACACTTCAGTCACAAACCTTAGCTGAATTAATCCGAGCAATGATTTTTCTTACGTCTCGGCCATCGTTCGGATGCAGAGGCTAATGGGAGTTTATTTTAGAGGACAGCAATTATCTGTCAGCTGCTAATGATACATGAATCTGCTTAAAGGGTTAGTTCTACCGAAAACGGGAAAAAAAATTGCAGTCCTGTGAAAGTGTTCACCCCCTTTTAGCCAACATCACCCATAAGTGTGGCTCTGTGCCCATATCAGTATGGATACTGAGTGTATGGTAGTATTATTTTTGAGAGACATTACCTGAGTGACACTTTTTGGGGGCACCAGGGAAACAGCTAATACCACCATATGGTTTCTGAATAATATCCAGTAGACAAAGACCAATACACTGGTAGACACAGACGCTCCGCAGACCATTACAGAACAGTTACATCCACTGACTCACGAGTGTCAGCTTATCTGACTGGAATTGTTTACTTTTCTGGTCTTGTCCATTCAGCTCAGATCACCATGATGACTTCTTCAAAACAGAACTTGTGTCTTCAGAATTTGCAACACAGATTGCTTTGATTCAATTTTTCTAACACATTCCCTACCTATTACATACCTACACAAACTCCCCATCCTGCTGCCAATGGAATTCTGTGCCTGCTGCTGCCCATCTGCCCCTATTGTGGTACGTGCTGTGTAGATGGTGCTGCCAAAATACTGTACTTATAAAAATAATGCCAAATACACAGAACCCCTAAACATGCAAAGCAGAAAGTATCCCATAATATTGTCCTCTATGTGCCCCCTAGAAAGTAATATTGCCCTCTTTTTGTCCCATTAAAAGTTATAAAGCCAACATGTAACCCCTTAAAAAGTAATAATGCCCCCCTGCAAAACCCTTTGCATGTAATAACCCCTTCCTGTCAGGCTAGAGGTGGAATAATGGTGCTGGAAATAATTTCTTCACGCACCCCTGGTCCTCTGATACCTGTGGATGGACACCACGATGAATTGCTTCAGTTCTGAAGACCAAGGGAGGTCCAATGACCAGATGGGGTCTTTAATAAATTGGCATTACAGTATGTGGTTATTGCCTTGCTATCGTATTCAATCATTTGGTCCTATTCTCTTGGGTTTATCCATCATAGTTGTGAATCCCCATGTTGTGAATTTTTATTTGGTCTTAAATGTTTTTTTTACCATGTAGCCAGTGGGCCTAATAAAATGTAGTCCCTCTTACTAAGACACCACTGCACCCTGCATAATATTGGGCAGCAACCGCCTTTGTTTTATTAGTAACTTTGTAGCCATCGCAAACTTTCTGGTGATGTTTATAAATAAGTTTGCAATATTGTTTCCACCTGGGAAATACTGAAGTTAGGCTGCATGTCCACGGGTGTGATTCCACCGGCCAATCACACTGTTTGGAGCTTTCCATGGTGTTGCTATGGAAAGCGCAGCCGTGGGGTCCAGGAGCGGAGAATCATACCGATTCTCCACTTGTGGGATTCAAATCGCAGCATGCTGTCAGATAGGCTCAGTGCGGAGAAGCGTCAGCTGTCTCCTTCTCCCCGGCGGTGGCTCCCACGGCAGAGATCTGCCGTGGGATACTGCCACGCCCATGGACAGGCAGCCTTACTGGTGAGTGATCGCAATATTGTGATATTAGTGAAAATCACAGGCAAATCCATGTCACCTTGGAGCTCTTGCCTCACCAATATTTGATTGGTGGAGGTCATCTGGGGATCGCTGAGCACTGGGGTCTCTTCATTGGATAGATCAGTGAGGGTCCTGGAGGTCAGACTCCCACTTATCAAACACTGATGGCCTATTCTAAAGCTAGTCATACATTTAAGACAATGTTTGGCAGCAAAGCGGATGATCAGTCATCCGTGAAATCATTTGAATGAACGATTCCACAAGCAACAGTAAGGCCGGATTCACACAGGTGTATGCGTATTTACACGCAGATTTACTCATTGGGCGTTGCCTCTTTGTGTGCGCCTCTGCACTTTTTACTTTTTGCGCGTGCAATTTGTGCACATTTGCACATTTAAAACAACCTGATCCCAGCCATTGAAACAGCCAATTACTGTAATTAATCCCATATTTTCTTTTGCCCTGCACAAATGATAAGGAAAATAGAACATGCTGCACCTGCAAAATACGCGCTTGTCAGCAAACCCATTGAGATCAATAGCTTCTATTCACTGCCTATTGCGCAAAACGTGCACAAATAAGGTTGTTTGCATCGGACCTAAGGAGGGTTATCCGGGAAGGAGAGAAACGGGTCATAGAAGGGTAGGATCACACGGCAGAATTCGATGCAGAATTCTCCACTTCTAAAAACCGCATCCAAATCCGCTGGTTTCTGCAGCAAAAACCATGGCAGAAAGACGTGGATTTTGACATGGTTTTCAGAGGCGAGAAATTCCGCAGTGAATACCACCGTGTGACCATACCCTAAGAGTAATAATACCCTCTTGCTGGCCCTCCTGTGCTGCGGTAAGTCCTTCACGGGTTTTCACTTCTAGGTGCACATCCTAACGGTCATGTGACCGATGCAGCCAATCACCAGCTTTGCTGCAGCAATCTCATGACCTTGTTTCAGGATATCCACCGTGAAGTGAAGAGCAGTGGTGGACTTTCTGCCAGAGGAATAGGAACAGCGGAGGAGCGCGGGCGGTTAGTATTACGTCTTTTATGTTATAAGAGATAGATATGGCCAGTATGACCAATGATCGCCGAGGTTTTATCAGCTCATCCCATACACTTACAATTTATGCTGCAATGAGCCGAAGCTTCCCAAAATGACGGATCACACCTTTGGAAGACTGTGGTCTGTCATCGTCCATCACAGATGACAGGCGTGGTGGAGGAGTAGGTGCTCTTCTTTCCCCGAAATGTATCTACCAGGTCATCCCCCCTGTACCCTCACTCACTTTTCCATCATTGGAGGTACTTATGCTACGGCTTTTCCGTCCGCTGTCCATGCGAGTAGCAGTTATCTACCGGCCCCCCAGGTGCTCCTCGCCTGTTTTTGGACCACTTTGCTGCCTGGCTCCCCCACTTCCTATCCTGCGAAATTCCAACCCTCATCTTGGGTGATTTTAACATCCCCACTAATGACCCCAACTCTCCATCTGCCTCTCAGCTTCTATTGCTCACCTCCTCCCTTGGTCTCTCTCAACTCACAGCCTCTCCCACTCACAGGGATGGCAATACTCTTGATCTGGTCTTCCTCTGTCTCTGCTCTGCTTCCAACTTCACTAACTCCCCTCTCCCACTCTCAGATCATAACCTCCTCTCTTTCTCTGTCACGCTCCCTAACATCTCTCCAGACCCACCTACCTACCGTACCTACAGGAACCTTAAGGCCATTCACACCCAGGACTTTGCTGAATCCCTACAGTCCTCTCTGTCCCCTATCTCTCTCCTCGCCTGCCCCAACCTGGCTGCCGCTCACTACAACACTGCTCTCAAACATGCCCTGGATGAAGCAGCGCCCCCCAGGACCCAAGCCATCAGTTGCAGTTCGCGGCAACCCTGGCTCACGCCTCAAACGCGCTTCATCCGGTGGTGCTCTAGAAGTGCTTAACGGCTGTGAAGGAAGTTGCAAATAGCCGCAGACCTCCTCCACTACAAATTCATGCTCAGAACCTACAACCTCGCCCTCCACCATGCCAAACAAGTCTATTTCACCTCTCTAGTCTCCTCACTATCGCATAACCCTAAACAGCTCTTTGATACTTTTCACTCCCTTCTCAGCCCTAAACCACAGCCCCCGGTGACGGATCTCAGTGCCGAAGAGCTGGCTGCTTACTTCAAAAAGAAAATTGATGACATCCGTCAGGAAATAACTTTCCAACCCCAGACTAGCCCTGACCCTAGTCTTGTCAGCACCGCATCTAGCTCCTGCTCACTGTCTGTACTCAGACCAGCGACAGAGGAAGAAGTCTCCAAATTGCTCTTCTCTGCTCGCCCCACCACCTGCACTAGCGACCCCCTCCCCTCACACCTCCTCCGATCCCTCTCCCCAGTGGTCATCTCCCATCTCACCACTATATTCAACCTCTTTCTGACCTCTGGCATCTTTCCCTTTTCTTTCAAACAAGTCATCATATCCTCACTGCTAAAGAAGCCGACTCTTGACGTGACTGATGCTGCCAACTACCGACCCATCTCTAATCTCCCCTTCATCTCCAAACTACTACAACGTCTAGTTTACTCCCACCTTGTAAGCTATCTATCAGAGAACTCTCTCCTAGACCCCATACAGTCTGGCTTCTGACCCCAACACTCGACAGAAACTGCCCTTACAAGGGTATCCAATGACCTACTGACAGCGAAATTGAGGGGCGATTACTCCCTACGGATCCTCCTCAACCTTTCCGCAGCATTTGACACTGTTGACCACAAACTCCTCCTCCGAATGCTTCGCTCCATCGGCCTAAAGGACACTGCTCTCTCCTGGTTCTACTCCTACCTATCTGACCGCTCTTTCAGCGTCTCCTTTGCTGGCTCTACCTCCCCTCCTCTTCTCTTTGCTGTTGGGGTCCCCCAGGGCTCGGTCCTCGGCCCCCTCCTCTTCTCCATCTACACAGCCCCTATTGGACAAACCATCAGGAGATTTGGCCTCCAATACCACCTGTATGCTGACGACACCCAGCTATACTACTCTTCCCGTGACATCTCTGCACCTTTCCTCCAAAACATCACCGACTGTCTGTCCGCTGTCTCTAACACTATGTCCTCTCTCTACCTAAAACTAAACCTCTCTAAAACTGACTTACTGGTATTTCCACCCTCCACTAACCGACCTCCTCCTGACATCTCCATCTCAGTGTGTGGCACCACGATAACTGCTAGACAACATGCCGGCTGCCTTGGGGTCATATTAGACTCTGATCTATCATTTACCCCCTACATCCAATCTCTGGCCCGAACATATCAGCTGCACCTCAAGAACATCGCAAGAATCCGCTCTTTTATCACTGTAGACATGCTAAAAACGCTTATTGTTGCCCTCATCCACTCACGGCTCGATTATTATTACCACTCACGTTGCTGATCGGCCTCTCCTGCACCAGACTCTACCCCCTCCAATCCATCCTGAATGCGGCACCCAGGCTCATCTTCCTGTCCAGCCGCTACTCGGACGCCTCTGCCCTGTGCCGGTCACTGCACTGGCTGCCCGTTAAATACAGAATTCAATTTAAACTCACTACCCTCATGCACAAAGCCCCCCCAGCGCAGCGCCACCCTACATTGCCTCCCTCATCTCAATCCATCACCCAGGCCGGGCTCTTCGCTCTGCTAACGAAACCAGACTGAGCGCCCCTTTACTTCGAACTTCTCATTCCCGCCTCCAAGACTTCTCCAGAGCAGCACCGGTCCTCTAGAACGCACTACCAAAGGCTACCCGAGCAATCCAGGACTCGCAGAACTTCAGGCGTGCTCTAAAAACGCACCTCTTCAGGGAGGCATACCGCATTCCCTAAACAAACCCCTCTGTACTCCACCTGATAACATGCTCCCTGACCTACTGACTGCAATCCCTGCTAGCCATCATAAACCGCTTCTGCAGTCATACTGTTTCTGCCATCACACGGCTAAATGTCTGACCATTGTCTATGTGTATATCACCCCTCACACTCCACCTCACCATACCGTGCACATCTCCAGCCCTTTACCTTCTGTATCACCCCATTATCTGTAGCATGTAAGCTCGTTGGAGCAGGACCCTCACCCCTACTGTTTCGATCAACTGATTACTTATTTACTATGTAACCGTGGTTCTGTAATGTTTGTATTTTTTGTCTTTCTGTATTCCCCCTGTCTATGTAAGCGCTGCGGAATATGTTGGCGCTATACAAATAAAGTTTATTATTATTGTTCATTTGACTTTTTCAACCAACAGTCATTTGAAATGGCCAAAATAGACTATTTCATGCAACCTTATCTCATGTGTATGGCCACTTTAAGGGTGCTTTCACATGGTCTAGCGTGATATTGGTGTGAGAAACCTGAACTGATATCAGACTCTTAAACTTGCGGTTCAAGTGCATTTTCAAGTTTCCTTTTACTAATAGTTCAAATGGTAAAAATCACATCATACTCATATGCAAATCCCATAGCATATGGGTGCGATGCAATATTTTTAATGATCCTATAGAAAATAATTGGCGAATTCCTTGCAAGGAAGCTGAAAAATAGGATATGCAGCAATAATTCAATCTCGCAACATCAGCAAAATAGAAAGATCGCTCATGTGAATAAACACGCTGAAATCAATGTGTTCTTATCACGGGCGACTTCTGTCCATAATGCTATCGGATGGAATTCGTACATGAAAACTGCCCATTTGAATGCATACTAAGGCCTCTTTTACACTATTTTGCCGTGATAAAACACCGGCCAAAAATGGCGACCATCTGAAGCATTGGATTCCAATGCATTTGTTCAAATGGGCGATGTTCTGTTGCATAAAATCGGCCGGATGGAAAGGTTAGCGCATACGGTGCACATTCCGGCCGGCCGCTTTTACGTGGCCGAAAAAGATAGAACTTGTCCTATATGTTGCCGGAATATGTAGCTGGTTCCCATAGACTCCTATAGGAGTCCAGGAGAGCCATCAGAAAAGGGTACGGGGAGGAAGATGGGAGGGAGTTTAGTAGCAGCTCCCTTCCCTTGCTGGCAGCTTCCATAGGCTGGGAAGAGGGGGTAGGGAAATTAGCATGGCAAGAGCTGCTAAAGTCCCTCCCCCTCCCTTTGCCAGCTTCTATTGCCGCGATCAGCCGGTAAAAGGAAAGGGAGTGAGGGGGAGAGACTTTAGCAGCGCTAAAGTCTCTACCCCCGGCCGATAGAATTCCGGTCTGCGGCATACATACGCTGCAGCTCAGCTGTCAGCTGTCATTCATGCGATTTTCGTCTACGATACAGGCGACCAAAAAGCGTAACACCCGTGTGAAAGGGCCCTAAGGCCTGTTTTTACATGGCCGAGAAACTCGTGCGAAATTTGTGCGTTACGAGCCGCACAAATCTTGCACAAATATGAACCCCATTCTTATGAATGCAGTCATAAATGCAGGAAAAAATTGTGGCACATCCTATCTTATCGCTTTCCTTGAACACATCGCCAATTCATTTCAATGGGGCCTGTAATACTGCCATGCAGTGTGCATGCGAGTACGATGCAAAGTTTTCTATTAAAATCAAAGGCAAACACTTCCGATCCTCAATCTCGCGTGAAACTTGTGCAAGAGGATTGGAACTTCACAGATGCAAGGCATTTGGGCCTGAAAAACGCCTCGCCTCCACGGCTATATCGCACGCTCACGAGCATGATATCCGGCAGAGTTGTATGGCCCAATATCATGCTCACCTGTGTGTAGGTAGCCTAAAAGTCATTTTACACAGGCAGCTAAACTGCTCGTAACAGGCATTAACAAAGGACAAGCAGTGCCCAGAGAAGGCCACACTGGTCCTGCACAGCCTGTTTCCATATAGTGCTATGCTGTACTCATGTGATACAAAATAGTGACCAGAGAGTGACAGATATGGCCCTGATAGAATCAAGCAGTGTCCAGAGAGTGCCATAGATTATACAGGTAAGTACTGGATTTAGGTGCACACAGAAAACACCAACTACCATGATTTTTTTAAACTTTTTTTTTCAAGATTACAATAGACACCTTTCTCTGTGCATTTCTTCTATAGAACAGAGTAAGAACATTTGTAGAAACCATAACATTTCAAAGAGCAATTAAAATAAAATTATAGCACTTAGTAATATAGCAGATGATATAATTAGTGGAAGGGCTGTGGTTCCCCTGGAACGACGATTTACTACAACACATGGAGGTGGTGATAGGTCCGCACCCTCAAATATAAATATACCGCTCCTCATTTTATTTACTGTCTAAACCTAGCAGATCCATGATGCAAAGACACGAGAACTGCAAACTGTCGATCAGATCTTTAAATGGGGTCTAGTAGAGGCGTAATTTGAAGCTCCTGGGCCCCAATGCAAAACCTGGAACGGGGCCCCCAACTATAATGCTTTATTTATAGTACTGGGCTCCCTATATGGAGAAGAGAGGCCTTATGGGCCCCCTAAGGCTCCTGGGCCCGGGTGCAACCGCATCCCCTGCACCCTCTATAGTTATGCCCCTGGTGTCTAGATTAAAGCATCTCTGTCAAATCTTGTATCTTTGGGCAGCATTGGATAGAAGAGAATGGGCTAAACTCAGACATAAATCATTTTCTATGATTTCATTCTAGATTTTCATGTAAAAAGCAGTGCAGCTGCTGCCAGGACTCATAATGAAAGCCTATGAGTCCTGATCCACCCTAACACCCACCTAGAGAGAAATCCTGTGAGTCCTGCTCCACTCTCTCAGCCACCCATAGAGAAAGCCTGCGAGTTCTGCTTCACCCTCTCAGCCAGCCATAGAGAAAGCCAGAGTGTCCTTTTCCACCCTTTCACCCACTCATGGAGAAAGCCTGTGAGTCCTGATCGTCCGACCACTCATAGAGAAAGTCTGTGGGTCCTGCCTCACCTCCCCATTTTAAACAAAAATTCTGTGAGTCCTGTTTCCCTCCCCTTCCACTCATATACAGATACTGCCAAAACTCATAAAGTTCTTCTCTACCTATTAACCTGCAATATGCAACAACTGCGAAGAGGCTTGCAAAGAGGCTTCTAAGGGTGGGCTGAGGAACTGTGTCACAGTGGCGATGAGTGCAGCACTCTCTATATAATCTTGTACACAGATGAAGGTAGACAACAGGATATGGTCGACTAATGGAATTAGAAGAACATGACGCCAGTGCCTGATTTAAAAGAACTTGATGGAGAAATAAGACTAACACATGTATTTGAGTAAACTGCAGGCACACCATTTAGCCTGGGTTCCCACACAGCGGAATCCCAGCGGAAATCTCGCGGTTTGGCCGCAGCGAAAAAACGTGAGATTTCCGCCAGCACTTAGCTGCGGGTTTTGAAGCAGCCCGGCTGCTCGCTCTTCTGCTGCGGCCGGCGCTCCCATAGAGGAGAGTGCAGCCGCAGCAGAGGAAGAAAAAGAATGAGCATGCTGCGGCCGGCTAATCCGCGCCACAGTGCCGGCTTCTCAGAAATCTGGCTAATCCCGGGATTAGCGTCCACAAGCGGATTTGCCCCAGCAAAATTCCGGACGGAATTTACGCGGCGAATCCGCCCCGTGTGAACCCAGCCTTACTGTTGAATGTGGCAGTCTACAAGAATATGAAACAGTCGAATTTGCATCAACACAGTTTAAAATTTGATAGATAGATAAACAAGTCCTGGGAAGGCAGCACCTGAGATATGGTAAAGCTATAGAGAGACTTACTAGGAATGACAAAACCTCTATCATCCAACTAACAGTAGATTGCCAGCCAGAAACAAGCTAAAATTCTCCAGTACTCACTCAGTGGGACCGTCTGAAGGATCTCTGGTCTCTGCAGCTTCCAATGCTGTGTCTGTGTTGACAGTTTGGTGGAAACAGGAATGGAGGGAATAGGTGGGAAGGTTTTCAGGTCTTGAAGAGAAGCACAGGCTTCTCTCAACGTAGTGGGTGATTGATCAGTTGCACACAGGGTTTCTTGAAGTTGTAAGTAAGCTTCTCTAGCTACAGGACAGGGGGAGGAAAACAAGTAGGCTGGCTTCACCTGGCTGCCAACATTCTTACCCCTTATTTTGCCTCTCTGTCTCACTCTCTCTCTACTGTCTCTTGTTCCCACCTCTCAACACTTTTAGAATTATCTACAGTGTCACAGGTCTGGGGAGAGGGACAAACTCTCACTTTACTCCACTCAGGGAACTTGTTTCAGCTCCACCCCTTGACCAATCAGGAAGCTTCTTTCTTCTGCTGGGTCAGGTGATCTCTGAGTTTTCCCAGTTCCTTTAAGAATTGCTTTACAGTGAAATCTCAGTGAGTTTTTGCAGATCCCTCAAAAATTGTTTACAGTGAAATGATTAAGTTAAATTAACTATTTGGTTCCCTATTCTGGCCCCATCTTCTTATTAAACGAAATGCAGCATCATTACACTTTACTAAATTAGCCGTGGTTAGGACAGTTGCTATTGACTTGCAATTAAGTATTTTTACTACAGTGCCACACTTCAGGTCACTACACACCAACCCATAGATAAAGCCTGTGAGTCCTGATCCAACCATTCACCCACCCATACAGAAAGCCTGTAAGTCCTACTCCACTCTCTCACTTATCCATAATGAAAGCTTGTGAGTCCTCCTATACCTCCACACCCACCCATAGAGAAAGCTTATGAGTTCTGCTTCCCCTTTTCCTCACCCACTCAGAGAAAGCCTGTGAGTCCTGCTTCCTCCACCCACTCATAGAGAAAGCCGGTGTTACCATGAGACCGATCAGGGACCCTGGGCCTTAGGGGCGTGGGTCGCCGCAACGTCCTGGAATGACGTTGCATCCGCGTTCGGGTCGGGGAGCGGCAGCGCCATGCTCTGGTGTGCGTGCGCGGTGTGTGGTGCATGCATGTGCCTGCTGTGAGAGGCGCACGCGCTCTATGTCTGTGAGTTATAGTGGCTGGCTGGGAGCTCCGGTCAGCTGGCTTGATTGGTCTCCGCCCTAAGGGCGGAGACTCCTGAATATAGTCTGGCAACTACTGGTTCCATCCTCTGTGTGTTTGACCTCGGTCCTGCTCCAGTGGAAGTTACCCTGTCCCGATCCAGCTCTGCTTGTGTTCTGTGGTTTCGTTCTTGTTGGTTATTCCATCTGCCTAGCCTGTCTGTACTAGTGAGTAGTCACCTGCATAGGTACGGCGGTTCCTTCCTGTCCTGTCTTTAGGCAGCGTAGGGCCTGGACGTGTCCACCTTCAGGGCTATCTTCAGGAAGTGACATTGGCGTGGGTGTGAGTCTGGGAGCCCCGCGCCGTGCGTACCTATACCCCACTAGTACTGTAACATAAAAACTGGCCCAAAAAAAACATTTTCCTGCGTTTTTTGGGGGGTAGGATTCACTGTGTAAATGGAGTCCTACAATGCGCTTACCGGTCAGATTTGTGACCTGGCCGGGATGGTTCAGGTCCTGTCGGGGCATCTCAGCCATCATGAGCAGCGGTTCGTTGTGGCTGCTGATCCAGTACCAGAACCTAAATGCCCATTACCCGAGGTGTTTTGGGGGAACCGGAAAAAACTTGTTGTTTTCTGGGAGGCTTGTAAGTTGTTTTTCCGCTTGCGGACCCGTTTCTCTGGGTCTGAGTCACAACGGGCGGGGATTGTTATGTCTTTGCTCAGAGAAGGGCCTCAGTCATGGGCCTATTCTTTTTTTGAGCTTGGGAATATTTTTGATGAACCCGATCGTGCAGGTTATGCAGTCAGTAAGTTGTTGGCTCTATGCCAGGGACACCTGTCGGCAGAAGAATATTGGTCTAATTTCAGGCAGTATTCTGGCGAATCTGCATGGAACGACTGTGCGCTCAAAGATTTATTTTTGGTAGGTCTGTCTGACGCAGTAAAAGATGTATTGCTGTCCCATCCGTCACCCTCTACTTTGAATCAGGCTATGGAATTGGCAGTCGGAACTGATCGTAGACTGAGGTCTAGAAGGGATGCTAAGCTAGAGGCCCAATCAAGAACGTGGTGTCAAGTCTCTGGCGACTCCTACAGCCTGTAACCCAGAGTCAACTTCCGGAGATGATGGTATGGAAGTGGAACGATTGAGTCCTGGACAGCGGAGCCGCTTCTGGGTTTCTAACCAACTTTGATTTTACTGCGGCAAGGCTGGTCATCGCATCGCATCCTGCCAGGGAATGGCAGCTATGGAAGAAGCAGGAAAACTTCAGCTCCTAGGTGACTGTCGGGAGGGTCATCTAGGAGGTCAGGTACTCCTTAAATTACTGGTGCCTTGTAGTGTGTCTTAAAAGGCTTTCCACAAGGTGGGACAGGCATTTATTGATTCTGGGTCGGCCGCGAACCTCATCCATTTGCAGTTCGTAAGACCACTGTTGTCAAGTTTTACCACATTAGGTTTGCCAATCCACTTCACCAGTATTGATGCAACCCCTCTGTCTTCTGGGGTAGTGCATTGGAGGACACCAGAACTTTGGTTCATGGTGGGCGCATTACATTCGGAGGTGATTTCATTCCTGGTCATGGAGAAGATGTCCGTGGATATTGTTCTGGGATTGCCGTGGCTAAGGACGCACAATCCTCAGTTTGATTGGACTACGCTGGAGCTAGTTCGGTGGTGGTGGGGGGGGGGGGGGGAGTTCTGTAATCTGTGCTCCACTGATACTATTAGTATTCCAGACTATTTACAGGATTTTCAAGATGTGTTCTCTAAGAAGCTTTCTGAGGGATTGCCCGCACACCGCGACTGGGATTGTAGGATTGATCTTGTCCCGGATAGTCCCATCCCTACGGGGGCATATTTAATCTGTCGGGTCGGGAGCATGAGGCGCTTAAATCCTATATTTCAGAGGGTTTAGCCAAGGAACATATCAGACCATCAAAGTCACCAGCTGGAGCAGGCCTATTTTTTGTTGAAAAGAAAGATGGGTTTTTGCGGCCTTGTGTTGACTATCAGGCTTTAAACAAGATCACCATAAAGAATCAGTGCTCGCTCCCTCTGATCCCTGATCTGTTGAATTAGGTGGTGGGAGCACGCTTGATCTCTAAGCTTGACCTTCGGGGGGTATTATAATTTCATACGTATTAAGTCTGGTGACGAGTGGAAAACCGCGTTCAACACCCCGTTGGGGCACTTTGAGTGTCTGGTGATGCCCTTTGGGTTATGCAAGGCCGCTGCAGTTTTTCAGGGGTTTATGAACGCGGTCTTCCATGATTACCTAGGTGTTTTTATGGTTGTCTATTTGAACGACATTTTGGTGTACTCGTCGGATTGGGACATGCATGTTAAACATCTCCACTTGGTGTTACAGCGGTTATGGGAGCACCAATTGTATGTTAAATTGGAGAAGTGCTCATTCGGGGTCAAACGCGTGTCATTTCTTGGGTATATCATCACTCCAACTGATGTGTGTATGGAGTCAGACAAGGTTGCGGCAATCACACAATGGACTAAACCAGATAATTTGAAGGCTCTTCGGCGCTTTCTTGGGTTTGCCAATTTTTACAGAAAATTTATCAGAAATTTTTCAGTAATTGCACAACCGCTGACTGATCTCACTAAAAAAGGAGCAGATGTGACGTTGTGGTCTCCGGAAGCTTCAGAGGCGTTCGAGCAACTTAAGAGGGCTTTTTCCACCACGCCAGTGCTTTCTCAGCCGGACTCTCAGAAGCCCTTTTTCGTGGAGGTAGACACTTCTGAAGTTGGGTTGGTGAAGTCCTCTCCCAGAAAGTAGAGGGCAACTCATGGGAAAAGAAGGCACATGGACTAAACCCTAAGTTCAGTAGTGCCGAGTGCAACTACGATGTTGGGAATAGGGAATTGTTGGCAATAAAATGGGCATTTGAGGAGTGGTGTCATCTCCTGGAGGGGGCCCGACACCAGGTGACAGTTTTCACCAATCACAAGAACTTAGTGTATCTTGAGAATGCTAAGCGGCTCAACGCATGGCAAGCCAAGTGGGTGCTTTTCTTCTCGAGATTCAATTTTACAGCCACGTGCCTGCTGGGAGATAAAAATGTGAAAGCTGATGCCCTCTCCCGCAGTTTCGGGACTCCGGAGGTTGGAGACTCTTTTCCAGAAGGCATCCTTCCTCCCGGTGTTGTGGTGGCAGTCCTGACACGGAACCTTCCAACTCAGCTTCAGGAATATTAGCTAGAAGCTCGGGAGGGGGCTGCGGCAGGGAAGTTATTTGTACCGAGGTCTCTGCGTTTATTGGTTTTAGAGGAGGCTCATTCCTTTGTTTTTGCAGAGCATCCGGGGGTCCAGGGGACTCTTGAACTATGTTCCTGATTCTACTGGTGGCCCGGCATGGCACAAGAGCTCCGGGAGTTCGTAAATCGGTGTTCAGCTTGTGCACGTGACAAGAGTCGTCGTAAGAACCATGAGGGACCGTTAAGGCTGTTGCCAGTACTGGTAGGCCATGATCGCACGTGTCCATGGATTTTGTCACCGACCTGCCTCTGTCACAAGGGTGTTCCACTATTTTGGTAGTTGTTGACAGGTTCTCGAAAATGGCCCATTTTGTTGCTCTGAAAAAATGACCTTCTGCCGCTGAATTAGTGAGAATTTTCATTAAAGAGATTATAAGGTTGCACGGAATACCGATCAATATAGTTTCGGATCAGGGGGTGCAATTTGTGGCCCAATTTTGGAGGGCCTTCTGTAAAAACGTGGGCACGTCTCTGTCCTTCTCATCAGCATTTCCTCCGCAGACGAATGGGCAAACGGAATGTAAAAATCAAGACCTAGTACAATACTTGCGTCTTTTTGTGGGCGAGAGGGTCAGTCATGGGTACAGTTTTTACCCTTGGCTGAATTTGCCATAAATAATCGTATCAGTTCTGCGACAGGGGTGTCACCTTTCTTTTGTGTGTTCGGGCAGGCATCACTGGTTCCTATCTTCCATTCCAGTACCTACAATTTGTCCCGCCGTTGATGTTGTTACTAGTGAGTTGCGGGAGGTCTGGAATGGTGTGCACAAGAATCTGGAGGAAGTAAGTGGTCATATGCAACTACGTCGTTGTAAAAGGTGCACTGTGTCAGAGCCATTTGAGGTCGGTCAGAAGGTTTATCTGTCCACAAAGAATTTAAAATTGAAGCTCCCCTCGGTAAAGCTTGCGTCGTGTTTTATCGGTCCCTTTGCCATAAGGCGAGACATTAATCCTCTTGCCTATGAGTTGGATTTACCACGTTCTTGGAGAGTACATAGGGTGTTCCATAAATCCCTTTTGAAGTTATTTATCCCTCCGGTTGTCCAGTTTTCACCACCGACTCATAGAGAAAGCCTGTGAGTCCTGCTTCCCCTGCCCACTCATAGAGAAAGCCTGTGAGTCCTGCTTCCCCTGCCCACTCATAGAGAAAGCCTGTGAGTCCTGCTTCCCCTGCCCACTCATAGAGAAAGCCTGTGAGTCCTCCTTCCTACACCCACCCACTCATAGAGAAATCCTGTGAGTCCAGCTTCATCCAGGCGCTCATAGAGGAATCCTGTGAGTCCAGCTTCATCCAGCCACTCATAGAGAAAGCCTGTGAGTCCTGCTTCCTCACCCACTCAGAGAAAGCCTGTGAGTCCCGCTTCCTCACCCACTCAGAGAAAGCCTGTGAATCCTGCTTCCTCACCCACTCAAAGAAAGCCTGTGAGTCCTGCTTCCTCACCCACTCAGAGAAAGCCTGTGAGTCCTGCTTCCTCCACCCACTCATAGAGAAGGCCTGTGAGTCCTGCGTCCCCATCTAATCATAGAGAAAGCCTGTGAATCCTGCTTCTTGCACCTACTCATAGAGAAAGCCTGTGAGTTTTGCTTCCTGCACCCACTCATAGAGAAAGCCTGTGAGTCCCGCTTCCTCCACCCTCTCATAGACAAAGCCTGGGAGTCCCACTTCCTCCATTCACTCATAGAGAAAGCCTGTGAGTCCTGCTTCCTTCATCCACTCATAGAGAAAGCCTGTAAGTCGTGCTTACTCCACCCACTCATAGAGAAAGCCTGTGAGTCCTGCTTCCTCCACCTACTCATAGAGAAAGCCTGTGAGCCCTGCTTCCCCCACCCACTCATAGAGAAAGCCTGTGAGTCCTGCTTCCTCCATCCACTCATAGAGAAAGCCTGTGAGTCCTGCTTACTCAACCCACTCATAGAGAAAGCCTGTGAGTCTCGCTTCCTCCATCCACTCATAGAGAAAGCCTGTGAGTCCTGCTTCCTCCACCCACTCATAGAGAAAGCCTGTGAGTCCTGCTTCCATCACCCACTCATAGAGAAAGCCTGTGAGTCCTGCTTCCTCCACCCACTTATAGAGAAAGCCTGTGAGTCCTGCTTCCTCCACCCACTTATAGAGAAAGCCTGAGAGTCCTGCTTCCACCACCCACTCATAGAGAAAGCCTGTGAGTCCTGCTTCCTCCACCCACTCATAGAGAAAGCCTGTGAGTCCTGCATCCTCCACCCACTCATAGAGAAAGCCTGTGAGTCCTGCTTCCTCCATCCACTCATAGAGAAAGCCTGTGAGTCCTGCTTCCTCCACCCACTCATAGAGAAAGCCTGTGAGTCCTGCTATCTCCCCCACTCATAGGGAAAGCCTGTGAGTCCTGCTTCCTCCACCCACTCATAGAGAAAGCCTGTGAGTCCTGCTTCCTCCACCCACTCATAGAGAAAGCCTGTGAGTCCTGCTTCCATCACCCACTCATAGAGAAAGCCTGTGAGTCCTGCTTCCTCCACCCACTTATAGAGAAAGCCTGTGAGTCCTGCTTCCTCCACCCACTTATAGAGAAAGCCTGAGAGTCCTGCTTCCACCACCCACTCATAGAGAAAGCCTGTGAGTCCTGCTTCCTCCACCCACTCATAGAGAAAGCCTGTGAGTCCTGCATCCTCCACCCACTCATAGAGAAAGCCTGTGAGTCCTGCTTCCTCCATCCACTCATAGAGAAAGCCTGTGAGTCCTGCTTCCTCCACCCACTCATAGAGAAAGCCTGTGAGTCCTGCTATCTCCCCCACTCATAGGGAAAGCCTGTGAGTCCTGCTTCCTCCACCCACTCATAGAGAAAGCCTGTGAGTCCTGCTTCCTCCACCCACTCATAGAGAAAGCCTGAGAGTCCTGCTTCCACCACCAACTCATAGAGAAAACCTGTGAGTCCAGCTTTCTCCACCCACTCATAGAGAAAGCCTGTGAGTCCTGCTTCCTCCATCCACTCATAGAGAAAGCCTGTGAGTCTCACTTCCTCCACCCACTCATAGAGAAAGCCTGGGAGTCCTGCTTCCTCCATTCACTCATAGAGAAAGCCTGTGAGTCCTGCTTCCTCCATCCACTCATAGAGAAAGCCTGTGAGTCCCACTTCCTCCACCCACTCATAGAGAAAGCCTGGGAGTCCTGCTTCCTCCATTCACTCATAGAGAAAGCCTGGGAGTCCTGCACCCTTCATTCACTCATGGAGAAAGCCTGTGAGTCCTGCTTACTCCACCCACTCATAGAGAAAGCCTGTGAGTCCTGCTTCCACCACCCACTCACAGGGAAAGCCTGTGAGTCCTGCTTCCACCACCCACTCATAGGGAAAGCCTGTGAGTCATGCTTACTCCACCCACTCATAGAGAAAGCCTGTGAGTCCTGCTTCCTCCATCCACTCATAGAGAAAGCCTGTGAGTCCTGCTTCCTCCACCCACTCATAGAGAAAGCCTGTGAGTCTTGCTATCTCCCCCACTCATAGAGAAAGCCTGTGAGTCCTGCTTCCTCCACCCACTCATAGAGAAAGCCTGAGAGTTCTGCTTCCACCACCCACTCCTAGGGAAAGCCTGTGAGTCCTGCTTCCTCCACCAACTCATAGAGAAAACCTGTGAGTCCTGCTTCCTCCACCCACTCATAGAGAAAGCCTGTGAGTCCTGCTTCCTCCATCCACTCATAGAGAAAGCCTGTGAGTCCCGCTTCCTCCACCCACTCATAGAGAAAGCCTGGGAGTCCTGCTTCCTCCATTCACTCATAGAGAAAGCCTGTGAGTCCTGCACCCTTCATCCACTCATGGAGAAAGCCTGTGAGTCCCGCTTACTCCACCCACTCATAGAGAAAGCCTGTGAGTCCTGCTTCCACCACCCACTCATAGGGAAAGCCTGTGAGTCCTGCTTCCTCCATCCACTCATAGAGAAAGCCTGTGAGTCCTGCTTACTCCACCCACTCATAGAGAAAGCCTGTGAGTCTCGCTTCCTCCACCTACTCATAGAGAAAGCCTGTGAGTCCTGCTTCCATCACCCACTCATAGAGAAAGCCTGTGAGTCCTGCTTCCTCCACCCACTTATAGAGAAAGCCTGTGAGTCCTGCTTCCTCCACCCACTTATAGAGAAAGCCTGAGAGTCCTGCTTCCTCCACCCACTTATAGAGAAGGCCTGAGAGTCCTGCTTCCTTCACCCACTTGTAGAAAAAGCCTGTGAGTCCTGCTTCCTTCACCCACTTATAGAGAAAGCCTGTGAGTCCTGCTTCCTCACCCACTCATAGGGAAAGCCTGTGAGTCCTGCTTCCTCCACCCACTCATAGAGAAAGCCTGAGTCCTGCTTCCTCCACCCACTCATAGAGAAAGCCTGTGAGTCCTGCTTCCTTCACCCACTCATAGAGAAAGCCTGTGAGTCCTGCTTCCTCCACCCACTCATAGAGAAAGCCTGTGAGTCCTGCTTCCTCCACCCGCTCATAGAGAAAGCCTGTGAGTCCTGCTTCCTCCACCCACTCATAGAGAAAGCCTGTGAGTCCTGCTTCCTCCACCCACTCATAGAGAAAGCCTGTGAGTCCTGCTTCCTCCACCCATAGAGAAAGCCTGTGAGTCCTGCTATCTCCCCCCACTCATAGAGCAAGCCTGTGAGTCCTGCTTCCTCCACCCACTCATAGAGAAAGCCTGTGAGTCCTGCTATCTCCATTATTCATAGAGAAAGCCTGTGAGTCCTGCATCCTTTGCCCAATCATAGAGAAAGCAAGACATGTACAAGTCATGCATTCTAATATATGTATAATAAACTTTCATTTTCTAGAAGAAAATAAAATACTGAGAACAGCAGAAATCACCATTCTGGGGAGGCAATTGAGGACAGTTGACATTTGGGCTCTCAGTGACGTTGGGTCCTCGTGGTTTGGAGAATGCCGCCATCCGTTTGGTCTTCCTCCAGGTCTCTCTCTAGAATCACATAAAGCTCTATAGGCAGACAAGAGATTTGCTGCGGTGGGGACGACATTTTATGAGCTCACAGACATCTAAAGCTTCACTTATGACTACAAATCCATAATTAAGCACAGGGAGAACCTAATAGTCTCAGACTGCAGCATCTGATACATTGATGGACGCCTACACCATCACAGGATTAGGGAGACTGGACGTGGTCAGTCTGGGTTCTCAACTGGGAATCAGACACAAGAGGTTCTCAATGCCAATTTAATCCCTACAAAGTAGTAAAGTCATTCACTTAGACAGCGCAGGGTGCTTGTGTGTGATATCCTCTGACTACAACATCCGATTCCTTTTACTGCCTTTGTCACAATGTAGGTTTCATATTGGCAACACAAAGTAGGTCAGTGTGCAGAGATGGAGCAGAGCTGAGTTTGTTGTGTGTTTTGTTGGTGTAGCTTGCTTTGGTCATGCATTGTGATCTGAATTCGATTTTGTAATACCGGGATTAGTTGCAACAACTGGGCTGTGCCTGACAAACTCATCTCTGCAACTCTCATTGACTTGAGTTTGGAAGTACAACAGGTTCAGTAGAAAAAACACATCGCCCTTGCATTAAAAATCGCTTTTCCATGCGAGTGACATGCAATTTATTTATTTTTGCTCCCATAGCAAGTAATGGATTATTCCTGAACAGAATTACCCAAAAATAGGATATACTGCGATTTTTCATTATCACACTATTGGTGCAAGCGAAATATCGCTCATGTAAATTAACTCATTGAAAACAGATGTGATACGGGTGGGCATGGAGGCTCTAGTATCCTGTTGTATCGCCTCTAGCTTGGATACATGATGTGATACGGGCGGGCATGGAGGCATAAGGGTTCTTTATGGTATCCTGCAGCATATCACTCCACATTTGCTGTAATTGAACCTCTAGATTGTGCAAACTCGTAGGCTGTGGAAGTTGGCATCACAGATGGGCCCATACATGTTCTACTGGCGATAAATCTGGCGACCGGGCAACCACGGAAGTGTGACAATGTTGTGGGGGCTTCCTGTGACCCCCTTGCGTGTGCGGCCGAGCATTATCCTGCTGGAAGCTGCCATGAACACATGTGGCTGCAGGATGTCCTGAACATATCGCTGAGCTGTCATTGTTACTCGTATCACTACTAGGGGGCCCAACTGTTCTATGCGATGGCACCCCCAGACCATGACACCAGCAGGGGACAGTGTGCTGCTCCACAGCAAAGGCAGGATTTAGGCGCTCACCCCAAGGTCTCCAAACTGAACCTGGATTTGTTGCTGAAGACAGCCCGGCTCCCCTCCATAGCGTCCAGTTTCATCGTTCACATCCCTGCCAAACTGCAAACAAAGGTGACAGTGGGTGTCAAAGAAAGTATATGTAATGGGCGCCATGAGACCAAATGTCCTTCAGCCAAGTGCCTGGAAATAGTTTAGTCAGACATAGGGGTGTAACGATGGCGCCACCTGTCTCTGGATGCCGGAAAACAATACAATTGGAGCTGCTCGTGCTTGTCAGACGATCAGATGCTACTCCCTATTGGTGGTCTGTCGGGGGTCCTGAGCCCGATCACCTTGTGTGCCCTCACACATCCACTGGTCCCAACACCTCCTAACAGTCTGGTCAGACGCTCCTCTCTACTGCTGGTCTGTCGGGGGTCCTGAGCCCGGTCACCTTGTGTGTCCTCACACATTCGCTGGTCCCAACACCTCCTAACAGTCTAGTCTGACGCTCCTCTCTACTAGTGGTCTGTCGCGGGCGCCCTGAGCCCGGTCACTTTGTCTGCCCTCATACATCCACTGGTCCCAACACCCCCTAACAGTCTGGACAGACACTTCTCTCTACTGGTGGTCTGTAGGGGGCTTCCTGGGCCCAGTCACATTGTGTGCCCTCACACATCCACTGGTCCCAACACCTTCTAACAGTCTGGTCAGACACCCCTCTCTACTGGTGGTCTGTCGGGGGTCCTGAGCCCGGTCACCTTGTGTGCCCTCACACATCCACTGGACCCAACACCTCCTAACAGTCTGGTCAGACGCTCCTCTCTACTGCTGGTCTGTCGGGGGTCCTGAGCCCGGTCACCTTGTGTGTCCTCACACATTCGCTGGTCCCAACACCTCCTAACAGTCTAGTCTGACGCTCCTCTCTACTAGTGGTCTGTCGGGGGCGCCCTGAGCCCGGTCACTTTGTCTGCCCTCATACATCCACTGGTCCCAACACCCCCTAACAGTCTGGACAGACACTTCTCTCTACTGGTGGTCTGTATGGGGCTTCCTGGGCCCAGTCACATTGTGTGCCCTCACACATCCACTGGTCCCAACACCTTCTAACAGTCTGGTCAGACACCCCTCTCTACTGGTGGTCTGTCGGGGGTCCTGAGCCCGGTCACCTTGTGTGCCCTCACACATCCACTGGACCCAATACCTCCTAACAGTCTGGTCAGACGCTCCCCTCTAGTGGTGGTCTGTTGGGGGGCCTGAGTCCAGTCACCTTGTGTGCCCTCACACATCCACTGGTCCCAACAGCCCCTAACAGTCTGGTCAGACACTCCTCTCTACTGGTGGTCTATCGGGGGTCCTGAGCCCGGTCACTTTGTGTGCCCTCACACATCCACTGGTCCCAACACCTTTTAACAGTTCGGTCAGACGGTCCTCTCTACTGGTGGTCTATAGGCGGCGTCCTGAGCCGGGTCACCTTGTGTGCCCTCACACATCCATTGGTCCCAAACCTCCTAACAGTCTGTTAAAAAGCTCCTCTTTTCTTGTGGTCTGTCAGAGCGTCTTGAGCCTGGTCACCTTGTGTGCCCTCACACATCCACTGGTCCCAACAACCTCTAACAGCCTGGGCAGAATGGCCGGTGGCAGACAATTCGTTGATACGACCATCCAGCTTCTCACATCCCTATAATGCGCCCCTCTCAGACTCTGGTAACGGGGTGAAATCTCTTCTCTGCGTTGTAGAGGCATCTAGTGGTCAACAAGCTCTACACAAGTGGAAGAAGAGGTCACTACACACAAGGAGCTCCGAGAACCTCTTATAGGACAAGAGGGGAATCACTTTTAGGGCCTCAGGTGGCAAGACCACTCATCTAATCACCACAACTCTCATCATTTGCATATCTGCCGATTTTGGCAGTAAAACAAGAACTTCTTCTAGGAACTGGATTTAAAAAAAGAAAACAATGTGCTTTTTGTAACAATTCTTCCTTGCTTTCAAGATCCCTGCTTCTTGTTGTTCAATAGAAATCTTCATTATGACCTGATGGACACACAGGTGTGCAGCTCATTACCAAATTTGGCTCTAATAGCTGCACTGTAACGAGGCATGTACCTGGTTTTGTATCACATGACCAAGAGGTTTCTAACCTATAACAGAAAGCATAAATCTTGAAAATCTTAAGGAACTGATTCAAAAACTACAATGGAAACTTGTAAAAATTCTCATTACACTTTGAAGAATATTTATTTACTGATATCGCAATATTACCGTACTTTCAGTCGTTATGGTTGATTAGAAAAAAAAGTTGTTTTTTAGAAAAGCGTACTGACTCAGTGAGGTCAAAGTACACAGATAATTCACACAGTAATGTCACAGTACAGAGATAATAAACACAGTGATGTCACAGTACAGGTATAGTAAACAGTGATACCACAGAACAGAGATAATAAACACAGTGATGTCACAGTACAGAATAAATATAATAATGTCACCGTACAGAGATAATAAACACAGTGATGTCACAGAACAGGGATAATACACACAGTGATGTCACAGTACAGGGATAAGAAACACAGTGATGTCAAAGTACAGGGATAATAAACACAGTGATGTCACAGTACAGGGATAGTAAACAGTGATGTCACAGTACAGGGATAATAAACACAGTGATGTCACAGTACAGGGATAGTAAACAGTGATGTCACAGAACAGAGATAATAAACACAGTGATGTCACAGTACAGAATAAATATAATGATGTCACAGTACAGAGATAATAAACACAGTGATGTCAGAGAACAGGGATAATACACACAGTGATGTCACAGTACAGGGATAATAAACACAGTGATGTCAAAGTACAGGGATAATAAACACAGTGATGTCACAGTACAGGGATAGTAAACAGTGATGTCACAGTACAGGGATAATAAACACAGTGAAGTCACAGTCCTGAGATAATAAACACATTGATGTCACAGTACAAGGATAATATACCCAGTGATGTCACAGTACAGAGATAATACATGCAGTAATGTCACAGTACAGAGATAATAAACACAGTGATGTCACAGTACAGGGATAATATACACAGTGATGTCATAGTACAGAGATAATACATGCAGTAATGTCACAGTACAGAGATAATAAACACAGTGATGTCACAGTACAGGGATAATATACACAGTGATGTCACAGTACAGAGATAATACATGCAGTGATGTCACAGTACAGGGATAATAAACACAGTGATGTCACAGTACAGGGATAGTAAACAGTGATGTCACAGAACAGAGATAATAAACACAGTGATGTCACAGTACAGAATAAATATAATGATGTCACAGTACAGAGATAATAAACACAGTGATGTCACAGAACAGGGATAATAAACACAGTGATGTCAAAGTACAAGGATAATAAACACAGTGAAGTCACAGTCCTGAGATAATACTTGCAGTAATGTCACAGTCCAGAGATAATAAACACATTGATGTCACAGTACAAGGATAATATACACAGTGATGTCACAGTACAGAGATAATACATGCAGTAATGTCACAGTACAGAGATAATAAACACAGTGATGTCACAGTACAGGGATAATATACACAGTGATGTCACAGTACAGAGATAATACATGCAGTAATGTCACAGTACAGAGATAATAAACACAGTGATGTCACAGTACAGGGATAATATACACAGTGATGTCACAGTACAGAGATAATACATGCAGTGATGTCACAGTACAGAGATAATAAACACAGTGATGTCACAGTACAGAGATAATAAACACAGTGATGTCACTGTACAGGGATAATAAACACAGTAATGTCACAGTACAGAGATAATATACACAGTGATGTCACAGTACAGGGATAATAAACACAGTGATGTCACAGTACAGAGATAATACATGCAGTGATGTCACAGTACAGAGATAATAAACACAGTAATGTCACAGTACAGAAATAATATACACAGTGATGTCACAGTACAGGGATAATAAACACAGCAATGTCACAGTACAGAGATAATAAACACAGTGATGTCACAGTACAGGGATAATAAACACAGTGATGTCACAGTACAGGGATAATAAACACAGTGATGTCACAGTACAGAGATAATACATGCAGTGATGTCACAGTACAGAGATAATAAACACAGTAATGTCACAGTACAGAAATAATATACACAGTGATGTCACAGTACAGGGATAATACACGCAGTAATATCACAGTACAGAGATAATAAACACAGGGATGTCACAGTACAGAGATAATACACACAATGATGTCACAATACAGAGATAATACAGTGCTGTCACAGTACAGAGATACTTAAAGGAGATGTCCCGAGGCAGCAAGTGGGTCTATACACTTCTGCATGGCCATAATAATGCACTTTGTAATGTACATTGTGCATTAATTATGAGCCATACAGAAGTTATAAAAAGTTTTTTACTTACCTGCTCCGTTGCTGGCGTCCTCGTCTCCATGGTGCCGACTAATTTTTGCCCTCCGATGGCCAAATTAGCCGCGCTTGCGCAGTCCGGGTCTTCTGCTCTCTTCAATGGAGCCGCTCGTGCAGAATGCCGGCTCCGTGTAGCTCCGCCCCGTCACGTGCCGATTCCAGCCAATCAGGAGGCTGGAATCGGCAATGGACCGCACAGAAGCCCTGCGGTCCATGAAGACAGAGGATCCCGGCGGCCATCTTCAGCAGGTGAGTATGAAGACGCCGGACCGCCGGGATTCAGGTAAGCGCTGTGCGGGTGGTTTTTTTAACCCCTGCATCGGGGTTGTCTCGCGCCGAACGGGGGGGGGGGGGTTTAAAAAAAAAAAAACCCGTTTCGGCGCGGGACATCTCCTTTAACACAATAATGTCACAGTACAGGGATAATAAACACAGTAATGTCACAGTACAGAGATAATACACACAGTGATGTCACAGTACAGGGATAATAAACACAGTGATGTCACAGTACAGGGATAATACACGCAGTAATATCACAGTACAGAGATAATAAACACAGGGATGTCACAGTACAGAGATAATACACACAATGATGTCACAATACAGAGATAATACAGTGCTGTCACAGTACAGAGATACTTAACACAATAATGTCACAGTACAGGGATAATACACACAGTGATGTCAAAGTATAGAGATAATAAATATAATGATGTCACAATACTGGGATGATAAACACGGTGATGTAACTGTACAGAGATTTAAAAAAACAATGATGTCACAGTACAGGGATAATAAACAGTGATGTAACCGTACAGAAATAATTAACACAATGTCACAATACAGAGATAATAAACACAATGATGTTACAATACCTAGATGATGAACAGAGTGATGTCAAAGTATAGAGATAATAAACACTGTGATATCACAGTACAGAGATAATATACAGTGATGTCATAGTACAGAGATAATACACGCACAGTGATGTCACAGTACAGGTAAAATAAACACATGAACAGAGAAATATGGCAAAAAGTGATGGCGCAGAGAAGAGATAATGCACATAGCAGACTGACCATGGGGGCTCTATCGTAAAACCTTAAATGGAGCTGCACCCCATTTTCCACGCTCCATGTCATTGTTCATAGCTGTCACTAACAGCACCTTATGTCTTAGTGGAAACTTGTGCAGATCTCCCCTCCCCAGAGGAACTGCTGTACATTCTTATCAAATACGGGGTTGAGGAATGAAAGCAAGGATCATAAAAAGGATGTGGAGGTGGAAACAAACACCATCCTCTTGTGATTTGGGTGTCAAGCCTAGGCACCCCAATTGGATCCCATTTTGACATTCGCTATAGGCCTTCTTTCATGTATGCACAGCACCAAAGCAGGTAGTGCAGAGGTTGTAGTAACACCCGGACACTGGATCTTGAGTTAGATGCTCTATCACAAAACAGCAACATTACAAAGGAGCAGAGCGGTGCGGCTTCTCCACACAACTACTGGTAGTACCACCATATCTCACAACTGTCAAACACGAAAAAGAGTCACTAGTCTTTTTTTCAGGCTTTGCTAATACAGCAGTTCAGCTATATTATACCTTTAAATAATGCAGTCACCAAATAACAGTCAGATAAGGAACCCTGCCTAGCACCGGATAAGTCTTTTACGTTTTATACCTAATGCTTCTGTGTATATATATATATATATATATACGAAAGCCCTCATTGACTCACTGACTCGCCACTAATTCTCCAACTTCCCGATGTCATAGAAACATGAAATTTGGCGCGAGCATTGATTATGTCATAAATAAGAAAATCTAATGGGTCCCAACTCGATTATTCAATTCTAGAGCAAAAGAACTAGTGTCCAAATTTTACATACGTAATCTAATTCTCTCATTTCCCGATGTCATAGAAACATGAAATTTGGCACGAGCATTGACTATGTCATAAACAGGAAACATTAATGGGTCCCAACTTGATTATTCAATTCTAAGCGCAAAAGAATTAGCGTCCAAATTTTACGTACGTAATCTAATTCTCTTACTTCCCGATGTCATAGAAATCTGAAATTTGGCACGATCATTGATTATGACATAAATAGGAAAAGCTAATGGGTCCCCAACTCGATTATTACATTTTAAGCACAAAAGAATTAGCGTCTTTCAGAAGGTGGCATGACAGGGAGGATTTCCCAGGGTTATCCAGACAATCCACAGTCCCAGTTATCTGTGAGATCTGTCTCCTGGCAACTCTCTTAGTCTCTACTGGTCATCACTCACTCTTCTGGTGTCTTTCTCCTTCTCTTTCTCACTCTCAGTGCGGATAGCAGCACTAGCACATACTGGGTAGTGTTGGCCCAGGCCAGGCTTCAGATCATTGCTCGGCCTCTTCCATTCAGTACCACACAGACCAGACAGTGTCTGTGTGGCTCCCTTGCAAGACTGACTCCAATCTGAAGTCTCATACCCTCTCCCCTCTAACATCCTTACACACACATATATATATATATATATATATATATATATATATATATATATACACACACACACACACATACATACACATTATATATATATAGTCAGGGAACTGGGGTCCGGGTACTGGAAGTCTCTAAGAGCTACCCGCAACCCCTGTCCCTACCTACTTGCCCCCCTGGGCTAGGCTCCAGGGCAACAACTGGGCAACGGTCCCTATACTCAATAGGGAAGTGAGGGCAGGGGGTCAGACTTTCAAACAAATACCGAGACAAACAGACAGAGAGGCAAGTCAAGAAGTCCGGGTCGGCAACAGGAGAATACGCGGTACCAGGGATCAGGCAAAGTCAAAGTCAGGTTCAAAAGCAGAGGGTCACAACGGGAAATCAGATGATGATAACGCGGGTGTAGCCTGAAGACAAACATACACTGGCAATGCTGGAGAGAAACAGGCACGTTTCAATGCTGTCAGTACTCCCGCCCCAGAGCTGATTGGAGCGCGGAGCCTGCCAGCAGCCAGACCCAGGCAAAAGGCAGCGAGTGCAGATCCAAGACATCCAGCAGCAAGTGCAGATGCTGCTAGTCAGGATGTCATGGCAACGGACTGCATCACCGCATCTCCAGCAACTGACCACCCAGGCGCCGCCCCCCTGAGCACAGGAGCACACGCCAGTCAGTGTCCAGGAGCCCGATGGCCTGGGGAGGTCACCAAGACCGGAGCTCCTCTGCACCGCACCCGATCAGCTCGGGTGATAGGACCGGAGGTGCGGACGCGGAGACCCCGAGAACTGCCTGTCCTAACATATATATATATATATATATATATATATATATAACACAGTCACGTGACCCTTAACAAGATACATTTCCCAGACATAACCCAGACGTTAACCCATTCAGTGCTGCAGAGGTGCAAAACACATCAGATGCATACAACATAGAAGACACTGACAATACCATTGCACAGGAAAAACATTTAACATTATGGAGGGGCCCCGTTAACTCTGGGCCATTACACTTATACCCGCCTCATGAACGAGTCCTCACACAACTATGTCAAAAAATAAATAAATCTATGGCTGTCGGAAGATAAATTTTTTTCCAAAGAGTTTCTGCTTTTTAAAAGAAGTACACCACAATATATATATATATATATATATATATATATATATATATATATATATATATATATATATATATATATATATATATATATTTGGTATTGTCAGAATCATACTGTTCTACAGAAAAAAGTTATTATGTCATCTCTGCCACAATATATACACTTTTTAACCCCCCCCCCACACACCAAAAAAAGGAATTATGTTGTTTTCTCCATTTCACTCCACTTACAATTTTTTTTTAAGTTTTTCAGTACATTATATGGTACATTAAATGCTACGAGTGAAAAATACAACTTGTCATGCAAAATTAGCCCTCAGAAAGCTACGTCGATGGATAAAGAAAAGAGTTATGATTTTTTGAAAGTGGGGAGGAAAAAACAAAAATGGAGAAAAATGAACGTATCATTAAAAGGTTAAATGTGTTGTACCAGATTTTCTAGTTATCCTCTATCAGCAGGATATCCATAGGATCGCTGATAACTTGCTGATCAGTGGGGGTCTCAGCACTGACACCCCTGCTAATTTCAGGAAAGTGGGTCCCGTGTCCCTCATGCCCCTCACTGTGTGGTTACTGTATCCCCGGCAGTAAGGAGAAGACTGAATAAAGGGCTGGTCACGCACTTTCAACGTGACGGCCGAGATACCTGAGAAGCAACTGCTCAGGTATTTCCGTTGGCCCCATTGAAATGAATGCAGCGCTAGTGCTTCATGCAGTCTCCTCACTGTGACATCATTCAGAATAATGGGGGGAGAAATGACGCCTGCAGTGACAGCAGAGTGCGACACCGGAGTCCTGTTCTTGAGATCGGTGGGATCTCAGCGGTGAGACCCCCACTGATCAGCAAGTTATCGCCTATCCTGTGGATATCCTGTAAATAGTGGATAACTTAAAATTCTGGTAAAACCCCTTTAACCCCTTCCCTCCCCATGACGTAAGGGTACGTCATGGGAGCGGGGTACTTCCCACAAAATGACGTACCCTTATGTCATAGGGATAGCGGGAAATCATAGCAGATCTTGCGCTATCCCGCAGCGGGAGCCGGCTGTCACTAGTAGCCGGCCTCCCTCTGCGACAGCGGGGGCATCGGAGATGTGCCCCCTGCTATTAACCCCTTCCCTGACGCAATCTAAGCAGATCGCGGCAGGGAAAGGGTTCACAGAGGGAGCGCGCTCCCTCTGTGACTTCAGCCGGCTCTCGCAATGTTATCGCGAGAGCCCAGCTGGTTGCTATGGCAACAGGACGCCAGAATCCGTCTCCTGTAGTGCCATTGCCTAAGATCACTGTAATAAGCGATAAGGCATGGCAGGAGAGAAGTCCTGCCATGCCTTACCATAGTGATTATTAGTGCTGCAGTGTAAGTCCCCCAGAGGGACACAGATGGTGTAAAAAGAAGAGCAAAATAAAGTACAAAAAATAAAAATGTAAAAAAAAATTTAAGAAAACCCTTTTTTTATGATTTTTCTCATATTAGCATAAAAAAATTAAAAAATTCCACATATTTGGCATCGACGCGTCCGTAACGACACGTACAATAAATTGAACATGCTTTTGATTCTGCACGGCAAAAAGCGTTTAAAAAAAGGCTAAAAAAACTAAGGCAAAATGCTAATGCCTCCCAAAAAAACGCAATAAAATGGATTTTAAAAAAACGTGTGTACCCCAAAATGGTACCAATAAAAACTATAGCTCATCTCACAAAAAATAAGCCCTCACAGAGCGTTGTTCATGGGGAAATAAACAAGTTATAGCACTTTGAATGAAGTGAGTTTAGAAAAAAATAATAATTTTTTTTTAAAAAAAAGGGTTTTTATTGTGGAATAGTGGAAAAACCTGGAAAAAAATAAGAATTTTGTTATCGTTGTAACTGTACCGACCCGCAGAAAAAAATGTAGTGTGTCATTTATGCTGCATAATAAACGCTTTAAAAAAAATCTATGGCAGAATTAATGCATTTTCTCTCCCTACGATCATAAAAAAAGTAATAAAAGTTTTACAATATAGTCCACGTACCCAAAAATGGCACTGATAAAAACTACAGTGTGCCACGCAAAAAACAAGCCCCCATACGGCCGCGTCGACGGAAAAATAAAAAAGTTATGGCTTTTGAAAAATAGAGATGAAAACATACCAAAAATCCTTTGGTCCTCAACGCCAAAATAGGCCATGTCATTAAGGGGTTAATATTTGGGGTCTAATTCAGTGTAATGAATCCAAATAGTATTTTTATTTGGGGACTATTGTATTTTGCGCAGTGTCTTCGCTCCGTGGCGTTCGCCCCCGCAGTGTGTACGGTACATGACAGGCTCATTCTGCTTTGTCACATGTCATTGATACTACAAGTCGCTGCCAGAAGATCTGGGGTAAGCGATACACGCAGGGTAATCCGGCCAGCATCTCTCTCTAAGACATGTGTTTGATAGATATGAATGTTACATGGAGCCACAAAGTCCGCGTGGTTTTATGTCTGACATTGAGGCCGAACATTTCCCTTATGAGGAAACTTTACACTATGACATCACTCGCTCGGCGCTTCATGCGGACCCCTCACCATGAAATTACATTCACAGAATCCATTACAGAAGAGAGATGGACGGGTATGTCCTCCTAGAAAACAGCCAACCAAGGGGGACGAAAATCTGCTTATCAGCGGCCCACAGAGGCGCAGGGCTCCTTAACCCCTTAAGGGCGCGGACCTTTCTTTTCTAAGATTTCCAATTTTTTAACTCCCCACTTTCTAAAAATCATAACTCTTATTTATCCGTCCACACAGCTATCTGGGGCTTGTTTTTTGCAGGACGAGTTGTATTTTTCAATGATCCTATCTAATGTACCATATAATATCCTGAAAAACCTTAACCCCTTCCAATCCAATTTGTATCCTGGTTTTCCTAGGGGGCTTACTCTTTTTTTGCCATTATACAACGGCGCTATCTGCTGGCTAAAGCCAGTACTGCATGAGGTGACACATTGGATAGGCTCCGACAGCAGAGAGGCCGGCAATATACAGTAAGAGAACCCCGACGGACATCTACCAACATCGGAGATGTACAGCCTTAAATCATAATGTCTTAAGACACCAGACAGTGGATTGGAAAGGATTAAAATATTTCTAAGTGGAGTGAAATGGAAAAAACATTCAATTCCTTCACCTTTGGGGGTTTTGTTCTTACGGCACACACACTACATGAAAAAAAGACATAGACATAATAACTTTATTTTGTGGGCCAGTACGAAATCTACGATACCAAATTTATATAGTTTGGGTTTTTTTTGCTGTACTGCTTTTAAAAAATAAAAATTCTTTGGAAAAGAATAAAATTATTTTCTGCCGCCATCTTCTGACCGCCATAATAACGGTTTTATTTTTCCATCAACATAGTTATGGGAGGGCTCATTTTTTGAGGGACGTCCTGTTTCTGTT
Source organism: Eleutherodactylus coqui (assembly GCF_035609145.1). Classification (NCBI taxonomy): domain Eukaryota; kingdom Metazoa; phylum Chordata; class Amphibia; order Anura; family Eleutherodactylidae; genus Eleutherodactylus; species Eleutherodactylus coqui. Next base: position 44,769,483 of record NC_089841.1, read on the forward strand.
GGGCTGGAGATGCTGCTAGGGGCTCTGAGTTTATTATTTTGGTTCTCTTACCAACACTCTTTGCTAGCTAGGGTTTGCTACTATTGACAATAGCTTTGGCTACATTCGCAAAGATCTCCTTATCTTTTGTAGAGGGTGCCGGACTCTCTTCATATGCCACCTATTAATATTTTTGGGCTAATTATGCCCATCGGTTGACATATGTAATGCTTTATGTATTAATAGAACCCATCTAGAGAACTGCACCCTGGCAGCGTTTGTGGGCATTGTCCCTGATCCTAAGGAATTATTAGGCTACTTTTAGGATCAATTGGACTGCCTAGTATCTACTGGGCACTGTCCTTGTTTTTTAAGTACCCTTGGGACCAGAGGCGTGACTTGAAGCTCCTGGGCCTCGATGCAAAACTTGTAACAGGGCCCCCAACTATAAAGCTTTACTTATAGTACTGGGTTCCCTATATGGAGAAGAGAGGCCTTATGGGCCCCCTAAGGCTCCTGGGCCCAGGTGCAACCGCATCCCCTGCACCCTCTATAGTTACGCCCCTGCTTGGGACAATCCTAGGGTCTATTGGTCAGTTATACACCTTATTTGCTCACATCAGTCAAATCTAAGGTTCATCCGCTATACGGGCTCCTGATGAGTCGCTCGCGCGACAGAAACATGTTGAGCCATAGTACCACTCGATAATCTGTCTATTGACAGAAATTCTGACTTTGGCCTTTGTAGGAATTACCCAGATCCAATATTTACTTAGAGTCTATATATACCTTATAGCTCTATATCTGGCTAATCCCTTCCCTACTTATAGAGACTTTACATCGTTTGGGTCCTTTTTTTTGTACTCTCTCTATTTTTGTCCATAGTTTTTCCCTCTAGTGGACAAGCCTATATTCCTTTAGGATACGGGCAGGCGGGCACTATTTTGGGCATATCATTTTGGTCCCCCTTATCTATACATATAGAACCATTACCTGGACCATTAGCTGTGTCTTTTTCCTCTACCTTATTAGGCGCCTGTCAGTGTTGACTACTATTTATGTTGTCTGTCGTTACAAGCCGCACGTTTTTATATTTTATTATTTACCATTAATTAGGTTTTAATAGGAGTTTCTCCAGTGAATCCTGTTTCTATTGGAACCATTGGAGTACATATGACTTTTCGATCACTTTTTAGTACTTTTTTTAATTGCGATCCTGCAGTATAATAGAATACCATAGCATTACATTATACCGCGATATGACAGGCAGTCTATCAAACCATGCCATAGCCATGGTTTCATAGGCAATCTGCCATGGCAGCCCTGGGAGCCTTCGGAAGGTCCTCGGCTGCCATGGCAACCTAACAGCACCCCGCAATCTCATCAGTCAGGCATTTAAAGGGTTAACAGCCACGCTCAGCATTAGCAGTGATTGCGGCTGTTGCAGGCGGGTGTCACTTGTGAAAGACAGCTGACACCCTCACAGTATAGAACAGGATAGGCTCCTGATTCTGATCCAAACCCCAAATCTCCATGACGTAACTGCACGTCATGGAGCATTAGGGGTTAAAACATTGTGTTTGGGATTAGAAGGAAAGCTGTAATTTGTTTCTTTTTCCAGAAACAGCGCCACTTTTGGCTTTTGACCATGTCTGGCATTGCAGCTCAGCCCCATTCAATTAAATTCAGATTTCAGAGCAGACCCTAAAACCACAATATGAATTCAAACCCAAAACCCAAGAGTAAATTTAGACCCCAAAATAATTGTAGACACCTCAAAAATATAGACCCCAGAATATATACAAACCCCAGACCCCAAAACTCCAGAATGAATGTAAACCAAATTCTCATCCTTAGCTAAACCCCAAAGTGTTTTAAGATCTCAGACTCCTAGTTACTCATCTTTCTTGCAAAAATCCTAATGCCAGGGCTCAGTAAGTAAGTGCTTCGTCAGTCCTGGCATCAGGATATGGCATCCAGGACGCCAGCCTGCTCTTCTAGGAGTCTGGGGTGTCTAATCTTTTTTAGGAGACTCTATGGTAGAGTAGGCAAGTTTGTTGACAACATTACAATCTGTATTGCCATAATAATGGCCCACATGTACCAGTGTGACATTTAAGCTCCTGGGTGTATCGATGTAGCTAAGTGTTTAAATTGAAATTTAAAAGGGTTAATCATGGAATAGTAGAGTTAGAAGGGACCTCCAGGGTCATCGGGTCCAACCCCCTGCTCAGTGCAGGATTCACTAAATCATCCCAGACAGATGTTATGTCTGTCAGGCCTCTGAAGACTTCCATGGAAGGAGAACTCACCACCTCCCGTGGTAACCTGTTCCACTCATTGATCCACCTCACTGTCAGAAAGTTTTTTCTAATATCTAATCTGTATCTCCTCCCTTCTAGTTTCATCCCATTGCTTCTAGTTTTTCCTTGTGCAAATGAGAATAGCGCTGATCCCATTTGTAGATAGCTATGAAGTCTCCTCTCAGAGTGGAGGGGGAATAATTACCTCATGTGACCTAGACTCCATGCTTCTTTTAATACATCCCAGAATTGTGTTTGCCCTTTTTGCTGCTGCATCACACTGTTGACTCATGTTCAGTCTATGATCTATTAGTATACCCAAGTCTTTTTCACATGTGCTGCTTAGATTTTTTTAAATTTTTCTTGCCCAGATTGTTAAATGCCATTATGTTAGTTGCCACCCAATGCTCAAGTTTGTCCAGATGTTTTTGAATCCTCTCTCTTCTCTAGTGTTAATCATCCCTCCTAGCTTTGTATTGTCAGCAAACTTGGTCAGTTTCCCCTCAATTCCCTCCTCCAGATCATTTATAAAAATGTTGACCAACACTGGGCCTAGGACAGAGCCTTGTGGTACCCCACTTGATACATTCTTCCACTTGGATTTGCAGCCATTTATGACCACTCTTTCAGCACGATCATTCAGCCAGTTGTGAATCCACCTAACAGTTGCCTTGTCAATCCCATATGTGGTCATTTGTTCAATTAGTATGGTATGAGATACTTTGTCAAATGCTTTACTAAAGTCAAGATATACTATATCTACTACATTTCCCTGATCTACCCAGTCAGTGATACTATCATAGAAGGAAATTAGATTAGTCTGGCATGACTTGTTTGTTACAAACCCATGCTGGCTCTGGTTAATTACTCCATTTTCACCTAAGTACGTGCATATATGCTGCTTAATAATTTGTTCAAAGATATTTCCTGGTAGAGAAGTCAGGCTCACAGGCCTGTAGTTTGCTGAATCCACCTTCTTCCCTTTTTTGAAGATAGGGACAACATTTGCCCTTTACCAAATTGGGACAAATTGGTTGCCCAGTTGTAACTTATTTATGGCCTTTCCTCTGAACAGGTCATTAATAGTAGATCAACAAGGATCCATCACTTATGACCTCCACCGATCAGTTGTTCACCAGGTACTTAGTTGATTTCTCCTGGAAGCAGATAGCACTGATCTTATTTTTTATGGCCAGGCTAGGTATTACAGGAAAAGTTCACATTCATTTCAATGCTTGTAATACCAAGCCTGACCATAAAAAATAGGTAGGCACCGCACTCCTTCTTTATGTCTGTCCATCTTCATTTGTAGTACTGCATACTCTATTTCCAGAGGTCCGTGGCACGCGCTAACAGCGCGGCCTTAGTGTACTATAGGTGCCATCTGTGCATAATACAGAGCGTTAACTCACGTAAGCTCTCTACATACATAGCGCCTCTGTGAAAAGGCCTGCCATCCTGGTACATACAGTCACATAGCCAGAACATAACTCTCCCTGGTAATTAACCCCTGCATTACCAGTACACATATTAACATATACAACTGATCAGCAAATAATAGGTCTTAACCTAGCAGTCACATACATCCGTCATAGTCTGATTAGTCCGTCAAGCGAGCGCACACTTAATTGTCGGGGGCCGGCCTCACACGTCTGGCAGTAGTCGATGGTCTGGGCTTGGATCCAGGGCGCTGTCCTCTTCCGAGTCCCATGCAGGATGGGAGCCTCTCCTTCCACGCGGTCTGTGTCCTTCCGGATCATCGCTAGTCACTCCACTATTTCTGCGCCTGATGCCGCTCTTGGTCATGTCAAGCTGCAACACTGGTGCTTTCTTGCACCCTGGATCTCTCTCCTCCACTCCCCTTCCTGCCTGGGTACCCGACCAGAGGGAGCAGGGCTTATGGCACGACCGTCAGGATGCGGGGCACCCCCCTCACAAGTGCACCCTAAGATAGTGACAGCAGCAGTGCCCCAAAAAGAGATTGAGCCACAGCACCTCCAGGAGAGTGAAGGCAAAAGTGCCCCCTAAAATAGTGCTGGCCATACTGCCCCCAAAAGAGTGCCAGTCACAATACCCACACAGTATTATCCAAAGAATCCCTGTGTTGGGCAGCTGCAGCACCTCTACAATATGAGGGTCCTGGTAAAACCCCCCTTTAGTCTTATAATTGCTCTCCGGTACAACATGCAGGCCTGCATTCCGTCTCCCCTGGAGGTCCAGTCAGTAGGAATGTCCTCTCCATTTTTCATTGCGTTCTTCACAATCAATCACTATCGTGTGCTTAAGAAGTGTGGAGGACGTTCCTGTAACTATAATATTTGTGAACGCCCCCCAGGTGTAATGCAGGCCGGCCACTCCGCAATCAGTCAGCCGCTGCACTATGCCAGTGTACTTCTGGCAGATACTGGTAGACAACGCCGCTTCTAGTTCTGCAGATTTCTGTTCTTTTCTTATACACTCACTATTCTTATCTGCAGTCCTAATTTATGATGTTTTAATACTATATGTACTATTACAATACTACTATTACTGCTAGTACTACTACTGTGCCATTACTACTATTACTACTACCACCACCACTTTTACTTCTACCACCACTATAACTACTATACCAACACAATTACTTCTACTACCACTAGACCACCACTATTACTGCTAATACTACTACTGTGCTATTACTACTAGCACCAGTATTACTATTATTAGTACTACCATCACTATTACTACCACCACTATTACGTCTTCTACTACTATACAACCACTATTACTACTACCACCACTATTACTGCTATGCCACCACTATTACTACTATTAGAACTACTATCGGTAACATTAATTGGGACAACATCCTCACAAATAACAGTACAGAGGACAAATGGAAAAAGTTTTAAAGGATCCTAATCGCCTCGTGTGAGCAGTTCACACCCTTTAAAAAAAAAGAACCACAAGTAGAAGGAAACGAATGTGGCTCAACAAGACTGTAAGGGAGGCAATAAACGGAAAAAGGAAAGCGTTTAAACTACTAAAACAAAAAGGCAGTGAAGAAGCGCTAAAATCATACGGGGAAAAAAACTGAGGGCGAGCACCCACTGGCGTTTTTTTACCTGCGTTTTGCGTTTTGCGTTTTGCGTTTTTCCTGCACAGGCATAGAGATAACATGTGTTCCTGTCCACTGGCGTTTTTTTTGCGTTGCGTTTGCGTTTTTAACATAGGAACTGTCAGTTGCATATGTGTCCTTATTTTTCTCCATTGAAATTAATGGAAAAGCCGCGAAAACGCCGCGAAAACGCCGCGAAAAACGCCGCGAAAAGCGCGCGGAAAAACCGCGGGAAACGCGGCGAAAACGCTGCGTTTTTTCCCGCGGAAAACGCAAACGCCAGTGGGTGCTCGCCCTGAATGTGTAAAGAAAAGATCAAAATTGCTAAGGAGGAGGCAGAAAACAGTGCCACCTATTGAAAGGCAGCATTCCTTTAAGTCAAAGTCAGACTTTTTATTGTAACAAGGCTTGTATAAAAAGTCTGACTTTGACTTGAAGGAATGCTGCCTTTCAATATGTGGCACTGTGGAGGATTTATTCCATCCCCCTTATTTGCATATTACCCAGAGGAGCGTGCATGGCCATTTGAGTCTCCTCACTTAGTTTATAGTATATAGTTGCTCTCCCTAAGGAGAAAAGATAGCGTTTCTGACCCCCGTCCCAGGCCTCTCACTAACAAAGCCAGACTCCTACTGTACACTGATGAAGGGCAATAACCATGAAACAGCTGTCTGTACATGGAGTCTGGCTTAGCCTTTAATTTCCAGTCATTGTAACAAGGCTTGTATAAAAAGTCTGACTTTGACTTGAAGGAATGCTGCCTTTCAATAGATGCTAGGGAAAAAAACAAACCCCCTGCTAAATATTGCATACCTAACACAGGAGGAAGTGCAGAGGCAGTTAGAGAGGATTAAAATCGATAAATCGCCAAGCCCAGATGGAATACACCCAAGGGTTCTAAGGGAACTAAGTGAAGTGATAGCTAGACTGCTATTTCTTATATTTATGTACACTATCAAGACCGGGTTTGTACCACTGGATTGGCACATTGCCAACGTGGTTCCAATTTACAAAAAAGGGTCCAAAAGACAGCCTGGTAACTACAGGCCGGTAAGTCTCACTTCAGTAACTGGAAAAATATTCGAGGGGTTTCTGAGAGACGCCACCGAAGAATACCTCAAGGAGAACAACAGAATAACTCCTCACCAGCATGATCAGCTTCTACGATGAAGTAAGCTCTAGGCTGGACCTGGGAGAGTCTATTGATCTCGTATATCTGGACTCCTCTAAAGCATTTGACACCGTGCCATGTAATAGTGCTTGAGGGGGTTCAAAGAAGAGCGACTAAACTAATACATGGAATGGAAGGACTGGAATACCCAGAGAGGCTATCCAAATTGGGATTATTTACCCTGGAAAAAAGACGGCTAAGAGGTGATCGAATAACTATGTATAAATACATGAGGGGACAATACAAGGATCTCTCCCATGATCTGTTTATACTCAGGACTGCAACGGGAACAAGAGGGCATCCGCTACGTCTAGAAGAAAGCAGGTTTCATCACCAACAGAGAAAAGGGTTCTTTACTGTAAGAGCATTAAGACTGTGGAACTCTCTGCCTGAGGAAGTGGTGATGGCAAAATTTATACATGAGTTTAAGAGGGGACTAGATGTCTTTCTAGAGCGGAAGGGTATTACAGGATATAGGCATTAGATGACAAGCAGGTTGTTGTTCCAGGTCTTACATTCAGGTAGGAACTATCAGAGGTTGATCCAGGGATTATTCTGACTGCCATTAGGGAGTCGGCAAGGAATTTTTTCCCCGAATGGGCTAATTGGCTTCTGCCTCTTGGTTTTTTTTGCCTTCCTCTGGATCAACAAGGGGGTTGAAACAGGTTGAACTAGATGAACACTGTCTTCATTCAGCCTAACATACTATGTTACTATTACTTCTACTACTATTATACCACCACTATTACTACTACTTCTACTGGATCACCACTATTACTGCTAATACTACTACTGTGCCATTACTACTATTACTACCACCAGTATTACTACTATTAGTACTACCACCACTATTACTTCAACTACTATACCACCACTACTACTACTACACCACCACTATTACTACTACTACTGGATCTCCACTATTTCTGCTAATACTACTTCTGTGCCATTACTACTAAGACCACTACTACCAGTATTTCTTCTTTTAGTACTACTATTACTATTACTACCACCACTATTACTTCTACTACTACTACTACTATACCACCACTATTACTGCTATACCAGCACTATTATTATTACTACTACTACTGGATCACCACTATTACTGCTACTACTACTACCAGTATTACTACTATTAGTACTACCATCACTATTACTACTACTACTATTTCTTCTACTATTCCACAACTATTACTACTACCACCAATATTACTACTACTATTGTACCACCACTATTATTACTACTACTACTGTACCACCACTATTATTACTAATACTGTACCAGGAATACTACTACTACCATCAATATTACTATTATTACTACTACCACCACTACTACTACTAATAGTATTACTACTGTATCACCGCTATTACTGTAATAAGGTGTATGAACTACAGACCTGAAGTCACCTGGATATTTTGGTCTTGTCATTTGGTGCAGTCTTTCTCTACAGGTGTTAAAAAGGTTGTGCAAAGTTAGCAAAGCATGGTTTATTTCTAGAGATGAGCGAGCACCAAAATGCTCGAGTGCTCGTTACTCGAGTCGAACTTTCAGTGATGCTCGAGAGTTCGTTTCGAGTAACGAACCCCATTGAAGTCAATGGGTGACTCGAGCATTTTTGTATATCGCCGATGCTCGCTAAGGTTTTCATTTGTGAAAATCTGCAAAACACAAGAAAGTGATGGAAACGACACAGAAACGAATAGGGCAGGCGAGGAGCTACATTTTGGGCTGCATCTCAAGTTCCCAGGTCCCACTATTAAGCCACAATAGCGGCAAGAGTGAGACCCCCCCCCCCCCCCGCACTGTCAGCGTAAAGATCGTTCTCCTCTGCCACAGCTGTAACAGCTGTGGCAGAGAAGAACGATGTTAGCCCATTGAATTCAATGGAGTCGGCAATACAGCCGGCTTTATTGAAAGCAATGGGTTGCCGGCGTACGCGGGATGAATTGTCGGGAAGGGCTTAAATATATAAGCCCTTCCTTACAATTCATCCAGAAATGTGTAAAAATAAAAAATATATATATACTTACCTGGTCCCGGCAGAACGATGTTAGCCCATTGAATTCAATGGAGCCGGCAATACAGCCGACTCCATTGAAAGCAATGGGCTGCCGGCGATCGCGGGATGAATTGTCGGGAAGGGGTTAAATATATAAGCCCTTCCCTGCAATTCATCCAGAAATGTGTAAAAATAAAAAATATATATATACTTACCTGGTCCCGGCAGAACGATGTTGCCCATTGAATTCAATGGAGCCGGCAATACAGCCGACTCCGTTGAAAGCAATGGGCTGCCGGCGATCGCGGGATGAATTGTCGGGAAGGGGTTAAATATATAAGCCCTTCCCTGCAATTCATCCAGAAATGTGTAAAAATAAAAAATATATATATACTTACCTGGTCCCGGCAGACGGAGTTCAGCGCGGCAGGCTGCAGTTCTCCTGAACTGCTCTGAACAGCTGTGAGTAGTATTCAGCAGCCGGGGATTTAAAATCCCCGCCTGCTGAATGAGATGCCTCTGATTGGTCACAGCCTGACCAATCAGAGGCATCCCTCACTCACACCCATTCATGAATTCATAAGGGCCCTCCAACTACAATGCTTTATTCATAGTACTGGGCTCCTTATATGGGGGAGAGAGGCCTTATGGGCCCCCTAAGGCTCCTGGGCCCGGGTGCAACCGCATCCCCTGCATCACCTATAGTTATGCCAGTGGCCATGGGCCAGTGCCGCATGTTCGACTCCCAGAATAAGATTTGGTAGCTAGCCCCTGCCCAGCGTTTATCAGCTGCTTTTGGGCTCATGTCCACGGGCAAAATATGATTTAGGATCCGCAGCGGATCTCCCGCGTGCGGATCCGCATCCCATAGGGATGCATTGACCACCCGCGGGTAGATAAATACCCGCGGATCGTCAATAAAAGGGATTTAAAAAAAAATGGAGCATGGAAAAATCCGGACCATGCTCCATTTTCGTGCGGGTCTCCCGCGGGGACGGCTCCCGCGGGCTTCTATTGAAGCCTATGGAAGCCGTCCGGATCCGCGGGAGACCTAAAATAGGAATTTAAAGTATTTACCATCCGGCGCGGGCGGGGAAGGTCAGCTGTTCCTCACGGCCGCATCTTCCTTGCTTCGGCTCGGCGGATGTGCCCGGCGCATGCGCGCGGCACGTCGGCGACGTGCCGGCGACGTGCCGCCGGCGTCAGGAATTCATCCGCCGGCCGAAAATGAAGATCCGGCCGTGAGGAACAGCTGATGTTCTCCGCCCGCGCCGGATGGTAAATACTTTTAAATTCTTATTTTCGGCGCTCATGTCCGCGGGGCAGGAGGGACCCGCTGCAGATTCTACATGTAGAATCTGCAGCGGATCTGATTTTCCCCGTGGACATGAGGCCTTAGACAACTGACAGCCTTTGGCATCTGCTTCGATCATTAACACTGTCAAAAAGGATAAAATGTCAGAACTCTGGGTTTTTTCCTACCGTACCCTGCCTATGAGAAAAAAGGCATGAAAAATAATCAAAAACATTTATATACCCCAAAATGATAAAAACTACAGCTCACCTGCAAAAAACGAGACCCCACAAAGCCGAATTAATAAAAAAAAAAAAGTTATGGGTCTCCAAATATATCGACGGAAAGCAGTTTTTGTTTTAAAAAAAATTAATTACTTTTTAAAGTAGTAGAAAGTAAACAACTCTATAAATGTAACATCACCTTAATCGTACCGAACCGCAGAAAAAAGTCTATATAGCATTTTTACTGCATTGTGAATGGCGCAAAAACGAACACGTCCCAAAAATGGCACAATTGGATTTTTTTTAGCCCACATAAAAAGTTTTAAAAGTTTTTCAACACATTACATGCTACATTCAATGCTATTCAGTCGTCCTGTAAAAAATGAGCCCTCATACAGCTATGTCAATGGAAACATTAAAAATGTATGGATTTTGGAAGACAGGGATGAAAAGGCAAAAATAAAAAAATGGAAAATCTCCACTCTCGAAGGGGTTAATTATTAAAAAAAATAAGAGAAAATTTCTGTATATTTGGTTTTTGTTTAAAATAAAGGAAGAAATACAGAAACTGAGCCCGAATCCATAAGGATATCTGGTTTTCATTGAATTACCTTAAATAACTTTTGTATCGCTTCCCATCTGACAACACAGGGAGCTGTAATCATAAGTCCGGGGCATTTACAATGGGGACAGTGCTAGACTGTGATAATCCAAAAAGTATCCAGCATTAAACACGGGATGAGACACAGATGCCTTCCACACTCTGTAGGCAAACAGCAAACTGAATCAGAGGCTAAAGATTTTTTCCAGCCATGTAAATGGTGCGATTATGCGGGACGTCTGGGCGGCTCGTTGTAATGAAATACAATGGTTGGGACTATAATGCCCCCATTGAGGCTCACAGGCCGCGGTGTATACGGGGATGTCTCCGGGGGATGTGTTGCTGTTTGTAGCTTAGAATAATTCACTCCTTGATGGCCAGCTTTCGGGAGGTGTGATGAGAGAAATCCCAAAAAACATTCTATTACATGGAACCGCTCACAATTTTTGAATCTATACCCCACCCATTTATATAGGGCACACTCCAAAATTAAGGCATTTGGATAAAAATTGCATATGACCCCCTCCATCCCCTCAACATGAATACACACCCAAACCTGAACCCCTAAATAATAGAGACCCTCGAAATACTAGACGAGACCCCTATATAAAGACCTCAGAGCAGACTCCCTAAATAAGAAGTTTTGAGCAATTATTGAAATATTCTGACCCGATTCCAACTCCCATTAAAATCAATGTGCTGCTTAGCAGCAGTGCTAACAACTGAGCCACCACACCTGTCATATCTGCTCCAGAGGAGTAAGGAGTTGTAGGTTCAACTCTGACAAAGGGCAACATTTGGATGGAGTTTTTAATGCTCTCTTTCTGTATATTCTTGCTATTCTTCTCAGAACGCAACAGACATGTATGGTGGCTCAGTTGTTAGCACTGCTGGTTGAAATCTGACTGAGGGCAACATCTGGATGGGGTTTTTATGTTCTTTTTGTGTTTTATTCTTACCCTTCGTCCCCTCATCTGGAGCAGAATAGACAGGTGTGGTGGCTCAGTTGTTAGCCCAGCTGCTTTGCAGTGCTGGAGTTGTAAGTTCAAATCGACCGAGGGCAACTTCTGGATGGAGGATTTGTGTTCTCTTTGTGTTTATTATTGCTGTTCTTCCACCCTCTGGAGCAGAACAGAAGAGTGTGGTGGCTCAGATGTTAATGCTGTTGCTTTGCAATATACCCAAAAAACAGACCCAGAGGGTGCAGTAACTATAGTGAGCATGGAGATGCAATGCACCTGGGCCCTGGATCGTTACGGGCCCGATAACGTCTATCTTCCCCATAAAAGAAGACTAGTGTTATATATGAGACGTTACAACTTGGGCCCTATTGTAGACTTTGCATTGCATCTCCACAACTTCAAATTACACCACTGACCAGATGCCCTATATAATGGCTTCAAACCAGACACCCGCAAACTAATACAGACTTCAGACCTGTTGGAAGGTATGATGCAAATCCATAGCCCATGCACTGATAAACTAATGATGGGCTTGTGCTAGTACATAGCAGCTGAGCTATGCATGCAGAGCTGCAGTATAAAGCATTGAGGGAGCTTACAGAATCAGCCTAATCCCCGAATAAGGAGGAGGTGTATTTTTGAAGACTACTTGTATGTGTCTACATCAAGCCACAGTGACAAAGTGATGTAATACAAGCCTCCTTGTTAGATTGTAAATAGGAAAATACTTTAATCTCCACCCACAAATCACTTAGGAATTCTTATTTTATGCAAATATATGTAGATCACACCCTTTGCAGCAGAAGTGAAGATTCTGTCCCCAATATAAGGCCCCTGACCTACCATGTGCCATTAATAACCCTGCTGTCTTGTTATGTAGGAGAAAGGTCATTAAGGGCCCCTCAGGAGCCAGGGCCCGGGGGCAGGTGCTACCTCTGCCCCCCTTCAAGCTCTACCCCTGCTTCGCAGTCTGGTTTGCAGGTCATTGAAAACTAGGTCAGTTGGTAAGTAAGGTCATGTCATATGGGTGTGTAACGCCCCAAAGAACTTACTGTTCGTTTGGCCGGAGGCCTAGTCCTTGTCTCGTGATGCCAACACTCTAATTGGACACTCGGTATGATATGCCGCAGAAATAACAGAGACAAGTCCAGCGCTACTTTAGTCATCTGAGAGAGTGCAGATTTACTAACATTGACTAACAGTCTAGTCAGAACGGCCCGGTGGGGGACAATTAATCGCTATGACCATCCAGCTTCTCAGGACACCAACACTCTAATTGGACACTCAGGAGGATATGCCGCAGAAATAACAGAAACAAGTCCAGTGGTACTTTAGTCATCTGAGAGAGTGCAGATTTACTAACTTTGAAAATTGCAGAAACAAATTGAGTACACAGCTCTCTGTTAAATGTATTTGCAGCAAGTGCACCAGAATGTAGTAGTAAACGGGCAATTTGAGTACAACCGGAAGGTGTAGCATTATTGGATTGTACATACTCTAACTTCAACGTTCTCGCAATTCCTTTACTGGATATTTCCCCACTAGTGGATTTAGATGAATAATTGAGTTGATTTAACTGAAGGATTTATGAAGCAGAGGGACAAGGGGCTGTAATGCTAATCCTGGCATTGATTTCACCAGTTAGCTATATAACTCACTGTTTGATGAAGATGGACCTCAGAAAGGTTCTTCTTTTTCTCCGCTGCAGGATGCCAAGGGAATGGGTTTTTCACCTCACTCTACCTCGGGTGACAAACGTGATGAAACTGACTCCTCCTCTCCAACAACTGAACTGCAACCTCTCTTCTCTCCCACCTGGCTGAGTCTGACTAACTGCTCATTGTCACTACCTTTTATCACCTCTCACAGTTCCCACACTTTCTGGACTCCTCCTCCTGCATAGGGACTTGTAAAGCTGCTTCCTCGCCCTTGGGCTCTGCACCAGTGAAATTGAACCTGACTGTCAGCCAATGAGAGACCAACCGACATCAATGTTAAGCTCTAGGCTTAAGGCAGAAGGGGGGAAACAGGTTCTCTCCCACAGACAGTACCTTCTGTATCCATGGACGGCATACAGACAGGAGAGACAGGACAAGTGTTCTGTAGGACCCGCTGGGGCACTACATATGCTTGAGCCAATCACATACATCCTGATTCTTATGGGAGCGTCCCATGAAAGGGTGAGGCTTGTGTAAATATACCCCATAGTGAGTGTCTCTGGGAGGTTGAGTGGAAGAAGCATTTCATTTCCCATAAATATTGGGGGTGGGCAATAAGCGGGGGCTCTAATAAAGCGGTCAGTTAGTGTATATCTCTATGAGCGGAACTTCAATGTGCCCTCCAGCAGGGGTACTGTATGCAATGTGATGAAGCACCTATACGATGTCACAATTCTTACCAGATATCCCATTTTTCATGGTGATGTCCCGCAAATGAAACTGCAAAGCATGGTAAACTATAGAGGTATAGAAGTACCAGTTGTCCATAGAGACAATGGCAGGTGGAATGGCAAATAGGAATTTTTCAGTGAACCCTTTGAAGTTTATTATTTTTGCATCTCCCTGCAGTCTTTTGCTAAACCGCAGAGAACACATTGTGATATCATCGGCTACTCAGCTCTGCTACATCCGTACAAAAGCCTGTCCTACAATGTTCTTGCCATTTGGCATTTTAATCAAATGCTTTTGTGCATTTGTGAATCTGGAAGTGTAATGATGGGCGCTGCGCTCTCGCTGCTGCTGGATGGAGGGGATGCTGGCACGTTTTGCTCCTGGTTCTGCTTTTCATATGCTTTGAGTAATGGGGCCGCCAGCTTCATGCTCTGTTTACACCACACGCCGACCTGCACGACATCCGTCTAATGAAGGACCCGCAAGAATTTACTTCCTGAGTTTATTTCAGCTGTAATTGAGTTGGAATTGTTTCTGGATGGCGGACAACGGAACAGTTGGAGCTGCCGATGCTTGTCGGTCCATCAGATGCTCCTCTCTACTGGTGGTCTGTCGGGGGTCCTGAGCCCGGTCACTTTGTGTGCCCTCACACATCCACTGGCTCCAACACCCCACAACAGTCTGGTCAGAACGGCCGGTGAGGGACAATTCATCGCTGCAACCATCCAGCTTCTCACATCCCAATAATGCGCCCCTCTCAGACTCTGGTAACGGGGTGAAATCTCTTCTCTGCGTTGTAGAGGTGTCTAGTGGCCAACAAGCTCTACACAAGCGGAAGAAGAGGTCACTACACACAAGGAGCCTCCGAGAGCCTCTTATAAGCCAAGGGGGGAACCACTTTTAGGGCCTCCGGTGACAAGACCGTTCATCTAATCACTACAACTCTCATCATTTGTATCTCTGCCTGAGAGGGAACCACAGGACGGGTTTTGCAGCAAAACAACTTTTTCTAGGGGTGGGATGTTATTTACAAAGGGTATAACTGCTCTTCTGGACTTCTGAATGACATTTATTCCTAGTACCGTATGTCTCTCCCAGAAGAGATGCCGAGAAACAATAGACCCCCCGGCATTGCATCCTTCTAACGGGGTCTTCCCGAGCATCTCTTTTCTGAAAAACCTTTTGGGTTACATTGTTCCATATCGTAAAAAGTTGTACTGTCCCTTTTAGGGAAAAGCATGCAGCAGAGTCGGGAGCATTTCTCTCACGAGAGTATATCTAGAAGTTATTAAAAGGAGGGAGACCTATCGCCTGAGTAGTAGTAGTCATCTGAGAGGAAGTCATTAAGACCAGAAAAATAAAGCAATGTTCTCCAGCCTGCAAGGCAAATATTGAGCTCCTGCATCTATATGGGGGAAGCCGGTTCCTCTATATGTGCCCTATATAGGGAATCCCTGTGGCCGGGCATATGCTCAGGCTCATCCATTTCTGTACTTCCTGGCTCACTGCTGCCCCACAACTCTGTTTGCCCCAACTGTGACATTCCCCTGTCTACCTACCACAATCCTGGTTCAGTGCATCCTGACTTAAGGTGCATTTACATGGCAAGATGATCGCTCAAAATTAGCTCAAACGGCAGTTTGAATTAGTTTGGAGCGTCTGGCCTATGGTCTGTATTTACGGTATTTAGGGGTCTGAGGGTCTGTTTTTATATGGGGGTCTGGTCTGGGGTCTGTATTTATATTTTGAGATTCTGGTCTTGGGTCTGTATTTATATTTTGAGATTCTGGTCTTGGGTCTGTATTAGTTTAGGGGGTCTGGTTAGGGATCTGGTCTGGGTTCTGTAATAGGTTCGGGGATCTGGTCTGGGTTCTGTATTTATTTAGGGGATGTGAATTAGTTTAGAGCGTCTGGCCTATGGTCTGTATTTACGGTATTTAGGGGTCTGAGGGTCTGTATTTATATAGGGGTCAGGTCTGGGGTCTGTATTAGTTTAGGGGGTCTGGTTAGGGATCTGGTCTGGAGTCTGTGTTAGTTTAGATGGTTTGGTCTGGAATCTATATTAGATTAGGGGGTCTGGTCTGGGGTCTGCATTAATTTAACTTATACATATACTTCAAGCCATGACTCATCGCTGCACCCTCCCAATGCTCCTCTAAGTACCCAATATTAAGTTTCCCCTTCTGTGGCCCCACAAAGTCATAATATCCCTTTTGTGGCCCCACAAATATTGCCCCTGTCAGTACTGCCCATAGCAAATGAATTTTTCCTTTTCTGCATCCATTAAAGTTATAGTGCCCCCTCTGTGCCACTCAAAGTTATAGTGCCCCCTCTGCACACCTCAGTTAAAGTCCTCCTCTATGCCCCTCCAAGTTATAGTGTCCTCCACTGTGGCCCCCACCTTGGTTCCAGCCATAAGCATAGCACTGCTGAATGCCACACGACTCCTTGCAGCACATAACTTGACTCCAGAGATGGAGGAGGACTCAAGCTATGTATTGCCCGGGGCTGCATGTCATCTGGCAATACTGTAGATTATGGGGCCTGACAAGTCATCAGGGGAGGGAGCTATTCAGTCCCGGGCCACCCTGCTCCTTTGGCCCCATTCCAGCCATGTGGACTGCCTCCATTGGTGACACGTCAGTGATCTCAGATGACTCATGTAACAAGCTGTGCACCTTTGTGTCCACTAGAAGTAAATAATAAGGTTTTTATTACATGACTGCAAGCAGAGATATAAAAAGTATGACTTTTTGCTTTAGCAGTAATGCGCAGAATGTTTTATTCCCACATCAAGACTCCCTGTATTAGAGCTGCTGATGGGACTTGAACTTCTTGGAAGTAGTAAAAAAAATAAATCTATTCTAAAAGCTTCCAACTTGCTTGAAATCAGTGCGGATTATGTCCTCTCCAAAACCAACATTATTTCTAAAGAAACCAGAACCTCTTACAGGACGACTGTTTATGATTTGCAAGCAATTAAATAACATTTCTGTGGGATGACAAGAACTTTTTCGACATTGATGAAATCACCACCTCCTGCAAAGTATACAGTAAATCGGGACAGACGTTGGCGAGACAGCCGGGATAAAGTGATGGGGGTCAGAACTAAGGATGACAATAAACATCGCCAATGGAGACTACGCTTTTTCTGCATAATCCACTAGTTTTCCTCAGATAGCAGCAACAGAGATGTTTGGCAGCTTCTTCTCTTTAGAGCAAGAAGAGGAGACCTCTATGACTCCTACACTGAACGGCCCCTTTATTAGAGACCCCCATCTAGTAGCGCGTTGGATCTCCATTGGCCTTCAGAATCACAGCAATTCGCCATGGTGTAGATTCCACTAGGTGATGAAATTGCTCTGCAGGAATATCGGCCCCTGCGGACCGGAAGCTTCTTGTAGTTCTGCACATTAGATGGCGGTGCTGACATGTTCTGATCAACTGACAGGAAGGGGTCAGCGATTCATGCTGCTTGTACCAAATTCTGACCTCCCATCAGCAGAGGGCAACAGAAATCTGGATCCATCTGACCAGGAGATGTTTTTCCGCTACTCAGTGATACAATTTTTGTGCTCTTTTGCCCCCTGGAATCCCGCCATTCTGTTTCTCTTACGCACGATGGTGTTGGAACTGGGCGTCCGCTGTTATAGCCCATCTGTGCTAAAGAATGGCAAGTTGTGCATTTAGACATGCTAGTTGGAGTTGTATTAGGCTGTTCCTGACTGGAGCACCTGTTGGTCAGAATGATTCCTGACATCCTCCTCTGACCCTTTTGGTGATAAGTTGTTACGTCCACAGGATCCCCTTACGGTGGATGTTTTTCCTCTATCACGCCATTCTCTGGGTTTTTCTCATGTAATGATGTAGAAAATATACATACACTTGGCAGTGAGATCCTGGCCCTGGATTCACACTGAAATCGATCCATGAAAAGCCTGTCACAAGATTTTATGTTGTACTTCGGGGTCACTGTCATTTCCTTACAGAGAAGAGCCAAATGTGAGCAACTGTACCACTTCTCAGCTGAGAACAAGACTAGCTATGTGCAATGTATCAGTCTGAAGTCCGGGCTGTTTAGCTCACAGAGCATTGTCTACACTGAATACAATTGTAACCACTTCTCAGCTGAGAGCAGGACTAGCTATGTACAATGTATCAATCTGGAGTCGAGGCTGCTTAGCTCACAGAGCATTGTCTACACTGGATACAATTGTATCCACTTCTCAGCTGAGAGCAGGACTAGCTATAAACAATGTATCAGTCTGGGGTCTGGGCTGTTTAGCTCACAGAGCATTGTCTAGACTAAATACAGTTGTATCCACTTCTTAGCTGAGAGCAGGACTAGCTATGTACAATGTATCAGTCTGGAGTCCGAGCTGTTTAGCTCACAGAGCATTGTCTACACTGGATACAATTGTATCTAATTCTCAGCTGAGGGCAGGACTAGCTATGTACAATGTATCAGTCTGGATTCTGGGCTTTTTAGCTCACAGAGCATTGTCTACACTATATACAATTGTATCCACTTCTCAGCTGACATTAGGACTAGCTATCTACAATGTATCAGTCTGGAGTCCGGGCTGCTTAGCTCACAGAGCATTGTCTACACTGGATACAATTGTATCCACTTCACAGATGAGATCAGGACTAGCTGTGTACAATGTATCAGTCTGGAGTCTGGGCTGCTTAGCTCACAGAGTATTGTCTACACTGGATACAATTGTATCCACTTCTCAGCTGAGAGTAGGACTAGCTTAGTGCAAGTTTACTGTCTCTGAATGGAAATAAGTGTTCTCATTTACTTACAGCAAGCAAATATATTGAAAATGATGAAAAATTAACACAAAGTCTACTAGAAAGTTGCAGAACTTCTTATTTCTACAGAGATTAAGCTTTATTTACATCAAACTGGGAAACCCCAGTAATATATACCATGAGAATATGTGTTAGAAAATAAGGTCACTTGCCCTGTTTTACTACATACGACATGTTGTTTCTCACACCTTGCAACTTTTTACCGTTAAGTACATGAAGTTTACAAGATGCTTGTTATTCCAGTCTCTGTGTTTGGATGAAACAGTGAGAAGACTCAAACAATACACGACCCTTGTACCCCGCTACATACGTGTACATCTCAGCCGTCACCTCCATCCACTTTGGAGAATGGACAAGCACCAGTACCTTTCCACCACAGGCTACACGGACGGAGGACTCCATACCAAAGGCTTTACATGCGACAACTATCATCCAAACAGTTGCTCTGTGTAAACACGGCCACAAACCAGGTGATGAGTGAGAAATTGTTCACTAGTAAAAAAAAAAAACTTTTTTGCCCACTTTCCCCTCTTTTAAAAACAAAAAAAGAAAGAAAGCATGTTTGCCATCACTGCATCCGTTACAACCTTTACAATAAATTTATCACAGCAATTGTCCCGCACAGCAAAAACCATTTAAAAAAACGGTGCTAAAATACCTATTTTGGTAATTGTGCCTCCCGAAAACTGCAATAAAAGAGATCAAAATATCTGTATGTACCCAAAATGGTACCAATAAAAACTACAGCTCGTCACACAAAAAAAACCAATTCCTCATATAGCTCCATCAATGCAAAAGTAAAGACATTACGGAACTTTGAATGCAGTGATGCAAAAAAAAATAATTTCTAAAAAAAAGTGGTTTTATTGTGTTAAAAAGGGAAAAAACCCTAAAAATATATAGTTTTGTTACTGTCATTTTCGTACCAACGTGCGGAAAAAATGTATCATATCATTTATCCTGCATGATTTAGGGCTTATTCAGACGTGCGTATATCGGCAGGGTTTTCACGCCCGGCCGATATACGCTTCCCTCTCACTCACCGGCTCTCGGCTTCTCTTCTCCCCTCCAAGTGGTTTGCAATGGGAGTGGGAGAAGAGAAGCCGAGAGCCCCCTCCCACTGCAAACGCAGGAGTGGAGGAGAGAGGCAGAGAGGCGGTGAGTGGGAGGGAAGGGGGGAACTGCTCAGATGGAAGCGTATATTGGCCAGCCGTGAAAACGCCGGCCGATATACCTTCGTGGGAATAAGTCCTTACGCTGTAAAAAATGCAAAAAACAATGGCAGAATTGATGGTTTTTTTCCCTGCCCTCCAAAAAAATGGAACAAAAGTTATGCAATGCATTATATGTACCTAACAAATGGTACCAAAAACTACAGTTCTCCACGAAAAAAACAAGCTCTCATATAGTTATGTCAACGGAAAAATTAAAGTTACTTAAATAAATCTTGTTATTTGTATAGTACTAACTTATTCTACAGCGCTTCCAGGTAATTTATTACCCCCCCCCCCCCCCCCAAGCTAAGAACTTATTTTTACCAACCTCAGAAGGCTGAGTAAACCTTGAGCCAACTACCTAAACCATGCAGGGATTGAACTTGCAACCTTCAGGTCATGAGCCAGAGTTTAGGATTGTATTTCTGTTGCTTCAACATTCTGCGCCACACAAGGCTCATTTTGAAAAATGGAGATGAAAATCCCTAAAAAATCATTGCATCCTTAAGCCCAAGACAGGCCACATCACTAAGGGGTTAAGGAGCACTGAGCCAACTAGGATGCTGCGGGCCTAGCTTTTTGGTCATTGCTATGATGCCCAAATAGACAGTGCACAACTTACAGACAGTACACAAATAAGTTTGGTCCATTATTATCTGCTCCTGACCTGCTCCTGTTCTAGTTTTTATAACTGTGCCCCAGTATTTCCCCCATGCTCCCTTTAGTACAGATGAAGTATGTCATTTCATCTTTTTTCTACCTGTAAATGCTTTTTCTATTAGACCTTTTTCCAGAACCGTCATCTGCTTCATACGATGTAGTCATGCGGGCTGAAAACAAGCCTGTGTGTTGTGGATAGGCGGGCTCTTGCACAGTAGATGCCACTTACAGTATAGGCAGCTGTTCACTGACTGGCATCAGGAGGTGTAGCTCATGCAAATATGGCCCCATTGGACATCTCTGGAAACTTTGTGGGTGTTCCTTTTATGAGCAGGGGTGGGGCTTAAGCTATCATATGAATGTCTATTCAAATGCTGGAAAGTTTGTAACAATCGTAGCCACAGGAAGCTCCCTGCCTCACCACTTACATGGATGGTGATGCCAAATGTCACTTCCAGCCAGATGAGACAGTACGATGATGTCACTACATCATGTTGCCTAAGCCGGGCTGCAGGAAGAGGACTGGAGTGCGTGTTGTGGGAACAGAGTAGGTAAGTTTCTGGTTTTTATTTTATTTTCTGGCACAAAAGGCAGCACTATTTATCTATGGGGGCACTATTACTACATGGGGACATTATTACTATTTGGGGGGCTATTTATCAACTGATGCACTATTTCTCTATTTGGGTACTATTTCTGTAGGGGAGCACAGTTACTGTAAGGCAGTACAATGGAGGCAATGGAGGCAGAAATGAGGTACTATTACAATTCAGGGCACTCAAAGGAGCACTATTACTGTTTAGGGGGATTATTACCATCTCGGACACTATGGATGGAGAATTTCTGTACCATTGGGGAGGGTTATGAAAAAGTGAGGAACTAAGAACATCTGTTCTTTAAATTCTGCAGAGATAAGTCACGGCTAAAGGAAGAAGTCATCGCAGTGGTCTGGCAGATGGAGAAGAAAAGTGAATGACCACAATCTGAGAAGACATCACCTCAGTCAGAGATAAATGTACTGTAAACATTTATAAAGTCAGTTTTCTATTATTTTGGGTTGGGGACACATATATCTTTATAAACTCAACCAACACTATTGGGATCCATGCATCCAAGCAACAAAAACTTGGGGGGCCCATGTTCAAAATTTGCCCTAAAGCCCATTGGACTCTACTTACACCCCTGGAAGGTATGCATTTGCTTTCTACCCACCTTTTCCAGAAACAGAAATAATAGAATGACCATCACTAGACTGGTCAAACTCCTATGAATCCCATCATCTTCTCATGACCTATCATGCAGAGCACTACTATTGTTATGGCACCCACAATGACCCTTCCTATCCTCCAGTGTGTTCAGGTTTAATAATGTGAAAAATGTGTTAGTAAATGCCAGACATTCCACTTATTACATTTCTATAGGCAGGTAACACACACATTGCTTGCATTTGTTTACAGCAGATTCTGGAGCCCCTATGCCAGGTCAATGGCTGCACTGAAGATTAAAGGATGGCGAATAATACTTCCCACGTCTTTTCAAACAACATGACAGTTCTGAAATACCTCCAGAGGAATCGTATAAACAGATGCCAACATCAACTAATGGGGCCTGACCTTTAATATGTCCACGTGTGCCTTTAATAGTGAAACAGGGCAGTTACTAATAAGGGTTTCCATAAGGAAACTGGAGGTTGCGCAGAAGTTGTGGTAATGCCGGGCGCAACCCGTTTTTATGGGGTTATCTCTTTTCAGCTATTTTTTTGATGAGGATGTAACTGTATTTGCTTTAGTCTCTTATTTTCACGATTTCTCAGGACTGAAAGCCCCTTGGCCGCTGGTTACGTGGAGTCTGAGAGGAATGCAGTTGACGGGATGTAAGAGCTAAGCACCATAAACACAAAATGAATCTCCATAAATAAATAAGCTGTCATTTGTGCGCATCACATATTTCTAATAATACCACAATAACATAATTAATATTACTGGGCAAGTAAATACAGAATTGGACTCATCAGATTGAGTCAGAGAATAAACAGTTAAATGCAGTTCACACAGGTAACATCTTCTCCACTTGGCCCAGACCGCAATGAAGCTTTCCTCCAACTAGGATGCACCACAGCAGCTGCCAATCAACACCACATATCTTTAATGACTGCAAAAGATTCCTCCATGACAGCCACGGTGTCCATTATGACTGCCAAAGTGCCCCCCATGACAGTCTCAATGCTGACAATGCTCCCTATGCCAGTTGCACTGTCCTCTATAACAGCCACATTATCCCTTATACCAGCCACAATGCTCTCCTTGACAGTCACAGTTCTGTCAATGCCCCCTATGCCATTTACAATACCCTCTATGACAATCAGAATAACCCACTATGTCACCTACTAGCTGCTATTGGCTGAGTGCTCAGCCAATCAGCACAGCCCTTTCAGGAGGCAGGGATTTTTAAATCCCGGCCTGCTGAAAGTGCTGGTCAGCAGTGTCGGGGAGCCAGCCGGAGGACGCGTCTGAGCGGCGGAGAGGTGAGTAATTTTTTTTTTTTTTACCACTTATAGATGATTTTCAGGGAAGGGTTTATATTTCAAGCCCTTCTCCGAAAATCATGCTGGGTTTGCCACAAACCACTGCTTTCAATGGGACCTGCAGCAGCGCCGATCCCATTGAAAGCAATGGGATAGCATGCTGCACTTCTGCCACAGCTGTGACAGCTGTGACAGCTGTGGCAGAAGTCCACAGTATTCTCCATATCTTTTCAATGGGGCTAGCTCTGCTGCCGCTGGCCCCATTGAAAAGACTGGCGATATCCCGGTGTGATCCCGTTTTTTTTCTCGCACTGCGCTGCGAGAGTTTTCACTTACTCTCGCAGCGCAGTGGAGAAAAAAACGCCAGTGGGTGTCCACCCATAATCTTGAGCCAGCTACCTGAATCATGTGGTGATAGAACCTGCAAGTCGTGAGCAAGAGCTTAAGACTACATACTACTGCCTTAACACTCTACACCACACAAGGCTTATAACATGACGCTCACAGTTCCTCTTTTGTCAGCCAGAATGTACCATATGCCAAATACAATGCTGTTAATGCCACTAATGCCAGTTACAATGTCCACTATGACAGCAACAATTTCCCTCATTTCAGCCACAACACCTCATGACAGTCACAATGTTATCAATCCCCCTATACCAGTGACAATCATACTACCCCCTTTGTCAGCCACAATGTACCACATGCCATATATAATGCTGTTAATGCCTCTTATGCCAGTTGCAATATCTACTATGACAGCAAAAATGTCCCTTATGTCAGCCATAATGCCCCATGACAGTCACAATGCTGTCAATGCCCCCATGCCAGCCACAATACCCACATGACAAACACAATGCCTCTTATGTCAGCAACAATGCAACATATGCCAGCCACTATGTCATCAATGCCCCATGTGCCAATTACAATGCATTTTATGCCAGTCTCAATGCCATCAATGCCAGCATTGCTCCCATGTACTTCATGTCAGCTATTATACCCTCATGATAGTTACAAGGCCCCACTTTGCCAGCCATTAGGCCACCACACAAGCTACCTCTCAATGTTTGCAGGTGGGTTGAATGTCCAATGGCGGCTAATGTCTAATGTAAAGCTTCGTAAAGAATGGATTCCTGATGAATTTCTGCAGACAATACACAATCTTCCCGTTCATTTACCAGCGTGTGGTTTTAATTAAGAACAGAAAACAATAGTTGTATTGCATCATGATATTCTGTATCCATTCATGCATCTGGTACACAGTGTGACCACACCAGCTGGGCAGAACTCGGCATGACCTTTATCAATGTCTCCCAATACTCAGATACCGTCAGGACATGCAGTAGAGAAGATCTCAGCTGAGAGCAGGACTAGCTATGTACAATGTATCAGTCTGGGGTCTGGGCTGTTTAGCTCACAGAGCATTGTCTACACTGGATACAATTGTATACACTTCTCAGCTGAGAGCAGGACTAGCTATGTACAATGTATCAGTCTGGGGTCTGGGCTGTTAAGCTCACAGAGCATTGTCGACACTGGATACAATTGTATACACTTCTCAGCTGAGAGCAGGACTAGCTATGTACAATGTATCAGTTTGGGGTCCGGGCTGTTTAGCTCACAGGGCATTGTCTACACTGGATACAGTTGTATCTACTTCTCAGCTGAGAGAAGGACTAGCTATGTACAATGTATCAGTCTGGGGTCCGGGCTGTTTAGTTCACAGAGCATTGTCTACACTGGATACAATTGTATCCACTTCTCAGCTGAGAACATGAATAGCTATGTACAATCTATCAGTCTGGAGTCTGGGCTGTTTAGCTCACAGAGCATTGTCTACACTGGATACAATTGTATTGTATCCAGTTCTCATCTTAGAGCAGGACTAGCTATGTACAATGTATCAGTCTGTAGTCCGATCTGTTTAGCTTACAGAGCATTGTCTACTTCTGTAGATGCACTGTGCAAAACTGTCTTGTCATTCTGTTATGTGTATTGCACAGCTGCAGCAAATGATGGGTTAATGTCTGCAAAGTATGAGCTGACTGTCTGTAAATGTATCAATTTCATCCTGTCACGTGGTATGAGAGAGGTGATAAATGTGAGTGATTGAGAGCAGGAAAGTTAGTTCCATGTCTCCTGGAGTCAGAGTGATGAGGTCCAGCTGCATGGGGGCACCTTTAGCCCTCATGTAGTAAAGCATGGAAGAGGAGGAGAGATTTCTCGAGTACCTGCTATCTATGAAGAAGGAGTGAGCCACCGGAGAGAGAGAGAGAGAGAGGGAGAGAGAGGGAGTGAACAACGACTGAGCATTTATTTCCAAGGCCTAGTGCAGAGGTACTCTGTCCCAACTGTTTCACACCCGCGCGTCCTGAAGTCTAGGACTGCCAAGTGGAGGTACTCTACTTTCATTGTTCACACTCCAGCGTCCTGAAGTCTGGGTCCTGCAGAGTGAAGGTACGCATCTTTATTTAGTCACACACAAGCGGCCTAAAGTCTGGGTCTGCCATGTGGAGGTACTTAGTCTTATCTAATTCCTGCACTTTCCAAACTTGTCATTTGTGCCTTGTACTGTTGAAGTTTCAAGTAAAGTTATTTACAGGCCCTGACTGTCCCCAGGTACCTGAGGTACTATACTACTGTCTGTGGCTCAGTTATTTTCCCACCCATGGTTATGCCCGTGGGTGCTGGAACGGTGGCGTCACCCGTGACAAACTCCGCACCTGTCCTAATGTTTATTGGGCATCCCCATGCTGGGGGTGCCCAGGGTAAGCCCAGCACTTCCCTGAGCTTGACTGCATGCTTCCCTCCAGGAGGGAGAGTGGCAAGTGCCGCCGTGACAAGCCAGCATCTTGCCCTCCCAGCTCCTCAGCGTATGCCATGTGTCTGGGGTTACCCTAAGGGACGCTGCAAAACAATGTATCAGTCTGGAGTCCAGGCTGTTTAGCTTACAGAGCATTGTCTACTCTGGATACAACTTATACACTTCTCAGCTGAGAGCAGGACTAGCTATGTACAATGTATCAGTCTGGAGTCTGGGCTGCTTAGCTCACATAGCATTGTCTACACTGGATACAATTGTATCTACTTCCCAGCTGAGAGCAGGACTAGCTATGTACAATGTATCAGTCTGTTTAGCTTACAGAGCATTGTCTACCCTGGATACAACTGTATCCGCTTCTCAGATGAGAGCAGGACTAGCTATGTACAGTGTATCAGTCTGGAGTCCGGGCTGTTTAGCTTACAGAGCATTGTCTACCCTGGATACAACTGTATCCGCTTCTCAGCTGAGAGCAGGACTAGCTATGTACAGGTTTACTGTCTCTAAATGGAAACAAAAGTCCTCTCATTCACTGCCAGCAAGCAGTAAATATGTAACTTGTTGAGAACACCCACCTATCACATATATAGGGCTTCAAAAGACGAACATATGCGCAAATACGCTCGCTGCAACGGAGCATACTTGCGCATGAACAAGGGTTGTCTGCAGGGTCACACCCTTCATCTTAATTATTTAACCTGCCATCGACTTACATGGCAGCGTACTGAGTGTTAGGGCTCCCTCAAATGGGTGTATTTTCCATCAGTATTTTGTAAGCCAAAATCCAGAAGTGGAACCTACAGAGAGAAAGTATTGCATGAAACAGCCTCACATCCGTAGGTAAAACGCACGTTGACAAGCGCAATATTGGGCTGTGTTTCTCAGACCGTTATCACGCTTGCCCGTGTGAATGTAACCTTAGACCTATGGATTTTGATATGGAATTCTGCAGCAGATTTGGCTGCATCCTGCGGAGTAATTCCATCCTGTCTGAGCGGTCCCTTATGTTACACAGTACGGAAACCTTTCACATGGGCGGAATATTTCCACCGGGATTCAGCAGAATTTGTCACTCTTAAATTCAAAATCTGCAGAATTAGCTGCGTGTTGCGGTGTGTCCGTGTGAAAGGTCCCTTGCATGGAACAACTTCTTAAAATGTCATGTCCAAAGAGCTGATGTGCATTCCCATTTTGACGACCCTGGCAGGGAAGAAGCACCTGCCAAACAGGGGAGAGGCATTATCATCAGCTAGATGAACCTCTTGTGAGATCTGTATGGGGGAATGTTTTGTAAATGTATCTATCTATCTATCTTCTATCTATCTATCTATCTATCTATCTATCTATCTATCTATCTATCTATCTATCTATCTATCTATCTCATATCTATCTATCTATCTATCTATCTATCTCATATCTATCCATCTATCTATCTATCTATCTATCCCATATCTATCTATCTGTCTATCTATCTATCTATCTCATATCTATCTATCTATCTTCTATCTATCTATCTATCTATCTATCTCATATCTATCTATCTATCTTCTATCTATCTATCTATCTATCTCATATCTATCCATCTATCTATCTATCCCATATCTATCTATCTATCTATCTATCTATCTATCTCATATCTATCTATCTATCTACCTATCTCATTATCTATCTATCTCATATCTATTCATCTCCTATCTCTCTATCTATATCATATCTATCTATCTCATATCTATCTATCTATCTATATCATATCTATCTACCTCATATCTATCTATCTATCTATCTATCTATCTATCTTATATCTATCTATCTATCTATCCATCTCATATCTATCCATCTCTTATCTATCTATCTATAAGGCCGCCTGCAGACGAGCGGAAATCCCGCCGCGGGATTTCCCGCGGGATTTCCGCCGCTGAAAGTTTGCATAGGAGTGCATTAAAATACGCACTCCTATGCAGACGGCCGCGGTTTGGCCGCGCGAAATCTCGCGCGGCAAACAAACCGCGGCATGTTCTAATTTTCTGCGGGGCACGCACTCACCTGGCCGCCGGCTCCGGTCTGCGCATGCGCCGGCTGCGCGGCAGCCGGCACATGAAAGAGCAGGGGCCGCCAGGCGCGGGTGAGTACGTGCTCGTCCCTGCAGGCGCTCGGGTCGGATCGCGCGGCGAGAATTCTCGCTGCCGGATCCGACCCGCTCGTCTGCAGGCGGCCTCTATCTTCTATCTATCTATCTATCTATCTATCTATCTATCTATCTATCT
The DNA here is from genome assembly GCF_035609145.1 of Eleutherodactylus coqui. Lineage (NCBI taxonomy): Eukaryota > Metazoa > Chordata > Amphibia > Anura > Eleutherodactylidae > Eleutherodactylus > Eleutherodactylus coqui. The sequence goes on from NC_089841.1 coordinate 44,797,811, forward strand.
ATCTCATATCTATCTACCTCATATCTATCTATCTATCTATCTATCTCTCCTATCTATCATCTATCTATCTATCTATCCATCTCTTATCTATCTATCTATCTATCTATCTATCTATATATCTCATATCTATCTATCTATCTATCTATCTATGTAAATGAAGAGGAACAATACAGTACATTTGTTACATCTACAGTAGCAGCACCTCCATGTGCAAAACTGAAACCTAAATTATAGTAAATCTGACGTGCCCTTGGCCACACCCCCTAAAACTAGACCTTCCACTTTTTGAAAAATTGTTGGGGCCTGGCATAACAATTTATAAGGTCACAATTTTTGGCCGTTGCACCACAATTCCGGTTTTTGTACAACAGAAATCTGCCGTACAAGGATGTATAAATACGCCCCATTGTACATGCAGTAACATTGTTCACGGCTTCATTATAAGCCCAGGTCTAGTGTTCTGAGCAGATGGGACTCGATAGTGCATTTTTTTTCGCCACGGGGTAAAATGAAGAACTTGAAGAATGTGTGTGTTGCGATTGACATGCTCAGATACTCGCTGCTTTCTTCTGTCATCGAGTTTCGCTCCCATTCAGAGATCACAGGGGCTGCAGTGGCCTCTTTTGCTCTTTTCATACAGAAATGTATAGAAAGACACTTTCTTTACAACACAGAGATGAAGCCGATCATCTTACCAAATTCTTTGTAGTCGCCGTACAAATAGTGCCATATTTAAAGCGACGGCCACAATGTAAAACGACTTGTTTTGTCCACCTGCTGAATAGGAAAAGTTTCTTTTTATGACATTGTATCACTGGAGAGAACTCCTGCTCTGTGTATTGGGAAGCTGCCGATATTAGGCATTACCCTAGTTGCCCTCTAAGCGGGCAAGAGAGATGCAGATATCTCCCATGACTGCTTTCTACATACCATCAGCAGGAAACAAGTAACATTAAAGGTGTTGTCCAACTAGAGAACCCATTTGAAATACCCTATTAGTTGGCAAAGGGAGTCCTCTGTTCAGGACCCTCATCTATCAGCCAGGGCAGAGAGCAACTACAAAGGGCATCCTCAATCTGGAGGACTGGGCACGGTTATGCATTCCATGGAAAACCAATTTTAATTAGAACTGTGCAATACTTCATTTCCCCTTTGGAGGCGCTGCAGGGAAATCAAACAGTTGCTTCCAGTTTCTCTCCATTAACAGAACGCAAGGGATTTTTATTCTGCCAACAACCCAGGAAGAGCAGTCATAGCCGATTTAATTTCCCTGTAGCTCTTCACCCTTATTACCTGTATTAGCACAGTTCAAAAGGAAACATTTGGATAACAAAGTATGAACAGGTAAGGGGCAAACCTTTTTGGCATGCAATAGCCATATGGGCTGTTTCTTCCATAGTGTCCACATAAAAGCAGAGATGTCAACATGGGAGTGTGAAATGAAAGTGGCAGAAAAAAGTAAGAAGAAGAGTGAGCCAATAAACAAGAGAGTAAATGAAAAACGGAGAGCAAGCAAATGAGAGCACAAATGAAAGAGAACGAGCAAACGAGAGGTCAAATGAAAGAGAGAAAATGGGAGAAAAGAGAGTGAGCAAACAAAATAGAGTGAATGAAAAAGGGAAAGTGAACAAAAGCGTGAATGCGAGGGCGAAACGAGAGAGTTAATAATAAACCATATGAAAGAAAGAAAGTGAATGCGAGAGAGCAATCAAGGGAGAAAGAGGGTGAAAGAGAGGCTGAACAAAAGAGTAAGAACAAATGAGAGAAGTGTCTGTGCAGCTATGCTGCAGTGTTTGGAGCCGGGGATGCTACCCTGTGTCTGTGCAACTATGCGGCAGTCTGAGGAGCTGGGGATAATCCCCTGTGTCTGTGCAGCTAGTAGGCTGCAGCGTGAGAAGCCGGGTATGCCCCCCTGTGTCTGTACAGCTGGGGATGCTCCCCTGTGTCTGTGCAGCTACGCTGCTGTGTGATGAGCTGGGAATAATCCTCTGAGTATACACGGCCATGCTGTGGAGTGAGGAGCAAGTGATATCCCTGGTGGGAGAGAATTTGTGGTGTGCAGGATTAGTCCTACGGGCATTTCTTTTGGCTGAAGGTTGAGCTGAATACAAGTATTGGAGAGACTTCTGCCTCCTTATTCCCCTTTCTTCTGACCGACAACATAGATGCGATACAAAGCTGCCAGAGACTACATCACTGCTGATTGGGTAAGAACTAGAGATGAGCAAGCGTGCTCGATTAAGGCTGCTGCTCGAGTGAGTAGCAGTCTTATTGAGTAACTGTGTACTTGCCCGAGCAGCATGAGGGTGGGCAGTGGGAGGGAGAGAGAGAGAGATCTCTCCACTCTCCCTCCGGCTCCCCCCCCCCCCCCCCCCCGCATGCTGCTCTGCCGAGTACACAGTTACTTGATAAGACTGCTACTCACTCGAGCAGCAACCTTAAACGAGCACGCTTGCTCATCTCTAGTAAGGACTTTACAGTAATTTGTTACATAGGAAAAAGAAGATCTAGATTAAAAACCCCGCTTACTGGTTAAGAACTTTGAGAAACCGGATATACAGGTACTTGACGCGGGTATCACGGAGTGAGCCTCTGTGACCTATCCCCCCACTTCCCTGTAACCCACCAAAACAATACGCTACTACTTCTAGTTTGGATAATTTTGGCCACAGCGGCCATTTATTTAACTTTAAGTTTAACAATGGGTAAAAAACACAAGAATAGACAACCCACCAAAAGGGGGAAGTCCCCGGAGCCTACAACCCCCTCTGTCGCCTCACTACAGGGAAAAGGATCTTCCGTACTGCCTCCCGCCGCTCTCCCACTATCCGACTCGGGAGACCGAAGATCCCTCCCGCTACCGCCCTCCCGTCGCGAGACCGCCGACTCGGGAGGCAACACACACACGGTTGCCCCTAGTCGCCAACCTCCCGACTCAGAGACCCGCTAGCCGTTCCTAGGCCAGCCGACTGGTCTCCGCAGGGACTACGGCCTGACAGAGCCGGGAGGCGACAGACCTACCGCACACTGTAAATCAACAATGGGGCGGGAAGGGGGGACAGGCAGCCATCGGCCCTCCGCTCTCCCCCCCCCCCCTCGCCCCGCATCCTAACTGGCTCCGAGAACTCCACCCCCCCTCCAACTGCCGCTATGACAATCTACATATCACCTCCAAAGCGGCCCCCCCCTCCCTCTCACTAAACTTTAACCCCTAGCTACTAACCAACGGGCGGGTGGGTGGGACTTCCTCGCTGTCTCCGTCTTCTTCTCTTCTGCTCCTTCTTCCTTCTGCTGCCGACTGAAACTCCTCCTCCTGCTTTTCCCGCACTTTCTAACTGCTCCCCCTCCCTATTCTCACCCCCCCCCCACACCTCTGCACTACTGTTAACCCCTAGCCTCCCCGTTAACCCTGTCATGTGCTGCCTACATATATACGCCTGCAGCTAATATTCCGGCGCTTCTTGACGCGGGTATCACGGAGTGAGCCTCTGTGACCTATCCCCCCACTTCCCTGTAACCCACCAAAACAATACGCTACTACTTCTAGTTTGGATAATTTTGGCCACAGCGGCCATTTATTTAACTTTAAGTTTAACAATGGGTAAAAAACACAAGAATAGACAACCCACCAAAAGGGGGAAGTCCCCGGAGCCTACAACCCCCTCTGTCGCCTCACTACAGGGAAAAGGATCTTCCGTACTGCCTCCCGCCGCTCTCCCACTATCCGACTCGGGAGACCGAAGATCCCTCCCGCTACCGCCCTCCCGTCGCGAGACCGCCGACTCGGGAGGCAACACACACACGGTTGCCCCTAGTCGCCAACCTCCCGACTCAGAGACCCGCTAGCCGTTCCTAGGCCAGCCGACTGGTCTCCGCAGGGACTACGGCCTGACAGAGCCGGGAGGCGACAGACCTACCGCACACTGTAAATCAACAATGGGGCGGGAAGGGGGGACAGGCAGCCATCGGCCCTCCGCTCTCCCCCCCCCCCTCGCCCCGCATCCTAACTGGCTCCGAGAACTCCACCCCCCCTCCAACTGCCACAGCCAGCATGGCATGACCACCTCATGCCTGCGCAGCCCCCCACAGAACCAATGCGCGTTCTATCCCCTCCTGTATGCCCTCTAACCAAAGATCTGTCCCAATCTCGTTGAGATGGACCCCGTCGCCTCTCCAATAATTTCCCGCCCCTTTCTCAAGATCAATATGCTGCACGGCGACTCCTCCATTCCGCATCACGAAACGAGACACCTCACGATTCACTTTGATCCTTGCCTTATCTATACCGCGCACCGAACGCACATTCCGCCAAACCTTACGAGGGACCATCTCGGACCAGACCAAGGTCAAGCCCCGGTACATCTGCAATAACCGAAGCATATCATACCGTATGTCTCTGCCTAGCTCCCTGAACGGTCTACGCCCCAAGTCGTTGCCCCCGACGTGCAATACTAGAATGTCGGGCGTCCTGTCCAGGGAGACTAGGCGCTGTACATCCTGCAAGACCCGCGACCAGGCCATGCCCCGCACTCCTATCCAGCGAAGTACCGCCGCATCCTTACTCAGTCTAAGTTGCCTCCCATTAGGCCTAACCTTAGACCTCTCCCCCCCCAAAAAAACATACGAGTGGCCCATTATCCACACGAGTGCAGCACGCAGATCTGTAACAAAAAAGAACAAAAACTAACCGTAAATAACGCCCCCACCATGTGCCCCCTACCCGCCCTTACAGCAAATGCGGTCTAATATACCGTCTGAACCTCTCCGACTTCCACCGACCGATTCCCATCACCGCCTGACTATCCATACCCCTCGCTGCCGCCTCTGTCGCCGCACCTATTCTAAACGAATGCGTTCCAAAACCTGACCCATCCAGTCCCAGAACAGCTATCGCTCTTTTAAACACCGCCTCAAACTGGAACCTTGATAAATAATGACCGTCCTGATGCTGTAACAGGGGCCCTACCCTGGCCCCTGCTAGAGAACAGTAGTTCTCCCAACAACTAACCGGGCACATGTTTTCCCCTGGAATACGCCCCAGCGACACCCGACGACCCCTTCCGACCTGATCCGTCTTAGAACGCCGAATGACTATTTCTAAACGTCCCTTTACAACTCTAGTGTCCTCGGCTTTCAACCCCCCCCCCCCTATCTTTTTGCTTGGGGAAACCAATTCCCCCACTCGTAACGCCCCGAAAAAGGCTAACGAAAAAGCGAACCTAAAAAGAGAATACTCAAACCCGTTCCCACAAACCTCCTGCAACGCGAACCCCAATTTTTGTAGTAACTCAAACGAAACCGGGCGACGCGTATCCGGACTACCCCGCCCCTTTCTAAAACCTTTAAGCGCCTGCCTCACTACAAAGTTCTTCGTTACATCCGTTACACCCCTCAACTTAGCGCCAAACGCCACCCCCCCATAAACTTGTTAACTGTAGCCACCGACAAACCAGCCTCCGCGCTTTTTGCCAGCCACCCCAACAACGCCCCTGCCGCGTCCTCGTCCGTCCGTACATTGCCCCACTGCTTCAACCACTCCTCCCATTCTACCCATGCTGCCTTGTAAGCCGCCCATGTGTTCCGAGCCAAGGAGGCACCTATCAGGTGCCTCACTGCTCGCTGACCACGCTCCATATGTGTCTCGGGCAAGACACCCCTTCTTCTTCTGCTCCTGGGGCCAACCGTCGGAATCGCTCCCACTGAAAGCGAGAAAGAGCATCCGCTATTGAGTTGCTTACCCCTGGCACGTGTACTGCCCCAATCCAAGCATTCAGCGACAACGCCTGCAGCACCAGGTGGCGCAATAATGCTACCACTGGGGGGGATGATGCAGACAATCTGTTTATTGCCTGCACCACCCCCAAGTTGTCGCAGTGAAAGCGCACCCTTTTATCTCTAAACTGAGCTCCCCATAGCTCAACAGCTACTATTATGGGGAATAGCTCAAGCAGCACCAGGTTTTTTACCAAACCCGACGAAAACCATTCGCTCGGCCACCCTGACGCGCACCACCGGCCTTGGAAGTATGCTCCAAAACCCGAACTACCTGCGGCGTCAGTGAACAATTCCAAATCGAAATTGTCCACCACCTCCTCCATCATCACTGACCTTCCGTTATAATTTTCTAAAAACGCCGCCCATACTGCCAGGTCCTTCTTGTGGCCTTTGCCCAGCCGTATAAAATGGTGGGGTAACCGAACCCCTGCTGTGGCTGATGCTAATCTCCTACTGAAAATCCGACCCATCGGCCTAATGCGACAGGCGAAATTGAGCTTGCCTAACAACGATTGCAGCTCTCTTAACGTAACTTTTGTGACAACCCTTGCCCTGTTGACTTCAGCCTTTAATTCCGCCACTTTGTCCTCGGGCAACCTGCATTCCATTGCCTCAGTGTCAATGGTAATGCCCAGAAACTTCAAACACGTTGTGGGCCCTTCGGTCTTCCCTGGTGCCAAAGGCACCCCGAACTGACCGGTAACCCATTGAAGGGACCCCAGCAAGTTTGCGCAAAGTGGCGAACTTGCCGGACCTATGCATAGGAAGTCATCCAAATAATGGATAACCGACCTAATCCCTGTGCAATCCCTAACTACCCATTCTAAAAATGAGCTGAACGCTTCAAAATAAGCGCACGAAATAGAACAGCCCATGGGTAGACACCTATCCGCGAAGTAACTTCCTTCCCAAAAACAGCCTAACAAACGAATACTTTCTGGGGCCACTGGGAGTAACCTAAAAGCGGACTCAATGTCCACTTTAGCCAACCTAGCCCCCTGCCCGTACTTGCGCACCCATTTCGTAGCGGCGTCAAACGAGGTATACACCACGGAACATATTTCCGGGTCGATACCGTCGTTCACTGACGCCCCTTTCGGGTAAGACAAGTGATGTATGAGCCTGAACCTATTTGGCTCTTTTTTAGGAACTACTCCAAGCGGAGAAACTACCAACTCTGTAACCGGAGGGGAGCTAAACGGCCCAGCCATCCGTCCTAACTGAACCTCCTTACGCAATTTCTCTGTTACCACCGCCGAATACCGGAGCGCCGACGGTAAATTTTTTGTAGTAACAGGAACCCTATGAACTGGGGCGGGAATTTTAAAACCATCCCTAAAACCTTCTAATAATAAAATCGCCTTCTCTCGGTCGGGGTACCTATTTAGAAACGGCACCATCTTTGCCAGTTTCACTGGTGTCATCCCTTTTTCCAGCTGCCCCAAAAACCTTTCCTTTTCCCTTCTTAAAGCACTTTGCTGCTCCGTGTGGTGTAGCGTTACACAGGGAGCAAACGTGCTTGAACCTGCAGCTATTTCCGAATTTGCATTGGCCGTCGTTAAACTGCCAACACAATCCGAGCCTATGACTCCCCGACTGTCCGCCCTGACTTCCTCCCTGGGAACCGCTGGCCGAGCTACTCGTCCCGGCCCCTCCCTGAAAGGGCTGCCCGAACCTAACTGGGGCCATTACCCTCAACCACAGCCCTATGTCTTTCTGATCCCACCGAATAGACGGTCGGATCGCTTTTCTTTGACGAAACTGCTCATCATACCTAAGCCACGTCTGGCCCCCATACACCCTGTACACCTCACCTATCGCATCGAGGTAACAAAAGAGGCCGGAACAATTCTCCGGCGCCTTTTCCCCTATAACGCTAGCCAGAATAGCGAAAGCTTGCATCCAATTAGAGAAAGTCTGTGGAATCAGTCGCCACCGACGTTTCTCTTCCTCTTCCTTCTTGTATTCCATCCTTTTCCCTTTATTCAAATTAAATTTTTCTAAAGGGAGAAGGGAAAAGATCTCGACGTACTCGTCGCGCCAGATCTTTTCTCTAACCTCCTTTTTCAAGTGCGCACCTAGGGGGCCCTCAAAGCAAACATATACCTCCCCCTTCGCTCTGTCATCAAGGCGAATCCTGTCCCCTTCCTTTTCTGTCTGAACGCCTACCGTGACAGGAGCTGTTTGCTGCCCCACCGACGATCCCGTCCCAACTCCCCCCGTGTCGCTATCGCGACCACTCACCGCATTGGACGGTAAAGTCCAGGCGGATACCGGCGACGGCCCTGGCCCTGTCTGTTGCTTGCGCCAAAGCTCCAATAATCCCCCTAACATTAACCCCAAATCGCTCGCTGCGCCCCGTGTGCCTACCGTCGCCCCCCCGCCCCCTGTCCGCCCCCCCACACTATCTGCCGCTGGCGCAACGCGGCTAACTGCGATATGTGTGTCCCCGTGTGTTCGCTCACCTGGCTGCGTAGGGGCTGTAGTCCCACCAGCCGCCGATCCTCCCTCCAGCGGATCCGAGTCCTCGTCAGACGGTGATCCGCGCTGGCACTCGAGGTCCTCATCTGGCTGCAGTCGCGCCACCGGAGTCGCAGCCGCTCCTCTGCTGCTCGAACTGGCTCCCACGGGCCGCGTGTCCTGTAGGACTGAAAGAAAACTGTGAGGCTGCTCGCCGACCACCACCTCTCCCGGCGAGTGGCCCCACGCTGCTCCAGCTCTCTCCGCCGACGGTCCGGTGCCAGGCCCCGCCCCCCTGGCGGCACGGGACCTGGAGCCAGACGCTGCACCGACCCACCTGGTGAGATTCCTCCCGGGCCTGCGCTCCCCACCTGCTGAATTGGAAACTGGGAGCCGGCCCGGAGGGGCCCGTGAGGGACTCTCAATGCGGCGCCGACGCTGAGGGGTTAAATCAGGGCTCAGCCGCGCTGGGGCGCGAGCCCTCCGTGGCCTCGGCTCTCTCCTCTCCACTGCCTGTGTCCCGCGCCTCCCCACCGCTGAGGAATTGCGGCCATGGTCTGTCCCTGGGCTTTGTCCCGCTGCCACTTCAGTCGCTCGGCTCCCAGCAGCAGCCGGGCTCCGTCCTCTTCCTCTGCCCGGCGCTGCAGCTGCTACAACGGGCGCCGCTTCCTCCGCTCCTGCAGCTTGTGCCGGACCCGCTCCCACGTGCTCCGGGCCAGGGGCCCCTGGATCCAGTAAGCTCACCAGCCAGTCTAAGCCCCGCTCCTCCACCGCTGCCCGGATCCTCTCCATGACGCCGTCCATACCGGTAAGTCGTCTTCTGGGCTCTTCCAGACGCTCCTCTTCGGGCTCTTCGGTGCTTCCAGCCGTCTTCACTCTTCTTTACTCACGATTTCTTCTCTCTTCTTCCTCGCTGTCTCCGTCTTCTTCTCTTCTGCTCCTTCTTCCTTCTGCTGCCGACTGAAACTCCTCCTCCTGCTTTTCCCGCACTTTCTAACTGCTCCCCCCTCCCTATTCTCACCCCCCCCCCACCTCTGCACTACTGTTAACCCCTAGCCTCCCCGTTAACCCTGTCATGTGCTGCCTACATATATACGCCTGCGGCTAATATTCCGGCGCTTCTGGACTCTAACTCAATACCACTAACACGGATCCTCTGTAACAGCTGACCAGTACAGTCGTCAGTCACCCTGGAACAGGACTTAACTGTTTATATGTTTTGTTCAGATTTCATTAAAGTTTATTACTAAAACATGGGTGTCGGCTCCTGGACCCTATATGAGGTATCCCCGGAACCTCCCTGGTACCAACATTGTTTCAGATCCCCAGGGAAACCCTAAGCCAAATACCAGGGCCCCACCACCACCACCAGAGGCAACCCATGAGTTGACTGCAGGCCATTCTCCATATTGCAAGGATGTGGCTGGTTATAAAGTGGTAGAAGTTAGAATGTTTGTATTGAACATTACCCCATAAGGAAGAACAAAGACTAATCAGAGTGTCACAGTCAGTGGAATGCTGAGCGCTGAATACGAGGGCCGCTGTGAAGGCTACGCCGGCCTTCTCATTGATGGTGATTGAATGTGGCCTCGGGATTTAGCGGAAAAACAGTGAGGGAGCTAAGAGACCAAGGCCAATTATCATCAGAGCTGAGAAGTACGAAGGTGAAGTGAGGATGCCCCGAGTACATTGGGACACATTTATTACTGGTGATACACCAGAATTCTGGCGTGAGCGACACCCTTTTTGGCGCACATCTATTTAGACAAATTTACTATTGATTTGTACCATAGATGCTACGCCTGTCACTCCACTTTTCAAATGTGTCTGGAAAAGGGGGCGGGGCTTGAGTGCAGTGAGGTTTTTAAACAGATTTAAGAATTTCAACTTTTTAAAAAGTCAGAAAATTTATCAGAATTCTACTCCAGTAGGTGGGGGGTGTAATAAGTGGCACGCATTTATTGCTGATATGGTGCCAGAATTCTGTGTCACATATGTGCAAAATTTGCGCACGCAATACGCAGTGAATAGAACCTATTGATTGCAACGGGTTCGTTCACATAAGTGTATTCTGCAAGCACATTTCGTTCATGTGAAAAAAAATACACAGCATGAAAATAGCACAAATTGTACTAATTACACTAATTACCCATTTCAATGAGGGCTCCCACACACTTGCGTTTTTTTTAACGGAAAGAAAAGCTGCCAGAAAACAGCATCAAAATTCCCCTAATAATAAATTCCCCTCACTGACTTCTAGAGGAGTGTGTTTGGGCATGCTCGGTGACCTGTGCAGGGAGGGGAAGGGGTGAGCTGTGACCATGACTTTTAAACCTATACAAGGGAGTGCTGTGGGCATGCGCCGTTACCTGTGCAGGGAGTTGGTGAACTGTGACCATTGACTATAGGCTTCTATGAAAGAGTGCTGTTGACATGCTCTTTGACCTGTGCAGGGAGGGGGAGGAGGTTAGGTATGAAATCACTTATTGTGAATAGTGGATCCTGTTTTATGTATAAGGCCCCCTGTCCACGGCCATTGCGGATTATCGCCAGCGATATTCCGCCACGGGGAAGGAGGGGGGAGCGCTGACAGGTCTCAGAGGTGAGCCTATCTGACAGATAGGCTCACTGCGGAGAATCGCTGGAAATTGCGGTCTAGGATTTTTTTAAAAACAGATTAACACATTGAAAATTAAAAAATTCTTAAACCTATGTTAACCCCAAAAACTTGATTTTTACAAATGTTCATTTTCTGATGACACCTTCCCCTTTAAAGCAACCTGCCAGTCCGGGACAAAATTCTGGGACAGGAGGGGGATATATTACCTGTATAGATGAGCGAATATACTCGCTAAAGGCAATTGCTCGAGCGAGCATTGCCTTTAGCGAGTATCTCCCCCACCGCTCGAGATGGAAGGTTCGAGTGCCGGTAGCGAGCACGGAGCTGCGGGGGAGAGCGGGGCGGAACGGAGGGGAGATCTCCCTCTCTTCCCCCCGCTCCCTCTTGCTGACAGCCGCTACTCACCGCTCCCCCGCACCGGCACCCGAACCTTCCGTCTCGAGCGGGGGAGATACTCGCTAAAGGCAATGCTCGCTCGAGCAATTGCCTTTAGCGAGTATACTCGCTCATCTCTAATTACCTGCTGTAGTTCTTCTCTGCAGTGCTTCCGTTCCACTGGTTCCAGGCACCATTTTTGGCTGTCCAATATAGCTGCAATTATTTTCTTCCTAATGCACACTGTACACTGCTCCTCTATAGGCCAGTGCACTGATAGTCTGTATAAAGATTGCATCGGCCATGTTGGATGGTCAAAAATGGGACCCAGAATTGGTAGATTGGAAGGACGGCAAAGAAGAACAACTGCAGGTAATATACCATACTCCGCCTCCTGTCCTGGGACAGAATTTTGTCCTGGCACTGTAAGGTTGCTTTAAAGCGTACCTGAGTTTTCAACACGTTTTCACATATCCACCAGGTTCTCCTTACCTGCTCATTTGCTGCTGTTCGCACACACTTTCATATCTGTAAGTTCTGATCTTCAGGTGGTCTTCCACATTTTTCTATTGTTCTGCTACTTGTTATCTACTGTGAGGGAGGGAGTATGCAGCAAGCCTAGCATTCTGCCAGTAGTTCATGTCCTGACTTCCTTGCCCTTACTTCCCATGTTGTCTCTGGTCTGATCAGCATGGAGGAAAAATCAGAATATCCTATCCTCTGCTATCCCAGGACCATTTAGGCATTCTGAGACATTCCGGCCAATTGGTTAGTTAACCTACTATAATGTGTGTGTGATGTATGCACAGACACAGAAACACACCCACACACTGTAACAGCAGGAGAGGCAGAGACTGTGGAAATCACAGTGTTTGCAGATCTGTCAGCCTGCAGTCTCTGAGTGCACGAGGAACCCCTCCAGCTGTTGCTTTGGAAACGCCCATGTGTTCTTGTTACTACAGAAACTCTGTACCTAACAACATAGAGTGCACTGCAGAGAAGCTGGAAGGGAGACCCCTAGTGTCATCCACTTCATACATGATTTACATGTGGTAAAGCATCAACATTTTTAATGCAAGTATATTACAGAAATGATTAGACTAACACAAGCTACTAGATGAGCAGGAGTTGTCTGAAACATGAGTGCCCTTTAAAGCTGACCACCATAGGTTCTCTTGTCTCTGGAGAAAGTCAGGTCTGGCTATTTCTGACTGCAAGGGGAAATGTAGCATTACATGGCAGCCAATCAAATGAATGTTAGTCCATGTTATGCACAGGCACAGCAGATCCACTAGATTTCAATAAGGAACTCTCTCTAATATGTAATGCTGCCAATGAGATATACTGGAAGAGATGCGCCAAATATTGTACCAAAATCATAGTGTGTGCCAAAATGTGCACCATCTGCTTGTCTCACACTAATAGATTGGTTGATGCACTGATATAAAAAGGGACAATTTTTCTGTGTAGTAAGTAACTCATACACCAGAGATAAAGCCTGGGAGAGCTGCTGACTATGCTGCCTGGAGGAGAGAGAGCACGATTGCAACGACCCTGACAGTGAGAGGATCTATTGGCAATGGCGAGGAGAAAGAGAGGAGCAAACGGTAGCACTACGGACCCCAGACAACACTGTGAGGGAGGTTGGGTTAGTAGAAGCTTCAATTCCCATGCATAAAACTGTAAGTGAGGCTGGCCTCAGCAGAGACTTTAAAGGGGTTGTCCCGCGCCGAAATGTTTTTTTTTCAACCCCCCCCCCCGTTCGGCGCGAGACAACCCCGATGCAGGGGTTAAAAAAGAACACTGGACAGCGCTTACCTGAATCCCCGCGCTCCGGTGACTTCTTACTTACCCGGTGAAGATGGCCGCCGGCATCTTCTCCCTCCGTGGTCGCAGGGCTTCTGTGCGGTCCATTGCCGATTCCAGCCTCCTGATTGGCTGGAATCGGCACGTGACAGGGCGGAGCTACACGGAGCCCCATTGAGAAAAGCAGAAGATCCGGACTGCGCAAGCGCGTCTAATTTGGCCATTAGACGGCGAAAATTAGACGGCAACCATGGAGACGAGGACGCCAGCAACGGAGCAGGTAAGTGAATAACTTTTGATAACTTCTGTATGGCTCATAATTAATGCACAATGTACATTACAAAGTGCATTAATATGGCCATACAGAAGTGTATAGACCCACTTGCTGCCGCGGGACAACCCCTTTAAGTGTGCACAGCATTAGAGATAGAAATAATAGCCAGGAGGTCTGCTGCAGCACACAGGGACATCATACAAAGTGGATTGGACTTTTGATAAGGCTCGGCCCCCTGATTCGCAGACTGGGATACTATACCGGGGGGAAATAGAAAGGGACTATAGACGTGGATGAGTATTTACGCCACTGTGTATTGCAAACTTTGTGTTTTTGGTAACACAGATGTAGTAGAAAGAAGATTTGGCCGCGACGGAGGGGAGACCCGCAGCGTCTGCACAGGTAATTATAGTCTATTTTCTTGGCCTCATACCTGCGGGGCAGGAGGGACCAGCTGCAGGATTCTGAACGGGGAATCCGTGCGGGCCCAAATTTTCCCGTGGACATGAGGCCTCAACCGTAGGTAGATCCTATATAGTCAGAGAAAGAAAAAAAGCTAATTGTTTCCTCATTACTAGCAATGTGTTTGCCTTGATTTCTGTGTTCCTGAATAAATATTTTACACTTTACTTATTCCATCTGCTGCATCGCATCCTGAGCCTTGTGGAACCAGATCCCAACCTGTGACATGGGTTCTCAACCACAGAGTCCCGAGCAGAGCGCCTCCTGGTATCACTTACTGCACAGTTCGGTCTCTTTCAGGTGACATCACGAATCTCTGCCTAGAGTATGATGTCACAGGCTCCCTTTTACAAGTAATATTTTACCCTTCAAAGAAACCTCTCATTGTGGAATCAAAAATTTCATCCTAAATGATCTCCCCGGTCTGGCAGTGATTACCGATACCACTCCGCGGCTTTGAACTCCATCGCTGCAAGAAAAGCTCCTTCTTTATTTATTGCCCCATGACGAGCGCACGGCTGAGTGATGGATCTATGGAGCTTTTCAGGTCGACTCATTATGGACATTCAGTGATATTCTCATGACGTGGAAGTGAAACGTTTACAACTGGTGTCAGCCGAGCTACAGGAAGACATATCCATCTATGATATAATTACGCTGATGTCACGCGTCCTTCCCTCCCGCAGTCACATCATAGATAAACTATCTGACTCTGACATCCCTCTCTGTCACATCCAATAAGGAATTTCCATATCACTGGCAGGTTGATACATTGTAAGATAAGTGATACCATATGTAGCCCTCAAGCCCAGCTGGACACGTGTTATCACTTCCACATCACATAATGCCGTAATCCCACCCTGGATTCAGCTTTGATCAATAAACGCGGGTTTGTTTGGATACAATTTCAACGGTTATAATCAAACATGATTATTGTGCTGGATGTACATCAGACCGCCTTGAGATTTAGAGCCCATTTACAGCTGATCTTGGCAAATTGGAGATAGTCTAGTTAGATAGCAGGTGGACTCAGTGGGGCCTATGTACTAAGACCGGCATTTCGTACACCAGTCTAAGTAAACTATGCACACACACACATACAGTGCGTCCAAAGTCAGGGCCACCCGGAATATCGGCTAAATGAAAAGAGATACAAGTAGGAAAGTTTGTAGAATACTTAGAGAGTAGGGGGAAACTTTTTGGCACTATTGTGGTACCCTCTTTGATTCAGCCCCAAAAACTTCAATGGAAAGGGGGTCATGGGATACGTGATTTAAATGAGCATTCCAGGCACAGACTAACATTTTAACCTTTTCCAATCCACTGTCTGACGTCTTCTGATTGAAGGCTGTACAGCGTCCGATGTCGGAAGACGTCCGGCAGGGTATTCTTACTGTATATTACTGGCTGCTCTGTTGTCGGGGGCCTCTTCAGCATGTCCAATGCCGCAGTACTGGCTCTAGCCAGCAGCTGGCGCCATTGTATAATGGCAGAAAGAGAAAAACCCCCCTAGGAAACCCTGAATCCAAAAGTGGATTGCAAAAGGTTAAAATCTAATGTAATGTTATCACAATAAGTCATTTTGTAATAGGTTCACTGTACTTGGTCTAGTTACTTTCTATCTATGTGACGTGACCCTCCTTGTGAAGAAAATCTCCACATCCTCTGACATTTTGTCTGCATTTGCTACATCCTCTCTGGTCCACAGCCTCCAACTTCTGGCTATGAGCAGTGCATGATGGGAGGACAGTAGCTCCTATCTGTCTGCTTCAGCTGGCTTTCTCTGACTGAGGGAGGTTGGTGCTGGTAAGTTGTAGGACCTGCAAGCTGTGGGCGGAGCTACAGCACTGGCCAGTAAACAAGCTCTATGCATGCTGGGTGTTGCAGGTAACAGTTTGTTGCTATGTTTACTGCAGAAGCGATGCATGCAAACACAGCAACACTTGCACCAGATGAAGAAGAGGGTCAAGGCCCACTAATAAGGTATGCCTTCTAGATTTCAGCATTCTCAAAATTTCCATTTTGTGCCCGGGAAACCCCTTTAAGAGCAGAATTGCATCACAAATTGATAGGTGCAGTCATTTGTTTTAAGTTATGATGTCATGTTAAATATTAATAACTCAGTCACCTCACGTGAACTTCTGTTACCGACCATCAGGGTGATCTCAGTTCTGTCCTGGATTGTTACAGGCATCTTCTGGTACCTCAAAAGACATCCGATTATTGTTTTCTATACCACATAACTCAATGTAACAACTTTAATAATACTCAGCATGATGTAATCCATAACTCGGAAATAGTTGCAGGTATTGAAGAAATGACTGCACATATCAATTTCTGATAAAATGCTACCCTTAATTCATGTATCCCATGACCCATTTCTTGGGCTGAATCCAAGATAGCCAATAGGCACCACTAGAGATGAGCGAGCATACTCGCTAAGGACAATTGCTCGAGCGAGCATTGTCCTTAGCGAGTACCTGCCCGCTCGGAAGAAAAGGTTCGGCTGCCGGCGCGGGTGACAGGTGAGTTGCGGCGGTGAGCAGGGGGGAGCAGGGGGGAGAGAAGGAGAGAGAGATCTCCCCTCCGTTCCTCCCCGCTCTCCTCCGCCACTACCTGCCTGCCGCCGGCAGCTGAATCTTTTCTTCCGAGCAGGCAGGTACTCGCTAAGGGCAATGCTCGATCGAGTAATTGCCCTAAGCGAGTATGCTCGCTTATCTCTAGGCACCACCATAGTGCCAAAAAAGTTTTCCCCCAAGTGTTCTACAAAGTTTGCTAGTTGTATCCCTTTTCGTTCAGAAGATATTCTGAGTGGCCATAAGGCCTCCTTCACACGGGCGACAAAGTCGTGCGATTTTGTCGCGTTGCTACAAATCACATGTATGTGAAGCCCATGCTTTCCTATGGGTTAATTCATACATGCAATGTTTTGTAGCATGTAACAGCCTGACACAAAAACCTCACCAGTCCGGCGTTATGCCCACGACACGTGAGATTTTGTAGCCCATGTTTCCCTATGGAGCCTTCCTCTCTGTTGCATCGCATCACACGAAATCGCGATTTTCATGCAGTGCGATGCAACTTTCAGAGTAGGAAATCTTACTGTCAAAGCTTAATCTAAGCCATAGTTGCAGGGAAAAAATAAAAAAATACACATACATCACCTTACAAGCGCTCTCCGAACCAATCACAGCCAATCATCGAGCACTGGCTGTGATTGGCTAAGCGTCAGCCAATCACAGCCAGCGCATCCAGGAGGCGGGGATTTTTCAATCTCCAGCCAGAAGATGAAGAAGAGAAGCAGTATCGGGACCCGGGGAGAAGCTGCGGTGGCGCCCCACACAGTGCAGGAGAGGTGATGTATACTTTTTTTTTTATATTTCAAGCCCTCCCCCCAAAATCCTCGCATGTGATTCTACAACGTCGCGCGACTTTGTAGCGCTACAAAATCGCAGTATTGCCGTGTGAAGATGCAGTAATATCACACAGACCAGCGATGCGATATCGTTACGATTTTCTCGCGGCGATGCCGTGTCGCCCGTGTGAAGGATGCCTTACATTTGAATCACCATGAAAGAAAGTGAGAGAGTGTGTGTACAATATATATGTACAATAGTTGTACTACGTTTATGTAGCTGAGTGACCTTTTGGGGAGGTCACATGATTTAACTGAATTCTGCTTTCTTAAGTGAACTGACAGGACCTGAGCTGCACCCTGATTGGCTCAGGTTGGGTTGGGTATAAAAAAACAGGTCCTGTTCCTGGGCTCTGGCGTGACTCAGCAGTTTCAGAGCGTGTCGGAAAAAAAGAGACCCAGCTAGTGAGAGCTGCAGCTAAACTTTGTGAATACCCAAGATGAAGAGCATTGGGTGATTGCAATTCATGGATACGACCATCAAGCTTCTCACATTCCAATAACTAGATTGACCCGATGTTTGCTACACGGACATAAAATGTTTTAAAAGTGGTGGTTGTGAGCTTCTAAATCTGCTTGGTTAGTGATTATTTAGAGGGTCACTTTGTATTTGGAGTAGATATCTAACATTAAAAAGCCTACAGGTCTCTCTCTGTCTATCTTTTTCTGTCTGTCTCTCACTCTGTCTGTTTCTTTGTCTTTGTCTCTCTCTATCTGCCTCTCTGTCTCTTCAGCTGTGTTTTTCTCTCTCTCTGTCTCTCTGTCTGTTTCTGTCTGCCTATCTCTCTCTCTTTCTTTCTATCTATGTATCACTCTGTCTCTTTTGTTCTCTTTCTATCTCTCTGTCTGTCTCTTGCGCTCTCTCTATCACTTTCACTTTCTTTCTTTATTGCTCTCTGTCTCTCTATCGCTCTCTCTCTCTGTCTCTCTATCGCTTTCTCTGGGTCTTTCTATCACTCTGTCTCTCTATTGCTCTTTCTCTGTTTGTCTATTGCTCTCTATTTGTCTTTCTATTGATCTCTGTCTGTCTATTGCTCTCTCTATCACTTTGTCTCTGTGTTTCTCTGTCTCTCTATCTCTTTGTCTGTTTCTGTCTCCCTATCTCTATCTCTGTCTATCGTTTTCTCTTTCTGTCTGTCTCTCTTTTGCTCTCTCTTTCTATTGCTCTCTGTCTGTTTCTCTATCACTCTCCCTCTGCTTGTTCCTCTATCACTCTCTCTCTCTCTATTTCTCGATTGCTCTCTCTGTCTATCGCTTTCTCTCTGTGTTTTTCTTTTTCTCTTTCGCTCTCTCTGTCTGTTTCTCTTGGTCTCTCTATCGCTATCTCTCTCACTGTCTCTCTCTCTATCGCTCTCTCACTCTGTCTCTCTATTGCTCTCTGTCTTTTTATGTCTGTCTTTCTCTCTATCGCTCTCTCATACTGTCTCTCTATGGCTCTCTCTCTGTCTCTCTATCGCTCTTTCACTGTCTCTCTCTTTTTTGGCTCAAAAAATACTGATGAAAATACACCCATGTGACAGAGCCCTTAAAGGGGTTGTCCCGCACCGAAACGGGTTTTTGTTTTTTTTCAATAGCCCCCCCCCGTTCGGCGCGAGACAAACCCGATGCAGGGGTTAAACAAGAAAACCGCACAGTGCTTACCTGAATCCCCGCGCTCCGGTGACTTCTTACTTACCGGTTGAAGATGGCCGCCGGGATCTTCTCCCTCGGTGGACCGCAGCTCTTCTGTGCGGTCCATTGCCGATTCCAGCCTCCTGATTGGCTGGAATCGGCACGTGACGGGGCGGAGCTACAAGGAGCCGCTCTCCGGCACGAGCGGCCCCATTCAGAAAAGAAGAAGACCGGACTGCGCAAGCGCGTCTAATCTGGCGATTAGACGCTGAAAATTAGATGGCACCATGGAGACGAGGACGCTAGCAACGGAACAGGTAAGTGAATAACTTCTGATAACTTCTGTATGGCTCATAATTAATGCACAATGTACATTACAAAGTGCATTAATATGGCCATACAGAAGTGTATAGACCCACTTGCTTTCGCGGGACAACCCCTTTAAGTAGGGTGTTTTATTATTTTAAGCCTGTGTGAAAGCTTTCTGCTTATGGCATCATATCTCACACCTGTTACATCAGTGCAACAAATGTATTAAGAAGTGAAAGTTGCTTTTCCACTACTTAGTGATATGATTGTGGCGCTCTTTTGCCCCCTGGAGATTCACCTTTCTGTTTCTCTTAGACACAATGGTGTTTGCTACTATATCCCATCCGTGCTAAGGAATGGCAAGTTGTATGATTGGACACGTTAGTTGGAGCTCCAGTGTCATATGCGGCTGCTCCTGACTGTGCAGAGCCTGTTGGTCAGAACAATTCCTGACATCCTCCTCTGACCCCTTTCGGTGACAAGCTATTTCCTTCTACAGGATCCCCTTTCGCTGGATAATTTTCCTTGATCACGCCATTTGCTGGATACTTAGCACATCGCTGCACAAGAGAACTCCCCCTAGTGGGCGGTGAAATCCTGGCCCCGGCTAGTCTAGCACCAATGACTAGGTCTTTTTGGGACTCCACAGAAAACTTTGGAAATTCCATTTTTGTTAGAAAGATTCCTAATAACAAGCTGATTACAGGCTGTCCTGCCACGGAGACCAGCAGCAGCACCCCCACAGGGGAAATAAAGCATTACATGGCGACCATTGAGATAAACAGACTTACTGAGAAATGTATAAGTATATAAGGTCCTCTAGAGTAAGAAATATTCCTGTTGGTCACCCTTTGCTGGGGCTAATCGATGTGGATCCTGCATTGAGTGCTCCTTTCTCTTAATACAGAATTAGGGGACATAGGGAATATGTATTTTGGGTTTCTAAACTGGAGGACCCCTTTAAGTCATAGTAATGAATGAGGTATCTTCAATAGGCTGCATCCATAATGAGATTTGAGCCCTGTCTCATCCTAACACTTCCGTAGCCCAACGTAAGAGATACATTGGCATAAAATGCAAATACGTAATGGAACTAATGTGACCAAACCTTCAGAACTAGGATCTCCGCACAAAATAAATGACCTGATCTGAGCTTATTGCTCAAGTCTATTTGCCAAGCCCGTGAATTGCTGATGTAAATCTTCATGTCCTCGTTGACCATTTCTCAGGCCATCTCTTAAATTTACAATGTTCTTATGAAGAAAATATTTAGTAGTGACCTCACCCTGAATATCAATAACTGCGTTCATTATAAGGGCGACGTCTCATAGCACATTCATAATTAATAGTCCAAATGTGTGAGCAAATACACTGCTAATTAAAGCCGCAAAGGGCTTGTCCAGGGTCTTGTCATTCTCATTTTCAATATAGCGCTACTTCGGCCACTCTCTCTCACACAGCGTTTAGTGCGTCGTTTCAAACGCCACCTAAACGCTGTAAAATGCCTCCATTGATTTCAATAGGGCTTCGCAGACTAGCATTTGAAGTGGCCACGATTTTCAAAAGTTGTTCCATTTTAATGTGTTGTAGCACTTTTTAATGCACCTCATCACCCATTGTAATGATAGAGTATGTTACAAAATGCTGTCAAAAACTCATTAAAACACATCGTTTTAACAGACGCTCGTGTGAGAGCAGCCTTCTGGCCATGGTCTTTGTCTGGTATTGCAGCTCAGCCTCAAGTCGGAAATCTACATTATCACTTTATAGATAGCAAGTTCTGCAACTTTCTAAAAAACTTTCTGTTTCAAGTCCTCACCATTTTTAGGTTAAGTGTTTACTGTCAGCAAATGAGAACACTGATGGTTCCATTCAGAGGCAGTAACCCTGTGTATAGCTAATCCAGCTCTCAGCTGAGAAGTGGATATTTCAATGTAGATAATGCTCTGTGAGCTAAAGAGCCTGGACTCCAGACTGATACATTGTACATAGCTAGTCCTGCTCTCAGCTGTGAAGTGGATACAATTATATCCAGTGTAGACAATGCTCTGTGAGCTAAACAGCCCGGACTCCAGACTGATACATTGTACATAGCTTGTCCTGTTCTCAGCTAAGAAGTGGATACAATTGTATCCAGTGTAAACAATGCTCTGTGAGCTAAACAGCCCGGACTCTAGACTGATACATTGTACATAGCTTGTCCTGTTCTCAGCTAAGAAGTGGATACAATTGTATCCAGTGTAAACAATGCTCTGTGAGCTAAACAGCCCGGACTCTAGACTGATACATTGTACATAGCTAGTCCTGCTCTCACTGAGGAGCGCATACAATTGTATCCAGTGTAGACAATGCTCTGTGAGCTAAACAGCCCGGACACTAGACTGATACATTGTACATAGCTAGTCCTTCTCTCAGCTGAGAAGTGGATACAGTTGTATCCAGTGTAGACAATGCTCTGTGAGCTATCCAGCCCAGTTATTATTGGTAAAACTCATCTTTGTGTAGTGGTTCTTTTCAGTAACACCATGGCACTATTATTTAGTCACTATGTGGTGGTAATATGTGGTCATGGTGTGGCAGTATTATTGTTATTATCGATAATGTTGGTCTCAGTATGGTGGGAGTATGGAGGTAATACTGTATGTGCGGTGGTAATATTTTCACCTTGTATATACAGTATGTGATGTAATTTAAGGGTCTGGCCTGGGGTACCATATTAGTGCTTAGCTATTTGTTACACTATCCTTAACCCTTTCCAATCCAATTTGTATCCTGGTTTTCCTAGGGGGCTTACTCTTTTTCTACCGTTATACAACGACGCTATCTGCTGGCTAAAGCCAGTACTGCATGAGGTGACACGTTGGATAGGCTCCGAGAGCAGAGGGGCTGGCAATTTACAGTAAGAGAACCCCGACGGACGTCTTCCAACATCGGAGCTGTACAGCCTTAAATCATAATGTCTTAAGATTTCAGACAGTGGATTGGAAATGGTTAATCCTGTAAGGCCACCTAGTTTTTGCCCTTTTTTACCCTTTAATGCCATAGGGTGTAAGTTTACATGCTCGCTGCGGGGCACTTAACGCAACAAGATGTAAACCTACGTCCTGTGGATGGTGCAGGCACAGAAGTGAGCCGGCACTGTGCCACAGTAGGAGGCGGCTGCGATTGATAACCGGTCTCCGTCTGGAATCGCGGGGATTAATGTGAACAGCGAATCCCGTTCTTAATGCAGTAATCAATGTACATCACTGCATGTAAAGGGAGCTACCCAGGGAGCTAATGGGGTGCAATGCATTATCATAGCGATCATCGCTTGTATGGTTCAAGTCCCCTATACGGACATAAAAAATGTTTAAAAAAAATTTTAATTGTATAAGAAGCACTGAAAAAATAACAAAGAAACCCTTTTTGTGCACTTTCCCATTTGTATAAAAATAGATAAAATTATTTGGTATACCGCATATTTGGTAACATCATATCTGTAAAGACCTGTACATGTACAATAAATTGAACATACTACTTATCCTGCACGGAAAAAAGCATAAATAAATACAACTCAAAAACGGATGCAAAATGCTTATTTTGCTCGTTTTGCCTTTCAAAAAAAGTAATAAAAGTGATCAAAAAAGCTGTATGTACCCCAAAATGGTACCAAGAAAAACTACAGCTTGTTACACAAAAAACAAGCCCCCACGGACTGCTGTCCATGGAAATATAAAAAAAGTTATGGGACTTTGAATGCAGCAAGGCAAAAAAGTAATAGTTTCCAAAAAAGGTTTTTTATTGTGCAGAAGTGGGAAAAACTAAAAAAAAAATACTAATTTTGGTATCATCTTAATCATATCGACCTGCAGAAAAACTGTATCATGTCGTTTAGGGCTTAATCAGACGTGCGTATATTGGCCGGGTTTTCGCGCCCGGCCTATATACGCTGTCCCTCTCTACAGGGGGAGTAGGCGGGCCAGGCTGGAGCTAAGTTCCACCCCCCCGTCCCGCCCCCTCTCATTGCAAATAGTGGAGAGGGGCGGAGAGGGGGCAGGAGCTCCCAGCCCGCCTCCTCCCTCCTGCAGAGATGGGCAGCGTATATCAGCCGGGCGTGAAAAACCGGCTGAAATACGCACGTCCGAATAAGCCCTTAGGGCTCAGTCACACGGGCGCCGATCCGCCCGTGTTTCTGCACAATAAGACGGCCGCACCATGTGCAGACGACTCTCTGCATGACCAGCTCCATTGCCGGCCATATGTTCTTTCTTCTGGCTGGTGCGGAGAGTCGTCAGAAACACGGGCGGGTCGGCACCCATGTGACTGAGCCCTTATGCTGTATGATTACTGCTGTAAAAAAATTCCTTATGTGTACCCAAAAATGGTACTAATGAAAACTACAGTTTGACACGGAAAAAACATGCCTTCATACGGACATGGCGATGGAAAAATAAAAAGTTATGGCTTTTAAAAAGTTGAGATGAAAATCACAAAAAAAAATCGCTGCGTCCTTATGGCCAAAATAGACCGCATCACTAAGGGGTTAAAGCTTGACCTGCCAGGAAAGCGTGGCCTTACTTGAACATTGACATGGGGCTCCTAAATGTTCATACCCAAGGAGGCACCACATTCAAAATTTTGCTATAGAGCCCAAACGTTCCTAGTAACGGCCTGGGAGTGGGGTTACCTGTATAAAAAAGGTGCCCAGGTGTTGGGTGGGGAGTGGTTGACTGCCACTGCCAGGCCATTGGCTATCACAATGGGGTGCCAGGGCCTGGCTGGCATGCTGGCCTGTTTACCCTTCCCATATTACACCCATTACTGTAAGCTAGTATATAAGGCTCCTTCCACCAGGGAGGGTATTTATGACAGACAGAAGGAATTCATGGAGATTGCATGAGATCACTGGCATCATTATGACTTCCCTCCCCAAATGTCAAGAGGGCGAGCGTCTGCTGCAGAGGCTTAAATTAGCATTGTCATTACCAATGTAATCAGCCGTCTCAGGCAATGAAACAAATTAGAACTTGTAAAATGTTTGTGTCTCTCATTGTGGGGATGATTAGTAGCTGAGCTCATTAGTACCGCGGATATTATAAGATTACTGAGTCTGAAAAGGCTCCATATAAAAAGTCGGAAGCGGCATCGCATCAGTCACAAGTCAAGGGTAGTGCAGGGTCAGGGCTCCGAGGAGGGCAGATAGCCCAAGTGTTACAGCATGGAGCAGGGACCACACTCCATAATGATGGAAACCGCAGAAAATAAACTGCTAATTCTACCAAAATTAACACTAAGGAGCTGCAAAGAACTCCCAAAGGAGCAGCTTGTACTTAGCTTTAAAGGGCTTGTATAAGATTAACCACTAATATATGTCATGTGGTCGTAAAGTGTGTATGGAGCGGGCTTTGGAGCCGAGGCTGCGCCATACCTGGCGGCTATCTGACAACTGCTAGTAACTGCTGCGGTCAGCGATGGCTCTGATTGTGGTGCTTAACTGTTTAGATTCCGTGGTCAAAGTTAGGCCTTACTCCCACGAGCGCATATACGCTGCGTTGTTACGCCCTACTGATATGCGCGACCATCTGAGGCATTGGCTTCCAATGCATTGGTTCACATGGGCGAATATACGGCGCGTAAAAACATCGCACAATAAGAAAATAGAATATACATGATGGACATACGCGCCGACATTTATATTGTGGCTAAAAAGATACTTCTGGTTCTATCTTTTGCCCAATATACGGCGGCTGCTCCCATAGACTCCTATGGGAGCTGGAAAAAAAAAGCCAGGGGGAGGCAGTTTAGCAGCCTATTCATGAATAAATGGCTAAGCACTAGCTGTAATTGGCTGAGCGCTCAGCCAATCAGCACAGCCCTTTCAGGAGGCAGGGATTTTTAAATCCCCGTCTGCTGAAAGTGCTGGATAGCAGTGCAGGGGAGCCAGCCGGAGGACGCATCTGAGCGGTGGAGAGGTGAGTACATTTTTTTTTACTTTTTTAACCACTTAATGATGATTTTCAGGGAAGGGCTTATATTTCAAGCTCTTCCCCGAAAATCATACTGCAGGGTTTGCCACAAACCACTGCTTTCAATGGGACCAGCAGCAGCGCCGACCCCATTGAAAGCAATGGGAGAGCATGCAGGACTTCTGCCACAGCTTTCACAGCTGTCACAGCTATGGCAGAAGTCCGTGGTATTCTCCATATCTTTTCTATGGGGCTAGCGCTGCTGCCGCTGGCCCCATTGAAAAGACTGGCGATATCCCGGCGTCATCCCGTTTTTTTTCTCGCACTGCGAGGCAAGTGTTTTCACTTGCTCTCGCAGCGCAATAGAGAAAAAAACGCCAGTGGGTGTCTGCCGTAAAGGGGTTGTCCAGTTGCAAACTATTCTCAGGATAGTTCATTCACATTTGATTGTGGGGTTTTGCCACCCAGGATCACCACTGATGATGAAATGGTAAGTTGTGCATTTGGACACGTTAGTTAGAGCTCCAGCTGTTCTGTGGGCTGTGCACTGATTTTATTTTTGCAGGAAGCAGACAGCTTTGGTTTTAACTGCAGTGGCCCAACTTGGTATTACAAGCAAAGTCCCTATTGAAATGAGGAACTTTGCCTGCAATACCAATCTTAGCCACTTCAGTTGAAATATTGCTGTCTGCTTCCTGCAGAAATCAGCTTAGTGCATGACACACACTCGTCTGACAACGAGCTGATCAGCAGAGGTCCTGGGAGGCAGTCTGTCACCGACCAGTAGTAATAAACTATTGAGGATCTGCCATCAATAGCTTGTAAATGGACAATCGTTTTAAGCCAGCAGTTTTGGTGATTGGAATAGCAGGGCTTGTGGTGAGGTGGTGTCTCTTTGTTGATACCATGATTGCTTTGGCGCTGTGCAGGAAGGGTTAAAAGGGGTTATAATTAAAGTTAATTTACTGTAAAATGTGCCATATTTGTGATTCTGTAGTTCACCTTCTGCTCCCCAGATCTCCTGCACATCGCTGACTCCTCGTCGACACTTTTTCCCAGCGCCAAGCGAGCGCCTTTTCTGTGTCTTTCAGCCATAGCATCGGATTGCAGCGCTGCTTCGGAAAAGTGAAATGCATCAAAGTTGAGGTGAGGAGCTGAATGGGACGAGCTCTCGCTAATAGCCTTTCAGTCATGAGGTCTGGGAATGAGGTGCTGAGAGGAGCCGACTGTCCGAAAATCATTGTCGACTCTACCCAACAAATATCCAGGGAAGGAGCGGTCTTATGTTACGCCGCTCACCGTCCCTCCGGACAAAGTGGAATGCGAATGACAAATGATGCTATAGGAAAATAACGTATTGTGGAGATCAAAGCCTTCCTATTAACAATTTATGTACCACGCCCTACGCAGACCACTAGTATACAGGATTATTAGAGATTCGCAGTATATCCGCTGAGCGCCGATCCTTCATTCCTTCACGTTTACGTGTAAAAGTCTCTGCTGGCCACTCCCACCATTGGAGATCTGACCCCCATGTAGATGTTTGCCGATCCAAACAGTCCAAAAACATTCCTAGGGGCTCTATGGTCATGCAGTGAGGTCACGGCTGCATCTTGCTCATGCGATTTTCGGCCGCGATTCAGGTAGCCGAAAATCGCAGCGCCCGTGTGAAAGAGCCCTCAGACGGATAGGAGTGGGCAAGCAAGTCAAAGGCATGGTGCGTCCATTATAAACATTCCCCAAATTGCATTGTTATCAAGGATGTCATGACAGCATATTACAGGATACACTCAATGGCCCCTTTATTAGAGCTCCCCATATGGTAGTGCGTTGGACCTCCTTTGGCCTTCAGAACCGCAGCAATTAGTTGTGGGGTCTATTCCTAGATATCAGGGGAACCTTCACCGAATAGTTTTTGCACCTCCACCAGCCTGACAGGAAGGGGTCATCAATTCATGCTGCTTGTACCAAATTCTGACCTCCCATCAGCACGACCAACAGAAATCTGGATCCATCTGACCAGGAGATGTTTCTCCGCTGCTCAGTGATACAATTTTTGTGCTCTTTTGCCCCCCGGAGTCTCAGCTTTCTGTTTCTCTTAGACACAATGGTGCTGGAACTGGCCGTCTGCTGATATAGCCCATCTGTGCTATGGAATAGCAAGTTGTGAATTCAGACATGTTGGTTGGAGCACCTGCTTTGTATTGTGCAGGTCCTGTTGGTCAGAACGATTCCTGACACCCTTCTCTGACCTCTTTCAATGACAAGTTGTTTACATTCACAGGATGTTTTTTTTCCCCTCCATCACCCCATTCTCTGTATGTTCTCCACACAGTTACAGGAGAAAACTCCACACAGTTGGCAGTGACACCCCGGCCCCAGCTATTCCAGCACCGATGACCCCGGCCTCGTTGGACGTCAGCATGATCGCTGGATTTTCCCACCTAATGTAGATTCACACTGAAAGTGATCCACCGAAAACTTGTCATGTGATTTTATGCTCCGGGGTCACGGGGAGAATATCCATACAGGGAAGTGCCAATTATGAGAGAACCGGGGCTCTAGTAAAGGGGTTGTTCAGTATGTATCAGTTAGAGATGAGCGAACGTACTCATTTCGAGTACTTACGCACCCGAGTACCGCCATTTTCGAGTACATCAGTACTCGGGCGCAAAGATTCGGGGGGCGCCGTGGCAGCACGGGGGGTAGCAGTGGGGAGTGAGGGGGAGAGGGAGAGAGAGAGGGCTCCCCCCTGTTCCCTGCTGTTCCCCCCCGCACCGCCACGCCTCTCCCCGCCCCCCGAATCTTTGCGCCCGAGTACTGAAGTACTCGAAAATGGCGGTACTCGGGTGCGTAAGTACTCGAAACGAGTACGTTCGCTCATCTCTAATATCAGTATATCATGACACATATAATCATTCTACAGCTATCTTTCTACTTTATCCCTTGACCGTACTTATCACAAGCCCACAACAAGAGTCGCTAGTCCCAAGAAAGGGCTCCCCTCACAATATAAGTGTGACCTAAAGCTCCTGAGCACCAATGCAAAATATGTACCTGGGCCCTACCTCCATGTCCCACTTGTAATACAAACCTTTTAACTTTAGAGGGAAGGAAAGAGGGGCAGGCAAAGCGTCAATTTCTGGAACCCCCCCCCCCCCAAAAAAAAACAACTAGTCTCCGCCCCTGCCCACACACAGTCCCCCACCCCTAACCATGCCAATTTTATCAGGAAGAAAAGCTTTTAGGAGTGGGAATCAAAATTTTAATAACACATTCCCTACTGGGGTGATTAGGTTATGGATGTGAAATGCCTTTGATGTAGCAAGCTGCAGGGAAATATCCCTCAACTAATAGTGCCACACTTACAATACTCCAAGTATATATTATTGTAATCATTTATAGTAGAACAGTTCAGTACATAATTACAGCACCAGAAAAAAACTCAGTACATAAATACAGCACCAGAACCAAGCTCAGTATATAAATATAGTACCAGAACCAAGATCAATAAGGGGATCAATTCAAAAGTCAAGTCACTCTCTGCTATTTGTAAGATGGGGCTTGTCAGTTCATAAACAAGAATGCTACTACCAATGAGAACTCTACAGACTCACAAGTGACACAATCTCTAATTAGTGTTGTGGCTTTCTTCTCCATCCAGTCCAGATCGACATGACATCTCTCAGAAACAACTTAACTCTTCACTGGTTGCCATACAGATGTCTTTGGCTATTTGCTTCTACATATGCGTAATCCCTATATGAAGATAAGCTCTTAATAATACCACCTATGGTTCCCCAAAATACTATAACACAGCGTAGCTGACAGCACCCTATGAATAAGGCATACTGTCCCCCTGTAATGAGCAATGATCAACACTGTCCTCCTGTAGTAATAAATAGTCATATTGTCCCCCTATAGTAATATATAGCCTTACTCCCCACTATAGTAATATATAGCAGTACTGTCCCCTTGCAGTATTAAATAGTTATAATGTCCCCCTGTAGGAATACATAGCCCCACTGTCACCTTGTAGCCATACAGTCCTTCTGTAGTATTATATAGCCATAGTCCCCCCTTGCAGCTATAAGACCCCCCCCCCTTCCCCCCATAGTAAAATAATAAATTCATCTCTTGTAGCTGACATTCTGTGGAATGACGTAGGCGATGCAATGAGATCATTGTGCCGCCTGCATCACTTAGAAGGCGCCAGACAGCGGAGCTGGGAACCCAATGTGGCCTCTGATACCGGCGCTGGGTGCTGAAAGATGTGGGGTGGCCGGAACAAGCAGCAGACTGCCCAGGACGGCGGGACACCTCTTCCAAACCGGGAATATCCCTCCAGGTTCAGGACGGTTGGAAGGTCTGATAGCAATGTGAAACAAATTTCTAAAAAATTTTCATAGACGAAAGTAATTGATGTTTCTGTAAAATTAAAGCCTGCTGATTCCACTGGTAAACCTGAACAATAGCCGCACGTCTCATGTTCAAGTTATTTAGCCCCTTAGTGACCAAGCTGTTTTTTTTGTTTTAGAAAATCGTAACTCCTTTATTTATCCATTGACACCGCTGTATGAGGGCTTGTTTTTTGCGGGACGAGTTATATTTTTCAATGGAACTATTTAAAGTACCACTAGAGATGAGCGAGCGTACTCGGAAAAGCACTACTCGCTCGAGTAATTTGCTTTATCCAAGTATCGCTGTGCTCGTCCCCGAAGATTCGGGTGCCGCTGCGGCTGACAGGTGAGTCGCAGCGGGGAGCAGGGGAGAGCGGGCGGGAGAGAGGGAGAGAAAGATCTCCCCTCCGTTCCTCCCCGCTCTCCCCTGCAGCTCCCCACTCCGTGCCGGCACCCGAATCTTCAGGGACAAGCACAGCGATACTCGGATAAAGCAAATTACTCGAGCGAGTAGTGCTTTTCCGAGTACGCTCGCTCATCCCTAAGTACCATATAATGTACTGAAAAACCTTTAAAAAGTTCTTTATTCAATGGATCAGTACAATTACTACGATACCACACTGCAGTTTTTTTTTTTTGCTGTAGTACTTTTTAATTTTTTTTCAAAGACATTTAATTTTTAAAAAAATTATTTTCTGCCGCCATCTTCTGCACGCAATAACTTTTTTATTTTTCTGTCCACATAGTTGTGCGAGGGCTCATTTCTTGCAGGACCTCCTGTAGTTTGCGTTAATACTATTTTGGAATACCTATGACTTTTTGTCGCTTTTTATTGCATTTTTTCTTGGAGACAGAATGACCAAAAAAGCGCATTTATGGTGTTCTTAATTATTTTTTTTGGACAACATTTACCCTGCAGGGTAACTAATACATTACTGATAGATCGGACTTTTACGAATGCGGCGGTACTAAACGTGTATTTTTGTGTTATGATTTGATTCTTTTATTTAGTCTAACCAATAACCTGTAAAAACACAGTTCATTAATTACAACTTACTGCTGGATGATCCACAGTGTTTACACCATGTGGAAATACCCTATATGTTACATAAACCTACCCTTGTAGTGTTCAGTCGGCACACAGTGTGTACCCTATATGTAACATAAACCTACCCTTATAGTGTTCAGTCGGCACGCAGTGTGTACCCTATATGTTACATAAACCTACCCGTATAGTGTTCAGTCGGCACACGGTGTGTAACAGCGATTGTGAAATAGTTGTGCAACCACTTTTGTTATTCTTTTTATTAAGTGAGGTAAATAGAGAGCCGACTGGACTAATTGTATAGGCAAATTTCAAAAAAATACAATACAACGGCCATTGGATTCCATTATTCCCCATAACTGGAAAACCTTATGTGGCAGAAAAAAACGGATGATATATTTGAATTCAGCAAATAAAGTTACTATAAGCCGCCTATCTGCTTATCTGTTACAAAAATTGTGTTGCACAGTGTAATATTCAGGGATGTCAGCCTGAAAGCGCTCTTCACAGGACGTTTCTTGAGCAGCAGGTTGTGGTAAGATGGAAGAGGTCTTTCCAAGGGTTGTGGCTTAGCTAAAAGGGCGGGGATAAATATATGCCGACTCCCTATAATAATATCAAACCCCAGATCAGATCCCTAGACTTATTTCATACCCCAAAAATATATCCAGACCACATATTAATATCAGACCCAGCATAGATCCTGTGAATATCTTCAGACCCCTATATATTTATATCCAACCCCTAACCCCAAATCTAGTTCAACCCCAAACCAGACCACTACATATAATCTGACCCCATATATTAATTTCAGGCCCCAGATCAGACGAAAAATAATATTCAGACCCCAAACGATATTGTATTCCCCTCCTCCCTCCTGGGTTTTGTTTAGCTCGCTGCACTGGGACCTGAAGCTGTTCAGCATCAAAATTTTGTGTATATCTCCAGTACGCGGTACCTATTTTGGCCCATATTACGCACTGGAATAGGCCATTTACATAAATGAGCCAACGCAAATACGCAGGAAACCTTTTTGCGCAGCAAATAAGGGCAATTCTGCATATCTTTTTACATGCACAAATACGCACTGTATTTGCTGGCACAAAAACCTGCAGGAGAGGGCAAAATATGCAGTCGTAGGTGATTTTTGGTTACGCAGCATATATATTTGACCGAACTACGCTTACACCCATGAGAATGACCTCTATAGATTTGGCAGAGTGGGTGTCACACTGGGGAATACTTCACATTTGCTAGAGGAGAAGTTTACCTAACAAGAAGTTAGTGGGCTCTGCCCAGGGGTTCCAGGAAGTAGAAAAGACCGGAGTAAGGAACACCGGTTGCACGCTGCCAGAAGCCACAGTGATTTCTTGTGAAAGATGGTTACGCCATAGGCTGGGTTCACACAGGGCAGATTTGCCGCGGAAATTCTGTCCGGAATATCCCCGCGGCAAATCCGCCTGTGGCCGCTACTCTAGGGATTAGCCAGCCATGTGGACAAGATTTCTCACGATGAACCCGTCGATGAACCCGTCACGGCAAAGCCGGCAGATTCGCTGGCCACAACATGTCCGTTCTTTTTTTTCCGCTTTGGCCACACTCTTCTCTATGGGAGCGCAGAAAAGCATGGGGCCAGGCCACTTCAAAACCCGTGGCTAAGTGCTGCAGGTTTTGAAGCAGCACTTTCCCAGCAGAAATCTCGCGGCTTTTCGCTGTGGCCAATCAGCGTGATTTCCTCCGGAAATATGTCCCGTGTGACCCCAGCCTAAAGGAAACAGCAGTAGAGATGGCTATTGATGCTGTAGTGAATGTTCCACGTCCAGTTGGTTGTGCCCGCATTATCATCCCTGTCTGCCGGCTCATTTCATTCTTATATTCTATGATTTATTGCAACAAGATCGTTGTGATGGGACTTCTGCCTTTTGCTGTTGATATTGGTATAAACCCTGAGGAACTATGGCAGAAATGTACAAAGGCATAACTTGAAGGTCTTAGACCCAAATCTAGTTCAACCCCAAACCAGACCACTACATATAGTCTGACCCCATATATTAATTTCAGGCCCCAGATCAGACGACAAATAATATTCAGACCCCAAACGATATTGTTTTCCCCTCCTCGCTCCTGGGTCTTGCTTAATTTATAGTACTAGGCTGCTTATATTGGGAAGAGAGACCTTATGGACCCCTAAGCCCCCGGGGCCCGGATGTAACTGCATCCTCTGCATCCGTTATAGTTACACCCTTCGTAATGAATCTGGAGGAAGCCTCTACGCTCTTGACTTGTTCAATCGCTTCTTCCATGACTTGAAGTCCTACATTTCATGTCTCCTCCACATTATCGTCTGTTTATTTATCGGAGGCCCAGAAATAACCGTCTTGGGGTCAGGTCGGCCATGTCTGAATTTAGAGGCCGTATTGGTGTCAGTAACTTGGACTTCTTTTCTCAGGAGACTGTCAGCGCGTTCTTCTCATTGTTTATTTATCCTCCCTCATTTCATCGAGGTCTCAGGACAGTTGGAGAAACAATGTCAGTAACTGAAACTCCTATACTGCAGCGATTAATCAGTTTTATAAATCTCCGGCGCTCTTCGTGCCGCTGTTCTCAGGGCTGGTGCATTAATTACAGACTTGTTTAAAACTTGAAGTAGCCATCTAGTATACTCCCATAAACATATGCTAATAATTCAGTTGAACCCCCTTCCCATCACACATTAATTACCAGCTAATGACGCCATTAATTTATGTACTTCCACTGCATTTTCCTACATGCAATGGCAGGCGCACAGCTGTGGGGGACGTGTAGGGTACGTTCACATGTAGC
This sequence comes from Eleutherodactylus coqui, assembly GCF_035609145.1. Taxonomy (NCBI): domain Eukaryota; kingdom Metazoa; phylum Chordata; class Amphibia; order Anura; family Eleutherodactylidae; genus Eleutherodactylus; species Eleutherodactylus coqui. Next base: position 44,831,134 of record NC_089841.1, read on the forward strand.
AGAATCGGGGCACATTTTCCGTGCCAAAATCAATGGTGCAGATTTTGACTCGGATTTTGGTGAGGATCCACTGTATAATTCATCCCTTCAACTCAAAGGGTAATATCTGCTGCAGAACCTCATCAAAAACCAAATCAAAATCTGCACCAAATGTTTTTTGGTGTGGATGTGTATCAAAATCTGCAGCACCAAATATATTGAAGATTTTGATGCAAATCCGCACCACATCCACAACATGTGAGGTATGTTCACACGGGGGGATTCACAGTGGAAATATTGCATTTAAATTCCGCTTTTAAAATCAAAGTAAAAATCTACATGTCTTTGATGCGGCTTCTCACTTGGATCCGCTTACAAAATTTACCCTATCTATGGGCAAAATCTGCATGCGGAATTTTGGCGTGGGAAATCTCATTTAGGGCTCACACCCACTGGTGTTTTTTTTTTTCTTTTGCGCTATGAGAGCTTGCGGCGCAAGAAAAACGCTGTGATATCGCCAGTGTTTTCAATGGGGCCGGCGGCAGCAGCGCTAGCCCCATTGAAAACATAGGGAGAATATCGCAGACTTCTGCTACAGCTGTGACAGCTGTGAAAGGAGTTTCGCGGAGATGAAGGAATCCTCTGCCACCGCTGTCACAGCTGTGCCAGCTGTGGCAGAAAGTCCAGCATGCTATCCCATTCCTTTCACTGGGGTCGGCGCTGCTGCTGGCCCCTTTGAAAGCAGTGGTTTGTGGCAACCACCGCAGCATGATTTTCGGGGAAGGGCTTGAAATATAAGCCCTTCCCTGAAAATCATCCTTAGCTGGTTAAAAAAAAAACTTTACTCACCTCTCCGCTGCTCAGACGTGTCCTCCGGCTGACTCCCCTGCACTGCTGTCCAGCACTTCCAGCAGGCGGGGATTTAAAAATCCCCGCCTCCTGAAAGGGCTGTGCTGATTGGCTAAGTGCTCAGCCAATTACAGCCAGTGCTTTGCTATTCATTCATGAAAGCGCTGAAAGCACTGGACAGCAGTGCAGGGCAGCTAGCAGGAGAACGTGTCTAAGCAGTGGAGAGGTGAGTAAGTTTTTTTAACCAGCTAAGGATGATTTTCAGGAAAGGGCTTATATTTCAAGCCGTTCCCCGAAAATCATGCTGCGGGTGTTGCCACAAACTACTGCTTTCAATGGAGCTGTCAGCAGCGCCAACCCCATTGAAAGCAATGGGATAGCATCCTGGACTTCTGCTACAGCTGTCACAGCTGTGACAACTGTGGCAGAAGTCTGCGATATTCTCCCTATGTTTTCAATGGGACTAGCGATGCTGCCGGCCCCATTGAAAACACTGGCGATATCACAGCGTTTTTCTTGCGCTGCAAGGCGAGTGTTCTCATTGCTCTCGCAGCGCAAGAGAAAAAAAAACACCAGTGGGTGTGAGCCCTTTCATGCACTTCTGCTTCAGGAAGTGACATGTCACTTCTTGATGTGAAAACGCATTGAAAGGTGATTTTCTGCATTATATTTCCACATGCGTATTTTTCCCATTAACAGGGCAAATTCCTCATGTGGGTCCGCGTAAAAAAATGTATCAAAAAGACGAGTGAACATACCCTTAACATACACTAATGGATTCACCCTAAGGGGTTAATGTTGCCATGGAGACAAACTAGAAAAGTGTATCAAAAATTGTGCAAAAATTGCCGCAATTTTTGGCACAACAGAACTGACCGTGCTTACTGAACTTTTGCTGGATTGGAGGATGCCCTGATATTAAAAGGACTCATTCTAAGCTGCATAGTGAGCTGAGTGGGTGCTGGACTGAGGAACAGGAGGCTGGAAAGCGGTTCCCAGAGCTGACGGAGAAGAGAGAAGCATCTTACAGCCCTGAGCTGGAGAGGGACGATTAGCATTGATTAGGAGACTGTGTAAGGAGCAGAAAGGAGCAATCCTGACTTGCCAGACTGTCCAACCTCTGTGGTTGATAGAAGCTGTGACCCCCACACAACATACTGTAAGTGAGGCCGGCCTCATCACAAACATTAGGTGTGTACACCAGTAGGGTTATAACCAGTTATTTAGCAGGTCTCATGCAGGAAATTAAATCTGCACAGAAGAAATCAAACCCCCACACAACAAACTGTAAGTGAGGCCAGCCTCTTCAAAGACATTAGGTATGTACACCAGTAGGGTTATAACCAGTTATTTAGCAGATCTCATGCAGGAGATTAAATCTGCACAGAAGAAATCAGACTGTTTAGTAAACTTCTGTTGCTTGAGCTCTAGTATATAGTCTAAGATATTTCCACAAGGGGCATTGCATGAGTCATAGAAAAACAGACCCTGCTCTATGGTATTGTCTATTTTAGTGCTTTACTGTTGTATTCTGTGTTGAGCCCACTCAGAGCTGGTGGTGCATGCTTGTCTGTAGTCTCAATACCTCCTTCCCTGAAGACAGTCTGGACACCTGCTGTCCCTCCCCTCCTTGCGTTCTGGTGTGCGTGTATTGTGTGGTACGGTGGCCATGCAGATGCGGGCGGCCCGCAGGTTTCTCCCTATCCCTGGGCAGGTGTGGCTCCAGACGTCTGATGTCCTATGTGTATGTCAGATGGGTGATGCCTGACACTGTTCCCTATGTCAGCATGGTGGCTGACTTTCTATTCCCCTGGTGTGAGCACACTTGGACTGGCTATGGTATTCAATCTGTATGCATATGAGCTCTGGGTGGGGTTCCCATTATATGTTGTATGCACAACCATGTGTGTTGGTGTGAACAATGACGTGTGTAATGTCTGTCCAGGTAGCCAGACATGTGCTTTATGTGTAGTCAGTCCTGTTCTGTGTTCAGTGTGTGTGAACAGAGTCGTGTCCTGCATGTGTGTTTTGTGCACTTCTCCAGGTTCCTAATCAGGGATAGCTAGGTCCTAGATGAAGACAGTGGGGCCGACCTTATCGGGATGATCACCCCGCTTTTAGGCAGGGGTTCCCCACTTTCCCTGGTTAGTAAGGAACACGGGTCCTTCCATCATTGCCTGGAGAGATACAATTGGTCCTTGCAAATATTGTGCAAGTTTTTGCGGTTTTAAATAGGACGCATTTGCGTCTGTTCTGAAGAGTGGCGCTTTAGTAGATCCGTCACCAGTGTAACAATCCATCCCTGAATGTGAGATAGGAATGGAAATCACTCTAGTCCCTTACCTGCGATCTAATAAACAGAAGTAAGCAGTATTATTTTTGTTTAGGTAGAAGTCCCTGCTCTGAATCTTCCTATTTCCCATAGATAATATAAGGCTATTGCCAACCAATCATCTCTGCAGTGGGTTGGAGTTTGCATACTGCCTGTGACATGCTGCGTGCTGCCTCACAGGGCTCAGGCTGCAGCCTCTCCTGCGCATTTCCTTATACTTTAGTCTTGCATCTGTGGCTCTCACAATTTGGAATACTGTACTGTACACTGACAGACCAAAAATAACGGGACAGGAATTAGTATGGTGTAGGACCCACTCTAGCCAAGAAAAGTGCAGCAACTAGACCTGCCATTAATTCCATAAGTGCATGGAAGATATGTGGAGGGATGTTGAGATGTCTGGACAGCCACCCACAGCTCCATGGTATTTGTAGGTGCAGGATATGGGATGCAAACTGAAATTTCCACCGCATCCCATAAATGCTTGATTGGGCTAATGTCAGAGACACAACCAGGCCGCACCATTCATAGGAATTCTCCAATTGTGGACAACTTGGGCTCGATGGCACGGAGCATTATCCTGCTGGAATATCCCATCATTGTGGGGGTACATGAAGTCCACAAAAGGCTGCAAATAATCACCAAGTGAAACATAGTGGCACCACTCAATGACATGTTTAGGCAGAACAGTGGACCCCACCCATGCCATGTAGTCGTGATCATTAGGCACCTGTGGCCGCTCACTGTGTATCGATGTTAAATGCCCGCCCAACTTCAAAAGTGGAATATCCAATCCGTTTGGTACCTGCTATCACACCTCGTACAAACTACGATAATTCACATTGTCATGTCATGAGCACACTGGTCAGTCTTCAACCTCACTCACAAGATAACACCTCATAACTTATACAGGTGTGGGCGTCCCCAAGCCGTCCCCTGAGGTAACGCCACCTTCGTCATCAACTTACATACCGCTATCCCATGACTTTTGGCACATCAGTTATATAACTACAGTTTCTGATAGATTGGGCAGATCACACCTTCCTTCAACATGCTTGGGCACGGCAATATGGGACATGTAGTCATCAAAGGTGCTGCCTGTAGACCATTGTTTATACAACCAAAATGGTGGATAGAAACTGGAATATTCTCTTAAACATACGTTAGAGGTGTCAGGGGTAAACAGAACAACACGGTTCTAATGCGGGCGATGTTAGTGGGTGGTAGGAAGAATTCCGTTTTTCTACTGGAGTTTCCCTTTAAATGTATAAAAAAAGGAAAGATGAAAATCGTTCAAATCCCTGCAGGAAAAAGCCATTGATCGTATGTTTTCCAACGAGCGCGCCGACAGCGAGGATCCAAACATCCGTCAAAAATGCAATAAAATGCATCTCAAAATGTCAGAATCTGAAACCTGTCAAGCGCTCTCCTCAGTCGGGTCCCCGAGAGATATGACAAAAGAGCTTCTGTATTGAATTCGGGAGCTGAAGAGACTGAGCTGATTGCATATGGATTTTCAGCATTGACTTATGAAGGATATGCCATTTCATTATATAGTGCTGGGAAAAAGTATTTGCCCCCCTTTATATAAATATCCCCTCTTATTGTATATTTTCCAGAGAGAATGGTTTCTGATCTTCCATGTTAACCCTTTTCCAACTGCAGTTATTGGAGAAAAGAAAGACTATTATCCAGTGTAATGTAACGATACTGGTAGATCGCCACCCATCTTTCCATGTTAATCTATCACCTCTCCAGTCTGAGGAAAGTTGAGTAGACAGATGGTTAAGTGTATCTTCTTCCAAGTGGAGCTCATCAATATTGATTCCATTGCTGTTCACACCTGTACCAGAGGGGGTCTTTGATGTCACCTGCTATTTCTGGGACCAGCAAGGAAACCCTTTGCTGTGATGTTAAGGAAGTTACCAAGTTACAAGTGGATGTTAACCCTTTCCAATCCAATTTCTGACGTCTGAAGACATTCTGATTGAAGGCTGTACAGCTTTGATGTCGCAAAACGTCTGGCATGGTCTTCTTACTGTATATTACTGGCTGCTCTGTTGTCAGGGGGCCTCTCCAGCATATCCCGTACCACAGTACTGGCTCTAGCCAGCAGATGGCGCCATTGTATAGTGGCAAAAAGAGAGAGCCCCCTAGGAAACCCAGAATCCAAAATTGGATTGCAAAGGGTTAATTTTTATATCCCCAACCATTTGTCCCCCCACCTTGTGTCCAATATACACAACGCAGACATTGCGGCGCACAGCCTTCATACTGGAGCAATCAGTAGAGGAATTTATAACGGGAATAATGGGTCATCTGAAGGTCCAAGCCCAACAAAGGTTATATTTTCGAAACTGTGAGTTGACTGCAGATACAGTGTATTTATTCCCATTAGTGTGAACCCCGGAACCCACAGAATTGCTTATCGCCATAGCTGATCATCTATCGCCTATCATGTTTGGTATCCACAAGTATGTAGATTCATGATATAAAACCTGAAGACCATAGTTCCCCTATTGGAGTGCCACTTAGGGAAATACTAGTAATTATTAGGAAATTATAGTACCAGTGTTTCTGGTGGCACAATGCACCACTTACTAATATAATATAGTGTAAGAGATTAGAGTTATAAGCACATAGTTGCTGTTTTAGGACCTGCTGGTTTAGGACCTGTGATGACGTCACCATCGTTGGTCCTCCTGGGTGTTTGATAGATAATAGCTCTTCTACATGCACGTCACACACACAGCTCTGCTACATGCACGTCACACACACAGCTCTGCTACATGCATGTCACACACACAAAGCTCTGCTACATGCACATCACATTCTCACACATGGCACTGCTACATGTACATCAAATACAGCTCTGCCACATACATTCTTCATCCCATACAACAGGGATCACAACCAGCACAGCAGTGTCCTGCACACACTGATCACTCCCAGGTCATGTGACCCCGGACTCCTCCCATACAGGTGACTGATCACACGGTCGTGACACCATGATATCCAACAGCAATATCACCCATATGAAGAAGTGTCTGTCCCCCTGACACTTTACAGCTGGTTATACCACCTTTGGGAATAATCTCACGCTTCCTATATTTTGACAAAAAACATTTTGCCAGCAAGCTGTAGAAATTTTGAAGAGCTCTTTGACATCAGAAGGCATCCATACATGTTCAGTAGCTCTTTGAACAATCATTCAGCCAAAAACTGTTTTCCCCATCTACAAGAACGTTCATAGGAATACCGTAGTGAGCTGAGCTAAACAGATCTGACAGTGGCTTATCTCCCAGGAAAAAATGTATTGAGTATTGAAATTCAATGTATCCAATCATAGAATTGAACAGTTGGAAGGGACCTCCAGGGTCATCGGGTCCAACCCCCTGCTCAGTGCAGGATTTACTAAATCATCCCAGACAGATGTCTGTCCAGCCTTTGTTTGAAGACTTCCAATGAAGGAGAACTCACCACCCTCCCGTGGTAACCTGTTCCACTCATTGATCACCCTCAGAGTCAGAAAGTATCTTCTAATACCTAATCCGTGTCTCCTCCCTTTCAGTTTCATCCCATTGCTTCTAGTCTTTCCTTGTGCAAATGAGAATAGGGCTGATCCCTCTGAACTATGACAGCCCTTCAGATATTTGCAGACAGCTGTTACATCTCTACAAGCGGAAGAAGAGGCCACTACACACAAGGAGCCTCCGAGAGCCTCTTATAGGCCAAGGGGGGAACCACTTTTAGGGCCTCTGGTGACAAGACCGTTCATCTAATCACCACAACTCTCATCATTTGTAGATCTGCCTGAGATGGAACCGCAGGACAAGATCTGCAGCAAAACAACTTTTTCTACTGGCTATTTTTTTGGCAAAGCGTGTATTAGTGCACTGCATGACGGTCAACCATATGGAGGTGCCAATAAGAGATACAGTAGTGCACGAGGCTTTGTCCAAACTGTGACTTCAGCACCGAGTTATATTCCAGAATCTCTGTTTCAGGAGCTTAGAGCTACTAACTGGGGATTTTGTCATAAAAGATGGATCCCCGGACTTGCATGAATACTGGCTTATGCTTGTGCTCTGCAGTGGGCGGTATGTAAGTTATAAACTAAAATGACATGAAAACAACTGAAAACAATTATTTTATTGCCATCATAAAACCAGAAAAAAATAATCAAATTAAATATTTTATGCAACTCAGAGAAGAAAGGTTCAGATTTATTACTGATGAATACCAGGACTCCAAGGCAGGCTTTATATCATCCGGGCGCAGAGTAAGGGCTCCTTCAGACGGTCGTATTTGCACACGTTTTTGTGCACGTAAAAATTGCGTGTACAGAACACAGAGAATAGAATCCATTGGTGTCACTGGGTTCGTTCTTGTTTTCTCTTTTTTGCACGTACATTTCTCATGCACAAAATAAATAGGACCTGCTCTATTTTCCTGTGTATTTGCGCACCAAGGGCCCCATAGGAGTCTATAGGGATATGCAAATGCGCACATATGTACCTGTGGGTATGCACAAAAACTATGCATACCCGCAAACGCCAGCACCTAATTTGGCTTAATAGCCATTTAATTCAGGGTGGGTTTTTTCTCGTATGAGTGAAATGCGTGTGAAAAAAGAACGGTGAGAATAAAACCATTGAAAACAATGGGTTCTATTCTCTTCACAATGCCTTAAAGAGATTGTCCCACAAAACCAATGATAAGTGAGGTCTGACTAGGAGCTTTGTCTACACTGGACACCCAACTGTACCCACTTCTTAGCTGAGAGTGGGACTAGCTATGTACAATGTATCAGTCTGGAGTCCGGGCTGTTTAGCTCACAGAGCATTGTTTACACTGGAAACAATTGTATCCACTTCTCAGCTGAGAGCAGGACTAGCTATGTACAATGAATCAGTCTGGAGTCTGGGCTGTTTAGCTCACAGAGCATTGTCTATACTGGATACTATTGTATACACTTCTCAGCTGAGAGCAGGACTAGCTATGTACAATGTATCAGTCTGGAGTCCAGGCTGTTTAGCCCACAGAGCATTATCTACACTGGATACAATTGTATCCACTTCTCAGCTGAGAACAGGACTGGCTATGTACAATGTATCAGTCTGGAGTCCGGGCTGTTTAGCCCACAGAGCATTATCTACACTGGATACAATTGTATCCACTTCTCAGCAGAGGGCAGGACTAGCTATGTACAATGTATCAGTCTGGAGTCTGGGCTGTTTAGCTCACAGAGCATTGTCTACACTGGATACAATTGTATACACTTCTCAGCTGAGAGCAGGACTAGCTATGTACAGTGTATCAGTCTGGAGTCTGGGCTGTTTAGCTCACAGAGCATTGTCTACACTGGATACAATAGTATCCACTTCTCAGCTGAGAGCAGGACTAGCTATGTACAATGTATCAGTCTGGAGTCCGGGCTGTTTAGCTCACAGAGTATTGTCTAGACTTGATACAATTGTATGGAGTGGCTCCCAGAGCTGTAACAATAGCCATAGTGGTAGTCACACAGACTTTCCAGGTGCCGATAAAATGAAAAAAAGAAAGGTCTGGATAAAATTTGATCGAGGAGCATGATTCAGTGCTCAGGACCCATCCTCTAGGAATGTGACTGGTCTGTGAATGCAGCATCTGCACAGAGTTAGCTTTAGAATACTTGGCAGGACTTTTCCTCTGCCAAACTGCTCTATAAAAGCATCGTGAGGACATTAACTCATTGCAGTCAAGGTTCACAAAACAAGGCAAAAAGTTTAAATATTTCTGATGATGAGATTCAGGTTTTCTCAAGATTTTGTTTTCTGGTTTCATATATGACGCAAAAAGTTAAAGAAACACTTCAGGTAGCGCTGTTTTATCACGGTGGTGGGCCCAGGGCAGAGGAGTCATGAATGCCTTCCCTTTTTGAGTTTTTCAGTGCCTCAAAACATAATAGTAATGTATACTCACCTGACCCCGCACGCTGTAGCGCTCAGCTGTTTCTGTGCTTTTTCTAGTGTGACCCGATATTGATGCTCTGTCTCTCTGTAAGCAGCTGCTCACCTTTTCCTCTGTCTTCCTTCCCTGGAGCCGCTCTGCTCCTCACAGGGCTCTCGTCCTTCCTGCTTACCTTCTCCACTGCAAGCCAGGTATTGGCTCCAAAGCCGCAAACAGGCCCTATTCTCTATCTATCCCACACCCCCATGATGACTTCTCCCAGTCAAAAATCATCTCTGCACACTCTCCTTATTCTGCCACTACTCCTAATGCTCCTCTCAGTGCCCTCCTCACACAGTAATAATTGTGCCCACCACAAAATAATAATGAAGTTTTCTGTCTTCACAGTAATAAGTCTCTTTCTGCTAATACAGTTATGCAAACCGCTCTGTAGCCACCACAGTCATGTAAACCCCTCAGTAGCCCCCACAGCCATATAAGCCACACCGAAGCCCTTTCTGTTTCCCCAATTATTCCCTGACAGCTCTGTTTAAAGCTCCATTTGGCACTGTCTCTCCTTACTTAAAGGGAACTTGTCACCTATAAGCACCATAAACTAAGTGATGGTGTCTATAGGACAGTTGTTACAGAGTCCAGAGGTTTTTATAGTAACCCAGCTCCCCATTCCTGCACTGTCACCCCAGGAAGTTCATGCTCCGTCCATCAAAGTGATTTTTTTCACTCAATTCTTGCGCGCGCTCCCATAGAGAACAGTGGCATACCCGCACACAAACTGATGCTGATAGATGGCACGCCGACTCCCCAGGGAAAACGGCATGGAAATGGGGAGCCCGGTAAGTATTACAATTATACCCCCAGACTTTGCAGGACCCATCCTGTAAGCATCATAACCTAGTTCATGGTGCTTATAGGAGGTAACAGGTTCCCTTAAATGACCAGGTCTTGTAGACATCGCTGCTCTCCTCCCCTTATTACAAGAATCACTAACACAGCAGTCAGGCTGCCATTTCTGCCCCCCCCCCCCTTCCTTTCAACGTTTTGCATCCATGCTGTCGATTGTGTCAATGATGAGGATACTCTCAGTGGCATGCCTTCTACTAATGTCTGATACGCTTCAGCTGGTATTTCCCTCCATTTATCCTGCAAACATCTAGCAACGTCTCTCATAGAAGATACATCGGCCTGTCTACAATGTAATGCTGCAAAGAGCGTTGTCATTGAACCGTTGTGCAACGGAAGAACATTTATGGAGTGACAAATCTGCTACTCCAAAAAACGGCAACAGCACTCATAATACATTTACTATCAGAGGTATACATACCTATATCAATACTCTAACCCCATTAAATAATGCAAGGTTCTTGGTAAATAATTAGATCAAATTACATTGGCCCATCTACCAACGTCCAGGTGACCGAGCTCAGATGGGTCCCAACGCTAATACCAGGTGGTTTAATCTTAACCTGGGAAAGATAGGTACCTACCTCTAAGAATGCTCTTCTCTTGGGACTAAGCCTGCAAATAAAACCAGGAAAGGTCGGGTACCATTTAATGTTCCAGTAGGAGGGACAGAAGGTAAATAGGCGGTGGGCATGCATGACCAGGTGAAGGCAGCCAAAACTTCACGATATTTGCAGATAAAAGGAAGTGCTGACCTATTTTATCCTTGGTAGATGGGCCAATGTAATTTGATCTGTATATCTCTGTAAATGTATTATGAGTGCTGTTGCCATTTTTTTGGTTCTGAATCTGCTACTCCAGCTTCAGATCAGATTGCCTGAGTGTATGGTGCGAAAAGTTAAGTTCGGCGGAGGTTCCGTTATGGCCTGGGGATGTTTTGCATAGCATGGTTTCAGTCCATTGGTTGTAGTGACAAGAACCATGAACAGGTACCTTGATATGCTAGACAATAACGTGCTGCTGACAATGTGACAATACTCTGGGAACGGTCAGCAATACTCCCAACAAATCAACATGCATGGTCACAAATCTAACACTGTTTATGTTGGTTTTAGGGTATGGATGTTCCTCATTTGTTTTGACCTGCACAGAGTCCCAGACATAAACCCTACTGAACATTTTTAGAGAAACTAGAACAGCAGTCAGGAAATATGAACACTGGGACCAGCAAGGAAGCCCTTTGCTATACTGATACAAAATTAGCTATTTGCAGAAGATCCAATTGTCTCCCTTCCCCTCCGATATGCATCCCACAGACTTGCTGACTGCAACTTCCCACCGCTGAAATGCGAAAAAGAAAAAATTAATAATGGGATTTTAGGGCATTCAAAACAATTATATGTATGATGGACACAGTGCATTCACTCTGATGCAAAATAACAAAGTGTGTCAGCAGCACTAGAAAACCCCAATCTGGATAGCGCCACCAAATTCCAGATAAGAGTCCAAACCGCACTCCCACAGAAGTCCACGTAATGTAGAAGAAAATCCTGGCAGCATGTAGAGGTGCTATATAAAATGTGCTCTTTATTCTCCCATTACACAGAGACTACAACGGTTTGGGCGTGACGCCTTTCTCAAGTTTATAATTATACTCCCCTAGAGGAATGGCTGAGCGCTGCCTGTGATTGGCTGAGCGCTGTGACCAATCACAGGCAGCGTTCAGCTGTCATTCAATGGCTGAGCGCTGTCTGTGATTGGCTGAGCGCTCAGCCAATGGCACCAGCGCTTTCTGGGGGAGGGGATTTTTCAATCCCCGGCCTTCAGAAGACAGAAGAAGACTGACGTGCCAGAGAGAAGAACTGGACGTCTCTTCAACGTGAGTATAATTTATTATTTTTTAACTTTTTTTTTTTACAGCTACAGCTGATTTTCAGGGAAGGGCTTATATTTCAAGCACTTCTCCAAAAATCATCGCTGCAGGGGTTGCCTGCAAACCACTGCTTTCAATGGGGCCTCAGCAGTGCCGGCCCCATTGAAAGCAATGGGATAGCATCACGGACTTCTGCCACAGTTGTCACAGTAGTGGCAGAAGTCCGCAATGTACTCCCTATGTTTCCAATGTGGCTCACGCTGCCGCCGGTCCCATTTAAAAACACTAAACAATATTGTAGATTCTTTCTCTGCGCTGCCAGACTTAGAAGTAAAAATCACAAATGAATATGGAACCATTGAAAATCATTGGTTTCATAATCATGTGTTTTCACTCGCTCTCGCATCGCAGTAAAAAATATCGCTAGTGGGTAGCCACACTGATCCTTGTACGAAGTGCCCTTTCACCCCAGTACAATATCTACACCTATAACTGCTAAGTAACAAACTCAGTTAACCATATCAAAGCACCGTCATTTACTAACACAACGGATTATCAAAAACCTCCGGATTGTCACAGTCCCTTATGGATAGGTATTTCCGTGGTCCATATCTGTCTCAACAGTGGTCAATCATCATCCCTAAAGTGTGCACACTTAGTCCATTGGAGACCGGTCTCAAGTGACTGGTAGCTCGCTCCTTGTCCCGGCTACATGGCGCTGTCATTGGCTTCTGGGACTGAGTCTTGTCTGGGAAGGGAGGTTCCTTCTTCTTCCACATGGTGCATCAGATTCAGTCCCCAGGTCATCAGAGCCCTCTTGGTATGACTCAGCTCCCGGTCACTTGGCCCTTTATTCCCCTAGTAGTTATGGCCTCTTGGCCACCCCCAGCATTGTGATGCGGCCTTTGCTGCTTTGTTTAATATGTGGTCTTCACCACTTTAAATAGTCCTGATACTACTTCTCTGGTTAGTGGCCATCTGCACCCTCTCTCTCTCTGGAGCAGTTCTAGACTTTTATATCATGCCTTGCTGTGCCTGGGAAGTTTGGGCAAGCACTAAAAGGGGGCGCATAGCTCTGTCTCTCCTCCCCACTTCCCCCTGCCCTGTGTGGCTGGAGGGCGGAGCTTAGAGCAATCGTCAGGCCGCTTGTCAGAGCAGCTTAGCCACTGCCTTACTCGCCCCTCTTACAGGAGACTCCCTTTAACTGGGGATCAAATAGAGTAGAAGTTTTTCTCTTCCGAGAAACAACGCCACCCTTACTAGTAGGCAGCATCTGGTATTGCAGCTGAGGCCTGCGGATAGAACCCCTTTTCTAATAGCAGCTCAATGCCAGTTCTGTATGATTTGTGGTTGAGTTATAATATATGCAGTCTGTAATAATCACAAGAAACCTCAGACCCCGCAGGAGAGAGGGGATTAGATACATTAAAGGGGGGTAAATGTTCTGTGGCTTCATGGCTCATTTGATTCATTAAACTTACATCCATATGATATACCCAGTAAGTATGTGAACCCTCATTCTACACACTACAATCAGAGTAAAATTGGGATTAAGTTACCAAGTGCAAAGAAAGTACACGAATAAATCTTCATGGAACAACACAGAATGAACTAGCAAACCCCGGGGACGGGTACATAGCAAAGTTATAGGGAAAAGGTCTTCTTCTAAATTGACTGATGTTCTGCAGCAGCTGTGGTGAGTATTGTGATGTTTGGCAGCAGCTGCACTGTGCACTATGATGTTCTTCAGTAGCTGAGGTGAGTATTATGATGTTAGGCACTGATTAAATGGGAATTCCATTATCCCCACGACTTTTAACCTCTTAAGGCCAGTTTCACGCAGGTGATAAAATTGCGCAATTTTCAATGCAAGAGTGCGTGAAAATGCTGTAAAATGAAGCCCATGTATATCAATGTCTTCCTTTGCATGTGCGCTATTTTTACAATGTGGCATGAAAAAAAATCGCGTCATGTGCTATCTTGCTGCGACAAGACTTTTTTCTTGCCCACGGGGCTTCCAAAATATTGCATCGCAACGCACAAACTTGCGATGTTCGTGCAATACGTTTTTAACATTAGCAACTCCTATTGTCTATCACGCAAGAAAACTGTGCGAGAAAATCGAAAGCGGCAGTGATGCGATGCAAGATTATTTCAGGAAAAAGCATCACTGACGCTCAAGCATCTCAAGTACAAAAATGCGATATTGCCGCGATTTTCTCGCAATGATGTCGCACTCGCCTGTGTGAAACTAGCCTAAGGGCGCCCACCCACTGGCGATTTTTTTTCCCTGCGAAATTCGCAGCATTTTTTTCTCTGCAGGGGTCTATGGGACTTGTAATGTTAAAATCGCGATCGCGCAAAATCGCAATTTACCGCGAAATCGCGATTTTGCGCGATCGCGATTTTAACATTACAAGTCCCATAGACCCCTGCAGAGAAAAAAATGCTGCGAATTTCGCAGGGAAAAAAAATCGCCAGTGGGTGGGCGCCCTAAGAATGTGGCTCCCCGCTTAATGGGACGAGTTGTATTTTTCAATGATACTATGTAATGTACCATATAATGTACTGAAAAACATTTAAAAAAATAGAAAGTGCAGTGAAATGGAAAACAAAATGAAATTCTGCCATCTTTGAGGGGGGGGGGTCTTGTTTCTACGGCGCACACACTTCAGCAAAAATGACATGATAACGTTATTCTTTGGTTCAGTATGATCACTACGAACTTTGTAGCATCCCATGCGAGGATTTTCGGGGGGATGAAATATAAGCCCTACCCTGAAAATAAGCTGTAGCTGAAGTAAAGAAAAAAAAGTATGCATCACCTCTCCCGCACTGTGTGGGGCGCTGCTGCAGCTTCTCCCCAGGTCCCGGCACTGATCATCTTCTTTATCTTCTGGCCGAGGATTGACAAATCCCCAGCTGCTGAAAGCACTGGCTGTGATTGGCTGACGCTTAACCAATCACAGCCAGTACTGGATGAATGGCTTTCCTACTGTCAAAGTTGCATAGCACCACACGAAAATCACATTTTCGTGCGATGCGATGTAACAGGGAGGAAGGTTCGATAGGAAACATGGGCTACAAAACCTCCGGCAATATGCCCACGACACGGTTTTTGTGTCAGGTTGTTGCATGCTACAAAACATCGCATGTGTGAAGGAACCCATAGGAAAGCAGGGGCTTGCGATTTGTAGCATTGTAGCAACGTGACAAAATCGTGCGACTTTGTGGTCCGTGTGAAGGAGGCCTTATAGGCAACCTGGCAGCCCTGGGTGCTTACAGAAGGCCCCCAGCTGCCATAGTAACTGAACTCATTGCGGGGCGCTGTTCTGGACCCCTGAACAATGAGTCTGAGGGGTGGAGCATGAGATCTCATCTCGTTTTAGAACTAAGTCTTCTGCTTCTTTCTCAACCCGTAATTCTCCTGAGCACGTCATTCTAAGGCCTCTTTCACACGGGCTACAAAATCTCGCTACAAAACGCATGTATGTGAGGCCCAGGGTTTCCAATGGGTTCTTTCACATGAGTGATGTCTTGAAGCCTGAAAGAACGCATTGGAAACCATGAGCTTCAGGCCTCCTTCAAACGGGCGACTCAATATTACCGTGAGAAAATTGCAGCAATATCGTGGTCCGTGTGATATTGCTGTACTTTCTCACAACAGTACTGCGATTTTGTGGCGCTACTTTGTAGCACCACATGCAATGATTTTTGGAAGGGCTTGAAATATAAGCCCTACCCCAGAAATAAGCCCTAAGAAGCGCTATCCGGCTCTGCTGCGTCTTCTCCCTGGTCCCCGGCACTGGTCTTCAGCTTCTCTTCTGATCTCAGCTAATCAGAGTCAGCGCTCGATGAACCAATTACAGCCATTCATTGGCTGGGATTGATTCATCGAGCACTAAATCTGATTGGCTGAGCCGTGGCCCTCAGCCAATCAGAGGCAGCGGTTCCTGGAGGCGGGGATTATCCAATCCCCAGCGAGAAAAGATGCTGAAGACCAGTGCCGGGGACCAGGGAGAAGACGCAGCGGAGCCGGACAGCGCTTCTTAGGTGATGTATGTGATGTTTTTTGCTTTTTTATTAGTACATCGCAGGTTCCGTGCATATTGAGAAACCCGCAAGGTTACTATTGTATGCTACAAAACATCGCAAATGTGAAGGAACCGCGAGCAAAGCATGACCTTCACATACAGGGATTTGTAGCAATGATTTTGTAGCCCGTGTGAACGAGGCCTTATGGATCTGTGTTTGTGTAGTTACAGAGGCCTTATTAATAATGATAAAGCCATCATATAGTCACAGAGTAACCTGTGGTTCACGGAAATACAGAGCCCTTGTTGACTCCTCCTCTTTTCTCTCTGTAGCTCCTCCCAGTGCGCAGGGCCTGATGGACAGCAGCTAGACGTTCAGGACAGACCTTCTGCTCTAAAGTCTTCCAGCAATGACTGGATCCTCGGTTTTACTCAGTAACATCTTTGGAAAATGGGACAAGATGTTACAGCGTTGGGCTCAGATGACGTCTTCACTCTGGCTGGTGCTGTCTATGTAATGGGATTCATGGATTTTCCTACAGTAATTAGCTGCGAGGATTTCCCTCGTCTGTATGTGACAACTTTTAATTAGAATGTCATCAGCTTCCTTTGCTGACATCACTGTAATTTGCCGCTGACCATCATATCAGCCTTGGTGAAGGAGAAGGGTTTTGCATCTGTAATTCAGTGATCACGTTGCTGATACATTCCGTTCCTAAAATATTCCGCTTTACATAGGAGGAATAGCTGCAGTGGGATCAGAGGGCGAGTATAATCTGGACGTGACACTGAAAAGAAGTGTAACTGTATCATCAGAAATGACAAGTTCTCATCAAAAGTATTATTTCATCACCACCTAGGAAAAAAAGATGTTGCAATCTTGTAGTTCTCACACTGGCCACAAGAGTGCACAATAAGGTGATGCTTTCTGTTTTCTGCAGTTCACGTGTCAGCTGCACTGTATAAACTGGGGCGCAATGAGCAGAGTCATCTCATTATCATTAGAGGGCGGTAGAGTTACTGACAGATCTATTGTACTTCAGGAGACAGTACAAGAACATCCTGAAATGTTCTATTCAGCGTACTATTTACTTTCCATCCATTTGTTATCTTTCACAGAAAATTAGAACATCATATACTATTCCGTTCAGTAGAACTTATATACCAAGATGAAAGGGCCAGATGGTCATGTAATCTCAGTTCTGGCCACCTCAGATCTACTTGGGGTTATGGAATTATTTTCTAGTTAATTTCTCAGTCTGTGTGATGCTATTACATGGATCTACCACAGAAACAGAGGGACACAGACACACCTGTCACAGTTACTGATGATGATCTACCTACCTATCTCATACGACGAAATCTGCGCCATTTCTTCATTTTCAGATTTGATGATGAGCTGACCCTCCAATGTGACAGAAATGTTGCAGATGTTCAAAGCAGACTCCACAAAGCACTACAATGCTAGTGATGGGTTTCACATGTGGTGCAGCAGACGTGTGGCCCTACAGGTGACCTGCATTGTGCTTTCACCTCTAGTTACGCTAATGTAGGTGGCAGCAGTTTAAAGACATTTGTGCCCAGTAGGCTTTAGACTAGTCATTATAAGGAAGTTATAGTACCAGTGTTTCTGGTGGTGCAATGCACCACACAGCTCTGCTACGTAGCTTTCCATATGAGCTGCACGTGATTTACAAACTTCAGCAGCTCGCTGAGGAGACATGTTCGCTCGTAGCTTTTCATATCTGCTGCACTAGATTTACGAACTTCATCTGGTAGCTGAGGTGACATCGTGGCTTGTCGCTGTGTCATGTAAGCTGCATTAGCTGCACGATGGTGTTGAACCCTCTGTGGGGACATGTTTGCATGACAGCGATAGTTTGTTCCAACACTGGACAACTGTTAATGATTAGATGAAGGCTGGACTGGTGTTGGCGGCATTAGCACTTGAGATGACATGATATCACGTTCAGCAGATGTGAAGATAGTGGGGAAGGACTATGCTTCAATGCTGTTGGTCAACATGCACCACCAGCTACGTATGTGGACATTTGTGAGGTGTCATTTTTTTGGAGTCCACTCAGGTGTGCAGCTGTCTCACAACGAGGTCCAAACTTTCAGACTGAGTACTGCTGTATCCATAGAAACCGAGGCCTCAGGTGTTTGTGGGGGATGTAGTCCGCCCATAATCCCTCATTCAGTGCGCAAGGAGGATAAAAGACCTGTGATGACGTCACCGTCATGTGATTAGGGAGTGGAGCTAAGAGACTGTAACTGATTACATGATGGTGACATCATTACAGGTGCTGTCAGGCTCTGCATGTTTCTCACAAAGCACACACGGACTGACGGACAAGTGGTTGTTAGCACTTTGATCATGGGTTCCGTAGTCTTTGTTTCATATCTTCGGCTGCACAACTGCACATCCATTGATATATCAGTTATTAATATGAATTGGAAAGGGTATAGTTTCTCCTTATAGATAGCACCTAGGGGGTGTGAGGAGACTTAGGGCCCATTTACACAGGATGAGTGTCGGGCAAACGATGCTCGACCCTTGTCCCTGTGCCTCCGCGCTCCCGTGCTCCTGCATGGGAGCTAGCAGAGCTGGCTCAGACACGGAGTGGCAGCAGGTGGGCGGGGCAGTGCACGAGATTTCTCTCCTCTTGCTCGCCCGCCCCTCTCCATTGAGTTAACACAGCGGCCTTTCCCTACTGAACGGAAGCTATTTCAACTGCATGATAAGCGATGAGCTTCATCACTCATCTTTTATGCTGTCGGTTATTAATATTAAACCTCACAATTCCACTGATATAAAAAGTGATCAAAAAAAGTTCCCCACTGTAATGACTTTTTAGGAACTCCCCCAGCTAGGGGGTGCAAATATAGTGGGTGCAGAGGATACTGTTGCATTCAGCCCTGGAGTCTTAAGGTACTTTTACATGGGACAACTGTTGGCCACATAAGCATCCAAGAGCCGTCCCACGAACTACTGCCTGACTATCGCCCCTGTGCTTACAGAGGGGCGATAGTCGTTGAAGTGAATTGTTTGAGGAATTCTGAATTTGTATTATTGCTTTCATATACTAGGGAGATTTTATATATCTTACATTTATATTTTATCTGTGGGATTCTCATATATGTTACTTCTGAGCTTTAATTTTTGTCGCAGTTTTTATCACTCCGATCGGCTAACACCCTCAGACTAAACACCCCTGTAATACGAACCTCTCATGCTCGCCTACAGGACTTCACTAGAGCAGCACCCATCCTCTGGAATGCTCTACCCCAAGGCATCCGGAAAATCCCCGATGCACGATATTTCAGACGTGCCTTAAAAACGCACCTCTTCAGGGAAGCATACCAAATCCCCTGACCTAGTCTCTCGCCCCTTCCTATGGTGCTCCACCCTGTTTGCCTTCTGATAAATGATCTGTACATAAAATTTCCTATTGCCTGTGTTCCCCACCCCCTGCACCTCCTGTACCACCCTCAACCCATTTGTGTCTAACCCAATGTATCTCACATTGCAATTGTTGTATTGTTTTGCATTTATCCATGCCTGAAAGCGCTGCGGAATAAGTTGGCGCTATACAAATAAAGATTATTATTATTATTATTATTATCTTTGCTTTTGTGTTTTTAAAGATTTTTATAGCTGTCATCATTGTCATGCGAAGCTCTTGGTGACATCAGATATTATTATTCTGTTTGCGGTGGATGATTTAATTCTCTTCCACTGCTCTCCCTTTTTGTAACTGGCTTGAGTAAGGAGCCAATGTAATTTGCATATGCAAATAGGTTTTTAAATCATTTCAAAATTCATTGTTTGTTTGGATTTTTTTTTGCTTATTTATATGTACCAATTGATGTATTTTAGTGTATAAGTTTTTTGTTTTTATTGCTTGTGAATGATCAGGGGGCCAGATGACATCACTCATTGCATCTAGTTCAGCTATATTGTAACTGACCTGAGAAGGTGTCATACTGGCACCAAAACACGTTGCTGAATTAATGTTTTCCATATTCTGGCCTTGGTCTTCCTTTTGAAGGACACCGTGGTCCAATTTTATTCTTTCTCCTGGTTCCTCTATGTATACTTTTTGATGATTCTGAGGAAGAAATATCCAAATTGCTTTCCTCTGCTCGCACCACCACCTGATCTAGCGACCCTCACACCTCCTCCGTTCCCTCTCCCCAGTGGTCATCTCCCACCTCACCACTATATTCAACTTTTCTCTGACCTCTGGTATCTTCCCCTCCTCATTCAAATACGCCATCATTTCCCCACTGCTAAAGAAGCCAACTCTTGACTTGACCGATGCTGCCAACAACCATCCCATTTCCAACCTCCTCTTCATCTCCAAACTATTAGAACGCCTGGTTTACTCCCACCTTATAAGCTATCTATCAAAAAACTCTCTTCCTGACTCCCTACACTCAACAGAAACTGCCCCGACTAAAGTGTCAAACGAACTCCTGATGGCCAAATCGAGGTGCGACTACTCAATGCTGATCCTCCTCGATCTCTCTGCAGCATTTGACGCTGTTGACCACAAACTCGTCCTCAGTATGCTTCGTTCCATTGGACTAAAGGGCACTGCTCTCTCCTGGTTCTCCTCCTACCTATCTGACCGCTCCTTCAGTGTCTGCTTTGCTGGCTTTACCTCACCTCCTCTTTCCCTTGCTGTTGGGGTCCCCCAGGGTTCGGTTCTAGCCCCCCTCCTATTCTCCATCTACACAGCCCCCTTTGGACAGACCATCAGGAGATTTGGCTTTCAGTACCGAGGCACCTCCTCCCGTGACATCACAGTAACATTCCTCCAGAACACCACCAACTGTCTGTTCACTGTCTCTAACACTATGCCCTCTCTCTAACAAGAACGGAACCTCTCAAAAACTGACTTACTGGTGTTTCCGCCCTCTACTAACCGACCTCATCCTGACATCTCCATCTCAGTGTGTGGCGCCACCATAACTCCAGACAGCACACTCGCTGCCTTGGGGTCATATTCAACTCAGATCTCTCCTTTACCCCCTATATCCGATCTCTTGCCCAAACATGTCACCTGCACCTCAAGAACATCGCAAGAATTCGCCCTTTTCTCACCGTGGACACGCTAAAAACGCTCACTGTTGCCCTCATCCACTCTTGGCTCGATTATTGCAACTCGTTGCTGATCGGCCTCCCCGCGTCAGACTCTCCCCTCACCAACCCATCCTGAATGCGACAGCCAGGCTCATCTTCCTGTCCAGCCACTACTTGGACACCTCTGCCCTGTGCCAGTCACTACACTGGCTGCCTGTCAAATACAGAATACAATTCACACTCACTACCTACATCCACAAAGCCCTCCACAGCACCTCACTGCCTACATTGCTTCCCTCATCTCAATCCACCACCCAGCACGCGCCCTCCGCTCTGCTAACAAAATCAGATTAAGCGCCCCTTTGATTTGAACCTCTCATTCCCGCCTCCAAGACTTCTCCAGAGCAGCACCAGTCCTCTGGAACGCGCTACCAAAAGCTATCCGAGTAATAACTGACACACTAAACTACAGGTGTGCTCTAAAAACGCACCTCTTCAGGGAGGCATAGCATATCCCCTAAACCAAACCCCTCTGTACTCCGCCTGATAACATGCTCCTTGTCCTACAGACTGCAGCTCCTGCTATCCATAATCAATTGCCCCCTACAGTCACACTGATTCAGCCACTACGCGACTTATGTCTGACCATTGTCTATGTATATAGCATCCCTCACTCTCCACCTCGCCATACCGTGCATATCTCCAGCCCCTTTACCTTCTGTATCACCCCATTAGCTGTAGTATGTAAGCTCGTTGGAGCAGGACCCTTCCCTATCGCTTCCATCAACTTATTACTTTGTGTAACCGTGATCTTGTTTCTGTTCCCCCTGTCTTATAAGCGCTGCGGAATATATTGGCGTCAAATAAATAAAGATTATTATTATTTTGTCCCAGGTTGGCTGCCACTCTGCGGACAGGCTCACATACGTGCTATGCCGCTGCACACCCTCAGGCGGTACCAATACTCCTTATATGTGATTTTTTTTTCCCCATTCGGATCCCTCTGTACTATGGAGCGCTGTATTTGTTGATTTTTCTAAAAGAGAAATGTGACCTTCATTAATTTCAATTACATGCCCAGCCATATCATCTGAAACAGGGATTGGAACCCCAACTACCCGGCCCCTACAGATGTGAGCCTTGTCTGATTGACATATCATACGTCAACAGTCAGAAAAGTCCTTTAGGGGATTTTTAGAGAATGCTGTATAAATATATCCGTTGTATCGAGTGCTCGGAGTTTATTATTGCTCCTACTGTACTACATGTTCCTCATACAGTTTAGACAAAACATACAGATTTTCAAGAAGTTCAGTCCTGCACCCGTTCTCACGACTGGAAATACAAGTGTGGAGTAATATTTTTCTAAGTGGCAAACTCCGGCTTCTAAGGTCGACTGGTCCCACATACACGTCAGGTGCAAATAAAGGGAGAATTATCAGAACTGAACAGTCAATAAAGAGGGAAGAAGAAAACTGCACCGAACTGATATTTTTACTTTGACCCAGGGGCATAACTATAGAGGGTGTAGGGGATGCGGTTGCTCCCGGGCCCAGGAGCCTTAGGGGGCCCATAAGGCCTCTCTTCTCCATATAGGGAGCCCAGTACTATGAATAAACCATTATAGTTGGGGGCCCTGTTACAGGTTTTGCATTGGGGCCCAGAAGCTTTAAGTTATGTCTCTGTGCAGCATGGTTTAGGTATGGGTACGGGTACAGATACAGATAGAGGGGGGCCCCAGCTCACCTTTTGCATCCGGACCCCTGAGCCTTTAGTTACGCCCCTGCTTTGACCTTGAGATCACCTCCAAACTGTGTCTGATGAATTGTAGGGACTTGTAATAAACAATATTGTATGATATTGTAGGTTATACGAAGGGTAAAATACCTACATTTATGACCTACAATTGCTAATGTATATTACCAGGGCAGTTTCTGGGGAATTTGGCCTATAAGAAGGACATCAAAAGAGCAACACCACCACCCCCCCCCCCCCCCCCCCGCCCCAACCCCCCATGTACGCCGTAGCGTTAGAAAAGTGATCAATCGCACAGTTACAAAAAAACAAACACTTTTTTTTGTTTTATTTTGTAAAAGTGAAATAAAATCACATCCATGCTATTACTGCAATACTATATTACAACAACATAGTGATCAAATAATACCTCCTACTGTTACTGAATGTGAACTACAAAGATTGATATTATCAATACCAACACTATATGAGGGTCAAATTATACCCCCAGATTGTGACCTCATAATACCACCATAGTGTTACTGAAAAGGTAGTACACAAAGACCTATATTACAAGGGCGTAACTATAGGGGTTGCAGGGGGTGCGGTTGCACCCGGGCCCAGGAGCCTTAGGGGGCCCATAAGGCTTTTATTCTCCATATTGGGCCCAGTACTATGAATAAAGCATTACAGTTGGGGGCCCTGTTACAGGTTTTGCATTGGGGCCCAGGAGCTTCAAGTTACGCCTCTGCCTTGATACATACTAGTTATACACAGATACTCTGCAGACTATAGAAGTGATTACAGTACAATTACCTCCAGTGATCACAGGTGATGTCCCTTCTGACTGGGGGGGGTCATTCACTTTCCCTTTTCTTCTCCATCCGTCCCATGATGACTTCTCCTGGTCCCAACTTGTCTCTGCGGAATCTAACACACAGATATTTTTAACTCCTCAATTTTCCAGCCACCTGTCTTTGGTTTCCACATTTCTACACAATTTTCCCATGCCCTAGATAGCAGGAATGCCATGTGCCCCACATAGCAGCAGTGCCCCCTTTTTATGCTCCCTGTAGGCCCCACACTGCCATGTTTACTGCCCCCCAAAAAATAATAATGCCCCTAATAGTTCCCCATAATGAGAGGTCACTTGTGGGGATTAATAATAATAATCTGCTTACTTATTTATAGCTCATGCATGTTACGCAGCACCTTACATCACTTCATAATTTATGTTCCTATTAGGGCTCACAATCAATATTTACATATCTGTATGTTTTTGTAGTGTGGGAGTAAACCCATGCAAACATGGGGAGAACATACAAACTCCATGCAGAGATTGTCCATGGTGGAATTTGAACCCTGGACCCCAGAACAGCTTGACAACAGTACTAACCAATTAATTGTGAAGGCATTATTAGTTATTAAGTAAATAAGGGAAATGGAACAATTCCTCTGCACTGCCACCTACTGGAAGAGCACCCAGAAGGTAAGTGAGTGAGGAGGCTTATAAGGCCATTGATGCTTTTCTGGGTAATATGCAAATAAGGCAGATAGAACAATACCTCTGAGATGCCACCTATTGTAAGGCAGCATTCCTGCAAGTCAATGTTAGACTCTTTGTACAAACCTTGTATTGTTCCATCTCCCCTATTTGCATATTACCCAGAAGAGCATGAATGGCCTTATAAGTCTCCTCACTCACTCACCTTCTAGTTGCTCTCTTTCAGGAGAAAAGATAGCGTTCCTGACCCACATCACAGGCCTCTCACTAGCCAAGCCAGAAACCTACTGCACCCTGATGAGTGGCAAGCATCCCAAAACAGCTGTATGGATTCTGGCTTGGCTTTCAATTCTCAGTCATTGTTACAAGGCTTGTATTAAGAGTCTAATATTGACTTTCAGCAATGTTGGATTCCAGAGGTAGTATTCCATCTCCCTTATTTGCATGTTACCCAGAGGAGAATGCATGGCCTTATAAGTCTTCTCACTTACTCATCTTCCAGGTGCTCTCCCTAAGGAGAAAAGATAGAGTTCCTGACTTTAGTTATGAAGTGGTGCTTGGGGGGCCTTAATAGTTTTTAAAGGGCATGCGGGAAGTGTGTGTATAGAGTGACACATGTCAGAGGCATCCTCCATAGGTATGCCATGAAGAACCCTCGAGATGTATATTTCCAATGTACATGCAACAAAAAAGAAACATCATTTGCATTAAACTGAGTTTTAACTGCAAAAGTAAGTAGTAAGTATGGATTAGACTCTGTGATGAAAAACCTTCAATGTAGAACCACACAGAACTAAGAGTTCACCGAAGGTGTCATTCATTCACCTCTATGTTAAACAAGTGTATAGAATTATCCAGATAAATCTCTCCCACACATGGGGAATCTGTCTTATTCCTGCCAGGCGGGCTGACCTGAGGTTCTGGGATAATATTTCCTCCTGACATTAGGAATATCTGTTCTGCATTTACTGCAAACTGTCCCACGTAAAGACACAGCAAAGTAGTTACTTCTATAGGAAACTATCATTGGATACAGTGCTACAATGATAGATAGATAGATAGATAGATAGATAGATAGATAGATAGATAGATAGATAGATAGATAGATATGAGATAGATAGATAGATAGATAGATAGATATGAGATAGATAGATATGAGATAGATAGATAGATAGATAGATAGATAAATAGATATGGGATAGATAGATAGATAGATAGATAGATAGATAGATAGATAGATAGATAGATATGAGATAGATAAATAGATATGAGATAGATAGATAGATAAATAGATATGAGATAGATAAATAGATATGGGATAGATAGATAGATAGATATGAGATAGATAGATAGATAGATAGATAGATAGATAGATAGGGGATATATAGATAGATAGCTATGATATAGATAGATAGATATGGGATAGATAGATAGATAGATAGATAGCTATGATATAGATAGATAAATAGATAGATAGATATGGGATAGATAGATAGATATGGGATAGATAGATAGATAGATATGGGATAGATAGATAGATAGATAGATAGATAGATAGATAGATATGGGATAGATAGATAGATAGATAGATAGATAGATAGCTATGATATAGATAGATAGGAGATAAATAGATAGATAGATAGATAGATAGATAGATAGATAGATATGGGATAGATAGATAGATAGATAGATAGATAGATAGATAGATAGATAGATAGATAGATAGATAGATATGATATAGATAGGAGATAGATAGATAGATAGATAGATAGATATGAGATAGATAGATAGATAGATAGATAGATAGATAGACAGATAGATATGAGATAGATAGATAGATATGAGATAGATAGATAGATAGATAGATAAATAGATATGGGATAGATAGATAGATAGATAGATAGATAGATAGATAGATATGAGATAGATAAATAGATATGGGATAGATAGATAGATAGATATGAGATAGATAGATAGATAGATAGCTAGATAGATAGATAGATAGATAGGGGATATATAGATAGATAGCTATGATATAGATAGATAGATAGATATGGGATAGATAGATAGATAGATAGCTATGATATAGATAGATAAATAGATAGATAGATATGGGATAGATAGATAGATATGGGATAGATAGATAGATAGATAGATAGATATGGGATAGATAGATAGATAGATAGATAGATAGATAGATAGATAGATAGATAGATAGATAGATAGATATGGGATAGATAGATAGATAGATAGATAGATAGCTAGCTATGATATAGATAGATAGGAGATAAATAGATAGATAGATAGATAGATAGATAGATAGATAGATAGATAGATAGATATGGGATAGATAGATAGATAGATAGATAGATAGATAGATAGATAGATATGATATAGATAGGAGATAGATAGATAGATAGATAGATAGATATGAGATAGATAGATAGATAGATAGATAGATAGACAGATAGATATGAGATAGATAGATAGATATGAGATAGATAGATAGATAGATAGATAGATAGATAGATAGATAAATAGATATGGGATAGATAGATAGATAGATAGATAGATAGATATGAGATAGATAAATAGATATGGGATAGATAGATAGATAGATATGAGATAGATAGACAGCTAGATAGATAGATAGATAGATAGATAGATAGGGGATATATAGATAGATAGCTATGATATAGATAGATAGATAGATATGGGATAGATAGATAGATAGATAGCTATGATATAGATAGATAAATAGATAGATAGATATGGGATAGATAGATAGATATGGGATAGATAGATAGATAGATAGATAGATAGATATGGGATAGATAGATAGATAGATAGATAGATAGATAGATAGATAGATATGGGATAGATAGATAGATAGATAGATAGATAGATAGATAGATAGATAGCTAGCTATGATATAGATAGATAGGAGATAAATAGATAGATAGATAGATAGATAGATAGATAGATAGATAGATATGATATAGATAGGAGATAGATAGATATGAGATGGATGGATAGATATATAGATAGATAGATATGAGATGGATGGATAGATATATAGATAGATATATAGATAGATAGATATGAGATGGATGGATAGATATATAGATAGATATGGGATAGATATGAGATAGATACATAAATTAATAATAATCTTTACTTATATAGCGCCAACTTATTCCGCAGCACTTTCAAGCACAGGAGAACACAGACAATTCAACCATTACATGCAATATACAATCAGTTTGAAACAAAGGGGGTGGAGGTGATATAGGAAGTACAAGGGGGGGAAGTAAGGCATGGGGGAACACAGGCAGTACAGGAATTACATGTGGAAATCAGTTATTAGGAAGCAAACGGCATGGAAGTGGTAAGGAGGTGTAGGGGTAAAGGTCGTATGCGATAGGCAGGGTGGAAGGTGCGATAGGGAGGGGCAGGGGGACTAGGTCAGGAGACTTGGTATGCCTCCCCTAAGATCGGGGATTGTCCGGATACCATTGGGTAGAGCGTTCCAGAGGATGGGTGCTGCTCTGGTGAAGTCCTGGAGATGAGCATGTGAGGTCTGTATTAGAGGGGTGTTTAGCCTGAGTGTGTTAGCAGATCGAAATGTGTGCGGGCTGGGTGATGTACTGACAGAAGGGAAGCGATGTACGGTGGTGCTGTGCCATGGAGAGCTTTGTGGGTGAGGAGTTTAAATTTTGTTCTGCAGTGGATGGGCATCCAATGCAGCGACTGGCATAGTGCAGAGGCATCTGAGAAATGGCTGGATTGGAGTGGAGCAAGTGGAATGCTGTCTGGGGTTATGATGGTGCCAGATACTGATATGGAGATGTTGGGGGTAGGTTGGCTGGTTGAGGGCGGAGAGACAAGGAGGTCAGTTTTTGAGAGGTTAAGTTTGAGAAAGCGGGAGGACATGGTGTTAGAGACAGCAGACAGGAAATCGGTGAGATTTCAAGTAATGGTGCTGAGATGTCACGGGAAGAGGGGTATAGTTGGGTGTCGTCAGTGTAGAGGTGATATTGGAGGCTGAATTTGTCCAATTGGGGCTGTGTAGATCGAGAAGAGAAGGGGACCAAGAATCGAGCCCTGGGGTACCTCAATAGTGAGAGGAAGTGGAGAGGAGATAGAGCCAGCGAAGGAGACCCTGAAAGAGCGGTCAGATAGATAGGAGGAGAACCAGGAGAGAGCAGTGTCCTTTAGGCTAATAGCGCAGAGCATAGTAAGGAGGCATTTGTGGTCAACAGTTTCAAATGCAGCGGAGAGGTCAAGGAGGATCAGTAGGGAGTAGTCTTCCCTCGATTTTAAGATCATTTGATACTTTTGTGAGGGCAGTTTTGGGCGAGTGTAGAGGGCGGAAACCAGACTGGAGGGGGTCAAGGAGAAAGTTATCAGACAGAAAGCATGTGAGTCGGAAGTAGACCAGGTGTTCTAGTAATTTAGAGATGAAGGGGAGGTTTGAGACGGGTCGGTAGTTGGCAGCGTCAGTTGGGTCAAGAGTTGTTTTTTTAGCAGAGGGGATATGATGGAGTGTTTGAATGAGGAGGGGAAAATGCCAGAGGTCAGGGAGAAGTTGCAGATAGTGGTGAGGTGGGTGATGACAGCGGGGAAGAGGGACTGGAGGAGGTGAGAGGGAAGAAGGTCGCTAGTGCAGGTGGTGAGGTGAGCAGCGGAAAGCAGCCTGGAGACCTCTTCCTCTGTCGTTGGTTCTAAGATAGAAAGTGAGTGGGTGCTGGATGCAGTGCTGAGGAGACCAGGATCAGGGCTAGCCGTGCAGCTTTCTTTTCGAATGTTGTTGATTTTTTCTTTGAAATAAGCGGCTAGTTCTCCAGTACTCAGATCCATCGTGGGAGCTTGTTCTTTGGGGCTGAGGAGGGAGTGGAAGGTGTAGAAGGCGTTGAAGAGTCATTTGGGGTTGTGGGATACTGAGGGGACAAGTGAGGTGAAATAAACTTGTTTTCTCATGGTGGAGGGTGAGGTTATAGGCTTTAAACATGAATTTAAAGTGGAGGAAGTCTGCGGGCTGCTTTGATTTTCTCCACAGCTGTTCGGCGCACCTAGAGCACCGCCAGATGAAGCACGGTGCTCTAGGTGCGATAGATATTAGATAGATAGAGAGACCCTGCATCAGGGTTTCTTCATGTAGATTAGCCCTGTACAGATCTGCAGCTGCAGCAATACATCTCTACATCACAAATCTGTGCTTAAACATACGGATTTCTACATTAGTTTTCAGTGAAATCCGTGTCGGATTTTAACTGTGTGAATATACCCTGAAAATTCGAATTTCTCAAACCTCCATGCATTACTAGTATTTTCTGGTCTCTAGCAGTTCCTGCAGTCCCGCAGATCAGTGCAGGATGTCGCAGGCGGTTGTGGGGCCCTTGGTGACCTCACTGTGACGCGCTGCACCGCCATGAGACCTAGTACCATGAATTGGTTATGACTGAAATGTGTTCTTGGCTGTTGATTCTGTCGCCTTGGGGGGATGTACAGACAGACCACAGTAGAGGCTGGCAGGTTCTCCTGAAACACAATAAACAAGCCGACTACGATGGCTGACCCTAATTAATATCAGTGCCTGGGGTGACCCTAAATAAAATACACAAGAGACAGAAAGGATTTACAGAGTCTGCTGATATTGTATTTTGCTTTGTCTTTTCGCATTAACAAGAAAAGGAAGAGAAAACCTCAAAATAAAGTGGAGAAGGACTGAAAACGTCACCCTATTAGTGATCTAGTACAGGTAATGACGTAAATCTAAGGCCTTTACACAGCCAGCGGGCTTTTTTTGTGCATAGGTTTTCTTCAATAATGGAATACAAAGATATAAGATAATAAATGGCTGTCTACTGTATTATTATTTTATAACATAAGACCAAAATCAGGCCTGCTACATCCCACTATCCTACGGGGATAGAAGTCAAGGCAAGCACCATCCTTCACTTTTACAATGGTTTGGAGGAGCACTATTTCTCCTTGTGGAGAGCACCACGTGGGCATGAGGAGACTTATAGACCATGCAATGCTCCTCTGGGATATCAGATATGCAAATAGGATATAGTATAATGCCTCCACAGCACCACCTATTGGAAGGTAGCTTCCCTATAAGTCAATGTCTAACTTTCTAACAGGCATTGCAGCATGACTAAGGATATAAGTCAAACCAGAGTCAGGATAGGTCATTAGTAGTTGATCATTGGGGGTCCATCACTCAGGATCCCCACCAATCAGCTGTTAACTAGACTGTTATCATATTGAATTCAATGCGATACCAACCCATCCCATATTTGTTACAACTGTATATTTTTATTGGCCCCATTAGGAAGTTCTTCTTATATAATTAAAATACAGTCATACATAGGGTGAAATATGACAATGGCACTTTTAAATTAATAGATGAGATATGTAATACTTTTTATTGCGTAGACTACATCAACCAATTCATCCAGACACTATTTTACCAACAATTTCCACCACAGTACAACCTTATGTAGCCCAATAACTGTGCTGTGTCCCCAATAAACATGCAAGAGATTTGGCACTTGCCACATTGTGCTTACTTGTTGAAATTATAACAGCTATGGTGATCCTATCTGAAATATTGACCCTGACAAACAATGAGAGGGCACTAAGACCCAGGAAGCCAACTCAGCAGATCCGAACTAAGAAGCAAGACAAATATAAGCAGAAAAAAAAAAAGAGCAGACAACACATTACAAGGCTAAGTAGCAAGGACTGGACTATACATAACCACAGGTACAAAACTACACTGATAAGAAACAATACTGGAATACTGGATATAAATGCACATAACTTATGCTATAACCAGCAAGATGCTGCAGAAGCCAAGGACATTTAAAGAGGAAAAACTCCTATCCAATTGAGGTTGGGCTGCAGCAGTGTGATGAGCTGTCCCAGATTGAGGAATCAGCTGTAGGACAGTTACATAGCAACTACCCCTGAGGAATTAGTAGAGCAATGTTTGAGACTTGTATTGCATTAGTAGTAAGAAGCCTTGAACAAAAGCAGTTCAAGAGGCCTTGAGCCAATAACTAGAAACAACTCTAGGCAACCCAACATCAGATTACTGGGTGTAACAAACAAAACAATTTGCCTAGGGCCCCTTTTTCTCATGAGCCTCAAAGCATAGTATCCCCAGGTGCAACTTGAAAGTGAATCAGAAGCACATTCCACACCATTGTCAGTTCCCATAGTTGGACAGAGTGCTCATCTATACTGGGCTCTCTGCCTGATAATTGGGTGCTCTAACTGAGAACTGTACCTCACAATTGAGTGTTATTTCTTACGATTAAGTGCTCTGCTTGGCAACTGAGTGCTCCAATCAAATGCTGTGCTTCATAATCCAGCATTCTGCCTGACACTGAAGTGCACCAATTGAGTTGACATTGGAGTGTTCAAACTGAGCACTCTACCTAACAATCGAGTGCTCCAATTAAGTGCTCTGCATAACATTCGAATGTCCCAACTGAGCACTCTGCCTAACAAACGAGTGTTCCAATCGAGTGCTCTGCCTGACAATCTGGTGCTCTGCTTGACAGTCGAGTGATCCAATCAAGCACTATGCCTAACATTTGAGTATCCCAACTAAGCTCTCTGCATAATAATTGAGTGCTGCAATCAAGCGCTCTGCCCGACATTCAAGTGGCCCAAATGAGTACTTTGCCTAACAATTTGCCTGACAATTGAGTGTCTCAACTGAGCACTCTACCTGCCAATCAAGCGCTTTGACAGTTGAGTGCTGCAATCAAGCGCTCTGTCTAACATTCAAGTGTCTACACTGAGCACTTTGATAAACAACCAAGTTCAACTGAGCATTCTGAATAAAAATCAAGTGCTCCAATCAAATCCTATGCTTGACATTTGAGTATCCCAACTGAGCACTCTGGCGAACAATCGAGTGCTCCAATTGAGAGCTCTGACCGTCAATCGAGTGCTCCAATTGAGGGTTCTGCCTGTCAATCAAGTGCTTTGCTTGACATTCAAATGACCCCACTGAGCACTTTGAACATGAATTGAGTTCTCTAATCAAGTGCTATGCCTGACATTTGAGTATCCCAACTAAGCACTCTGCCCAACAATCGAGTGCTCCAAGTGAGAGCTCTGCCCGTCAATCGAGTGCTCCAATTAAGTGCTCTGCATAACATTTGAATGTCCCAACTAAGCTCTCTGCATAACAATTGAGTGTTGCAATCAAGCGCTCTGCCTGACATTCAAGTGGCCCAAATGAGTACTTTGTCTAACAATCATGTACTCCAATTGAGCACTCTGCCTGATAATTGAGTGTCTCAACTGAGCACTCTACCTGCCAATCAAGCGCTCTGACAGTTGAGTGCCGCAATCAAGCGCTCTGTCCAACATTCAAGTGTCTACACTGAGCACTTTGATAAACAACCAAGTTCAACTGAGCATTCTGAATGAAAACCGAGTGCTCCATTCAAATGCTAAGCCTGACATTTGAGTATCCCAACTGAGCACTCTGCCGAACAATCGAGTGCTCGTATTGAGGGCTCTCACCATCAATCGAGGGCTCCAATTGAGGGTTCTGCTTGCCAATCAAGTGCTTTGCTTGACATTCAAATGACCCCACTGAGCACTTTGAACTAGAATTGAGTGCTCTAATCAAGTGCTATGCCTGGCATTTGAGTATCGCAACTGAGCACTCTGCCCAACAATCGAGTGCTCCAATTGAGAGCTCTGCCCATCAATTGAGTGCTCCAATTAAGGGTTCTGCCTGCCAATCGAGTGCTTTGCCTGACATTTAAATGACCCCACTGAGCACTTTGAACAAGAATTGAGTGCTCTAATCAAGTGTTCTGTCTGAAATTTGAGTATTCCAACTGAGCACTCTGCCGGACAATCGAGGGAGAGCTATGTGGCAGTTAACCACTATTAATTCCTTCCTTGTCCAAGATCGCCATCATCACTTTCCGATTAATTAATGCCACATTAACCCCTTCATGACCCTAGGCCAGCAAGGAAATAACCATTAACCCACTCAAACAAGTAGGACCACCAGGAGTGTTGATATTACACCATAGAGCACAGGCACACACAGCAACATGCAAGCATAAATACATAAAATAAAGAAACTGCCCCAAGGGCCTGTCCTTGAGCCAGAAGGAAACTTTCAAGCTCCATTAGTTTTTTTTCCTCCTTTCTATGGTGTGATGTGAGTGGCAGAATGACATCTTCACCTCCACTGATGTCAGTGACATTAATGACAGCGAAAGTATTTACAGCATTTATCACCCTAAACTGCACATTGATGAAAATGCTCTTCTCCAGGCTGTCACCACTCGCAGGGTAATAGCGCATATGTCACACTGTCATCGACAAGGGTGAGTGTGGGTTGTCTTACTGTTATTGTATGGACACGTTTGCTTCTATCCCTTTCATCTGTAGAATCAGCCTCAGTGTTATCCAGTAAAGACAAAGAGGGCGAAGAGGCTCTATACATTCACATAGTAGTAAGGGATGGTGCCATGTTATATGTCTTTTATTCTATGTACTTGAAGCATCTATGTTTAGGCCAAGGCTGAGCATTTTGCCTCAGTTTTTTAGCGTTTTTTTTACGCTTTTTGCCGTGCATGATAAAAAGCACGCAAAACTTATTGTACACATCGTTACAGACACGACAATACCAAATATGTGGAATTTTTATTAATTTTTTCATGCTTACATGAGAAAAAGCACAAAAAACTGGCTTTTTTTACATTTTTCTTTTTTGTACATTATTTTTATCTTTTTTTTACACCATTTGTGTTCCTGTGGAGGACTTACATCATAGCACCCATGATCGCTATGATAAGGCATTGCAGGACTTCTCTCCTGCAATGCCTTATCGCTTGTTATAGCGATCATAGGAACAGGCAATACAGGACGCCGGTATCTGGCGTCTCTCAGAAACCCCTCGAATATTTTAGCAATTATTGAAGTGAGACTTACCAGCCTGTAGTTACCAGGCTCTCTTTTGGACCCCTGTTTGCATATTGGAGCCACATTGGCAATGCGCCAATCCAGAGGTACAATAGCCGGTCTCAATAGTGTCCATAAACATAAGAAATAGCGGTCTAGCTATCACGTCACTTTCCCTTAGAACCCTTGAGTGTGTTCTATCCGTGCCCGGCGATTTATCAATTTTGATCCTCTTTAACCAGTTCTGCACTTACTCCTGTGTTAGGCATGCAATATTTAGCGTCGGGTTCGCTTTATTTCCCTGCATCTAGTGTGGCATTTCTTTTTCGTTTGTGTATACACTAGAAAAAAAACACTACTCAATAGGTTTTCCTTCCCCCTATCGTCTTCTATAATTTCTCCTGCATTATTTGTTAGCGGGCCAGTGCTCTCAGTGTTAATCCTTTTACTGTTTATATAATTGAGGAATAGTTTAGGGTTACTTTTGCTCTTTTTGGTGATCAGTCTTTCTGCCTCCTTCTTAGCAATTTTGATCTTTTCTTTACATGTTTTGTTTTTTCCCTGTATAATTTTAGTGCTTCTTTGTTGCCTTCTTGCTTTAGTAATTTAAACGCTTTCTTTTTTTCCAGTCTTGTCGAGCCACATTGGTTTCCTCCTACTTGTAGTTCTTTTATTTTTAAAGGGTATAAACTGCTCACATGAGGTCATTAGGATGTTTTTAATCTTTTCCCATTTGTCATCTGTACAGTGGTTTTTGAGGACAATATTCCATTTAATTTTACCGATAGTTCTGAGCCGTTTAAAGTTTGCTTTACTAAAGTTGAGTTTTTTCAGTCGTTCCATGATAAGGCTTCTTGTTAAATGACAGCTGGAAGTTAATTATATTATAATCACTGCTTCCCAAGTGTCCCTGCGCCTGCACCCCTGTGATTCTGTCCGGTTTGTTAGTTAATAATAAGTCTAGAGTGGCCCTTCCTCTAGTTGGCTCCCGCACAAGCTGGGAAAGGTAGTTATCTTTGATTGTTCTCAAGAACTTATCACCCTTGTGAATTTTGCAGGTTTCGTCTTCCCATATTATATCCGAATAATTAAAGTCCCCCATAAGGGCTTTTACCCACTGGCAATTTTTTTTTTTTTTAATGCTGAGATATCGCTGCGTTTTTTTCAATGGGACTTTCTAATGTTAAAATCGCATCGCACAAAAATCGCAAAAGCACAAACTTGCGATTATTGTGCAATGCAATTTTAACATTAGAAAGTCCCATTTAAATAAAATGTAGTGATATCGGAGTGTTAAAAAAAATGCTAGTGGGTAAAAGCCCTAATAATTACTTAATTGACACCTCTTCTATCTGCCTTAATAGTAAGATTTCAGTTTCTTCTGTTGCTTTTGGTGACCTATAGAAAACCCCTATCATGATTTTGTTATTTTTTTCTCCCTGTATTTCTACCCACAGAGATTCCATGTGTTCATCTCCTACTCCTATATCTTCTCATAGTCTCGGCTTTAAGTACGATTTAACGTACAGACATACCCCTCCCCCTTTCTGGTTTCCACGGTCTCTTCTGAAGAGATTGTAACCCTGTAAATTCACCACTTAATCACACTTATCATCACGCGATGTTTCGGTTATTCCTACTATATTGTAATTTTCATCAAACATTCTCACTTCAAGCTCACCCACTTTGCCGATCAGACGTCTTGCATTCGTTGCCATACAATTTATATGGTTGTTGTTGTTCTTTACATTCATTTTGCTACTAATGGTACTATTAGCTATTCTGTCAGTTCTAAGGGTACTAACCCCACCCCCTGCTCAAACCCCATTCCCATTTTGTGGTCCCAGGTCACTATCCACACTGTCTATCCCCCCCCCCCCCCCCCGTCTCTCTTTTTGCCCTCCCCCAGTCCCTAGTTTAAACACTCCTCCAGCCTTCTAGCTATAATAAAGTGTTGTCTTAATGAGACTTTTTTCATTTCAGTAGATTCTTCCTGTTCTACAGATGAATCAAATCTCTTAACCTTAATTCATGGGGTGGCGAAAATAAATAACCTCTTTAAAGAGACTGTTTCCTTAAAGACATACACTTCATATTGTTAAGTTCTAGCTTGACTCTGATTGGCTTTCTTTAGTGGCCACATGCTTAGCCCATTATAGTTAATAGACAATCATGCCACCTCTCAAAAGTTGAGTGGAGCTAACTGGAAACATAGTAGCTGCTACTTTGTTCTTGCATTTGGTGGAGGTTACGGGCATCATTGGTGTGAAATCTCAGCATTATGCCACCAATAGTTATGCTGCTACAACCCATTTAAGTAAATTCCAAATGTTTTTGCAAATCCTACACATTAATATAGTGATTCTTGTCCTTGTGATCTACATTATCCATTATATTAGACAGTTTACACAGAACATCCTCCAGCCCTCTGCACAAAGCCTGGACTGTCTGAGATCTGTCAGCAAATATTCAGCCCCTGTCACTCCAAGATGAATGGAATTGTCACAGGTGAGAAGTTACATCTAAAAGGGTACATTTAACATCAAAGTGAGCAGGGAAGTTTTCTGTGTTATCGCGTCAATCATGTTTACCAATGAATTCCATGAAATGGACACTGGGTTCTGACACAGATAAATATGGGACTAGAGGACATAATCACAGGACCAAGGGTTAACAGCTACACTCAGTGTGAGCACTCTATTATAGAATGGTAGAGTTGGAAGGGACCTATAGGGTCATCGGGTCCAACCCCCTGCCTTTTAGTTCCATCTTATTGCTTCCAGTTTTTCCTTCTGCAAATGAAAATAGGGCTGATCCCTCTACACTGTGACAGCCCTTCAGATATTTGTAGACCGCTATTAAGTCTCCTGTCAGCCTTCTTTTTTGCAAGCTAAACATTCCCAGATCCTTTAACCGTTCGTCATAGGACATGATTTGCAAACCGCTCACCATCTTGGTAACTCTTCTCTGAACTTGCTCCAGTTTGTCGATTTATTTTTTGAATTGGGGTGCCCAGAACTGGACCCAGTATTCCAGATGAGGTCTGACTAAGGAAGAATAGAGGGAGATAATTAAAGGGGTTGTCCCGCGGCAGCAAGTGGGTCTATACACTTCTGTATGGCCATATTAATGCACTTTGTAATGTACATTGTGCATTAATTATGAGCCATACAGAAGTTATAAAAAGTTTTATACTTACCTGCTCCGTTGCTGGCGTCCTCGTCTCCATGGTGCCGACTAATTTTCGGCCTCCGATGGCCAAATTAGCCGCGCTTGCGCAGTCCGGGTCTTCTGCGGTCTTCAATGGGGCCGCTCGTGCAGAATGCCGGCTCCGTGTAGCTCCGCCCCGTCATGTGCCGATTCCAGCCAATGAGGAGGCTGGAATCGGCAATGGACCGCACAGAAGAGCTGCGGTCCACGGAGGGAGCAGACCCCGGCGCCCATCTTCAGCAGGTGAGTATGAAGACGCCGGACCGCCGGGATTCAGGTAAGCACTCTCTGGTTTGTTTTTTTAACCCCTGCATCGGGGTTGTCTCGCGCCGAACGGGGGGGGGGGGGGTTAAAAAAAACAAAAACCCCTTTCGGCGCGGGACAACCCCTTTAACTCATGTGATCTAGACTCTATGCTTCTCTTAATACATCCTAGAATTGTGTTTGCCTTTTTGGCTGCTTCATCACATTTTTGACTCATGTTCAGTCTATGATCTATTAGCATACCCAAGTCTTTTTCAAATGTGCTCCCATTGTGTTCTAGAGTGCAGTAGAGTGTAGGTGAGAGCAGTGGAATGCAGTACAGTTGAATAGGAACTACTACACTGCAGTAAGGAATAAAAGAATGCAGTATGAATTAGCAGAATGTAGTAGAGAGTAGACGAATGTAGTAGAGTGCTGTACGGTGTAATAGAGTAAAGTAGGAAGTAATAAGGTGTAGAAGAGTGTAGTAGAGTGCAGAAAAGAGTAGTAGACATATTTGTAGTAGAGTATAGTAGGAAATTGTTGTGAGTAGAAGAGTGCAGTAAGGAGTAGTTGGGAATAATAGAGTGTAGTAGGAAATGGTTGGAAGTACTGGAGTTTAGTAGGGAAGGTGGGATAGTACTACAATGCAGTAGAGAGTGGTTGGGGGTAGTGAAGTGTAGGAGAAAATGGTTGGTAGTAATGGAGTGTAGTAGGGAGTGGTTGGAAGTAGTGGAGTGTAATAGGATGTGGTTGGGAGTAGTACATTGTAGCAGGAAGTGGTTGGGAGTAGTGGAGTATAGTATGGAGTAGATTGTACAAAAGTATAGTGGGGATCATTAGAAAGTAGTAAAGTGTTGTAGGGAGTAATACATAGTGTAGTAGATTGTAAGGAATAGTTGAGTGTATTAGGGAGTAATAGAGATTCGTAAACAGTAGTAGAGAGTAGTAAAGAGGAGACAACAGTAGAGTGCAGTATGGTGCAGGTCTTGACCTAGAATAACCACTTACTCAAGGAAGCTCAATAAAGGATGTCATCTGTAATGCAAATCAATGGTATCATGACTGAGATACTTGTAATCGTGGCTCTGAGGAAAGAATAAAGATTGGTTTCCCGTGAAGTGAGTAGAATACATAACATCAGAAATACACTAAAATCAATAGGACTTACTGGATTTCAGGGGTCCACCGAAAGGCATGTAATGTATTAGTCAGACTTACTTTATAATGGGATTCACATACTTTAATCAGACATAACATTAAATCCAGCTGCTTTATATATTGTAGCTCCCCCTTGTGCAGGCAAAACAACTCTGACGCCTCGAGGCCTGGACTCCAGAAGGACTCTGTGTCCTGTGGTATCTGTCACAAGACATTAAAATCACAGAGGTGAGAGAAATAAACATACAAATACATAACTCACAGAAAAGAAGCCAAATCTGCATCCCCTGATACGTGGCAGGACAGGCTCAATCACCGTGTTCCTTGATAGCATGCAGAGGGCCAGATTGCAATAAGAGGCAGCAATTGGTCAGTGCAGACTAAAATGCAGCCACACATCTCCAACCAAATTGGAGGAGGGGTGACTGCGGACAAAACAGTCTGTACATGTGAACCAATACCAAAGATGTCAGCCATAGATAAGTGCGCCACATTATACAGGATTACAACCCCTACTGGCAAAACAGTGGATTGCTGCTTCTACTCATTGAACTTGGTTTTCCAGCACACCCCACAGGCAATCGGATGAGATCTGGGGATTTGAAGGACAGGTCATCACCTCCATCTCTTTGTCCTGTTCCTGAACAGTTCCTGCCACGCAGCTGGACACATTATCCTTCTGAGGGGGCTGCCATTAGGGAGTATCGCTGCCACAAAGAGGGTACTTGTCTATATAATGTTAGGTAGGTGGGACGTGTCACATCCACATGATGCCAGGACCGGAATGCCCAACAAAACACTGCCCATCACGATGCCTCCACTTGATTATCTTTTCCCATAGTGCATCCTGGTACATTTTCTTTCCCAGGTAAGCGATGCACCCGATGTGAAATGTGATCCATCAGACCAGGCACTTCCTACTTTGTTCCAGTTCTGAAGCTCATATGCCCACTGTAGGCACTTCTAGGGTTGGACAGAGGTCACATGGGCACTCTGACCGATCTGTAACTCCACCACCCCATAGGCAGCGAGCTGCAATGTCCTGTGTGATCGGACACCTTTCTATCACCAACAGGACCTTCATCAGTAATTTGTTGCTCTTCTGTTGGATTGGCCATGATGGGATCATACTTCATGTCCATCACCAGGAGAATGAATGGGCCGGCATCCTCAGCAGCGGAGGACCGGATGGTGCTTGTTGGTTTAAGGAATTTCATTTAGGGGGTGAAAGGTGCAGGAGGGGCGTATAAACAAGATGACAGATTTGTAGTATAGGGGAGCTGCAAATAAACAGATCTCTGTGAAATATGGCTTCCACATTCCATCAGCTATTGCTCGGTGCCATCAACCAGTGCTTGTATAGCATTCATCTTACTCGCTGAATGTTAATTAGTGTTGTCCCTGCCTGAATACAGATGATGTTAACATAATTTGTACACAACAGGTACTAGATCTTGAAACTGATTGCCACTACAGATATATCAGAGCTGAGCTTCTTAGTTAACTCTATAATGCTGCTTGATAACATGGAAGGTTTTCATTTAAAACCATTGATAAGACATAATTACATCACATGACAAACTCAGATCTATCTATCTCATATCTATCTATTTATCTATCTCATATCTATCTATCTCATATCTATCTATCTATTTATCTATCTATCTATCTATCTCATATCTATCTATCTATCTATCTATCTATCTATCTATCTATCTATCTATCTATCTATCTATCTACCACATATCTATCTATCTATCTATCTATCTATCTATCTCATATCTATGTATCTATCTATCTATCTATCTATCTCATATCTATGTATCTATCTATCTATCTCGTATCTATGTATCTATCTATCTCATATCTATGTATCTATCTATCTATCTCATATCTATCTATCTATCTATCTATCTATCATCTATCTATCTATCTCATATCTATCTATCTCATATCTATCTATCTATCTCCTATCTATCTATCTATCTATCTATCTATCTATCTATCTATCTATCTATCTATCTATCTATCTATCTATCTCTATCTACTTATCTATCTATCTCATATCTATCTATCTGTCCACCTCCTATCTATGTATCTATCAATCTATCTATCTCCTATCTATCTATCTGTCCATCTCCTATCTATGTATCTATCTATCTCATATCTATCTATCTCTCTAGCTATCTCTCTATCTATCTATCTATCTCACATCGCTCTCTCTCTCATATCTATCTATCTATCTCCTATCTATCTCTCTATCTATCTATCTATCTCACATCGCTCTCTCTCTCTCATATCTATCTATCTATCTCCTATCTATCTATCTATCTATCTATCTATCTATCTATCTATCTATCTATCTCATATCTATCCCATATCTATCTATCTATCTATCTATCTATCTATTTATCTATCTATCAGCATAAACAGAATTCTGTTGGCCCCAGTGTTTCCACCCTCCCCCAACAAAGTATGGAAAATAATATATACATATATAAGTATATATAATTTACAAAATGTCTAAGTAATTATAGAATCATAGACTGGTAGAGTTGGAAGGGACCTCCAGGGTCATTGGGTCCAGCCCCCTGCTCAGTGCAGGATTCACTAAGTCGTCCCAGACAGATATCTGTCCAGCTTCTGTTTGAAGACTTCCATTGAAGGAGAACTCGCCACCTCCTGTGGTAACCTGTTCCATTCATTGATCCCTCTCCCTGTCTAATATATAATTTGTGTCTCCTCCCTTTCAGCTTCATCCCATTGCGTCTAGCTTTTCCTTGTGCAGATGAGAATAGTACTGATCCCTCTGCACTGTGACAGGCCTTCAGATATTTGTACAATTAAATTGAAAGGCCACAGGTATATTCTCTATGACTGTGGTCAATAACTTTCATTTTTCTTCACCATCTGGCCTAGACCACCATAACGACTTCTTTCAACCACAACTGATCTCTAAAGAGTTAAATATACAGACATTTTTGGATCCTCTTTATTTCAGCGCATCTCTACCTTTACACAAGTACTTAGTGTCCCAGACTGTAACAATATCCCCTTTGGTGCCTCATAGAGTAACAGTATTCCCTCAATAGTGTTCCCCTTGTGTCTCCATATAGTACTACTTCTCCCTTTGTGCCCCCATAAAGTTACCACTGCTCCATTTGTATCCCCATAGAGTAATAGTGTCTTCTTTGTGCCCCTATAGAATAATAGTGCACCCTTTGTGCCCTCATATAGTAAGAATGCCCCCTGTCTGTCTACATACAGTGATATTTCCCTTTTTGTTCCCCCATACAGTATTATTGCCATTTTTATGACTCCGTAAATTAACAGTGCCCCCGTTATGCCACCATATAGTAATAGTGTCCTCCTTGTGCCATCATATAATAGTGCCCTCATAGAACAATACTGCCCAAATATATTAATAGTGTTCCCATTGTGCCACCTCATAATAGTAATATACCTGTATAGAAATAGTCCCCTATAAAGTATTACCTCTGCCAACTAAAATAAAGAACTGAAGCTCACCTACTCCATTCCTCTGCAGCCACACATACAAGGCACAATACAGCAATGTCAATCCACCCAGAAAAGACTGCTCCAAGTTCTGGTGCAGGAAGCCAATGACTAGCTACACGGCCTTAATTTTCAAGTAGATCTGAGTGCTAAGCGCATAGATCCAGTTGCAAGCTCAGCTCAATCAGGTAAGCCCACATCCCCTCCGCACACCCACATATTATGCCCCTATATGTATCTGTCTATAGTATCTATCTTTCTATATATCTATCTAATATCTATTTATGTATCGATTTAAGGCATAAAAGTCCATTCATGTTATAGAAACTCGATTGATGCATGATTATCAGTGTAGAGTACACTGGATACAATTGTATCCACTCCTCAGCTGAGAGCAGGACTAGCTATGTACAATGTATCAGTCTGGAGTCTGGGCTGTTTAGCTCACAGAGCATTGTCTACACTGGATACAATTGTATCCACTTCTCAGCTGAGAGCAGGACTAGCTATGTACAATGTATCAGTCTGGAGTCCGGGCTGTTTAGCTCACAGAGCATTGTCTACACTGGATACAATTGTACCCACTTCTCAGCTGAGAGCAGGACTAGCTATGTACAATGTATCAGTCTGGAGTCCAGCTGTTTAGC
Source organism: Eleutherodactylus coqui (assembly GCF_035609145.1). NCBI lineage: Eukaryota > Metazoa > Chordata > Amphibia > Anura > Eleutherodactylidae > Eleutherodactylus > Eleutherodactylus coqui. The sequence continues at coordinate 44,874,111 of NC_089841.1, forward strand.
TCACAGAGCATTGTCTACACTGGATACAATTGTATCCACTTCTCAGCTGAGAGCAGGTCTAGTTATTTACAATGTATCAGTCTGGAGTCCGGGCTGTTTAGCTCACAGAGCATTGTTTACAATGGATACAATTGTATCCACTTCTCAGCTGAGAGCAGGACAAGCTATGTACAGGCTTACTGTCTCTGAATGGAAATACCAGTGTTCTAATTTACTGACAGCAAACACAGATCTTGGAAATGGTGAGGACTTCCATTCCATTTTTCATTGGTATGGTGATTACACTTTATGTATACAACTCTAAGGCTGGGTTCACACACACCGGAATCCCCGCGGAAATCTCGCGGTTTGGCCACAGCACTTAGCCGCGGGTTTTTAAGCGGCCTGGCCACTCACTCTTCTGCTGCGGCTGAATCTTCCATAGAGAAGAGCGCAGCCGCAGCCGAAAAAGAAAAAAAATGAACATGCTGTGGCCGGCGAATCCGCGCTGCTGCGCCAGCTTCTGCCGCCGCAGATTCGCCGTCCCGTGTGGACGAGATTTCTGAGAAATCTCGTCTACATGGCTGGCTAATCCTGGAATTAGCGGCCGCAGGCGGACTTGCTGCGGCGAAACTCCAGACGGACTTTCCCGGGCAAATCCGCCCAGTGTAAACCCAGCCTAAACCCCATCTCTCCATTATCTTATCATCTGTGTCTTGGTGTACATACTAGTGAGGCATCCACTGATCATAAATCAGATAGACAGTGCCAGGTCAAGGGAGATGGAAGCCCCTCACAAAAAAAAACCAAAATCGTGATGAAAGGGCAGCTCCCCAGGAATTGTCATATAATGTACAGCTAATTTATTAAGTAATTGTGAGTAGACTCCTTCAATGCTTTCAGGATCTGCCAATAACCCAACATGTATGCAGATGGAATCACTGGACTCCCAGGTTGGAGAATTAAAAAAATTAATTAAATCTTGTTATTTGTATAGTGCCAACTTATTCTGCAGCGCTTTCAGGTAATTTCTTCATTTATTACCCCCTACCAAGCTGGGTACTCATTTTACTGACCTCGGAAGAATGGAAGGCTGAGTTGACCTTGAGCTGCCTAAACCATTCGGGGATTGAACTTGCAAGCTTCAGGAGAAAGCATGGAATGGATATGGCCAGAAAGCAGAGCAATAGAGTAGAGGAAAGACTGTCTCCCCAATAAGTCATTGTTGTCAGAAACCCCCCCTCTATGATATTTTTAGGATTGTAAGGGCATATTGAAAGGGGTTGTCTTCATAAAATATTCCCTTTAACAGTATCATGTACAGAAGTCCGTGAGGTGCACTTTCAGCCAATAGCTGCGGAGCAGGAAGTACTGTCAAAAAAGGGGCAGGCAGAGCAGGAAGTGTGTGAGGTGCACTTTCAGCCAATAGCTGCGGAGCAGGAAGTGATGTCAGAGAAGGGGTGTGGTCATGACAATTTCTGTTGTACAGTCCTGCAACATGCCGCGGTAGCTGTTATTCCCTGTGATGTTAAAGACAAGAACCTTGCAGAGTGGAGAAATTATTGGCCCTGATATATCACATGACCCTTCTAGTCCTGCTTTACTAAATCTGACCAGCAGAACTATGTGTGCCCCTTCAGTGCTCTGCAGGACCTGTGTCTGAGCAGACTGAGGCAGATAAGTGTGATAGACACACCGAATTCATAAGCCAAGCAATTACAGAACTAATTAGCATGCCTGATGCAATATGTAAATGTGTGGAGTACACCTGTCAGCTGGGGCCCCAAGGGCTCAGGAGAAACCGTCGCTGAAGAGCGCGATCCTGCACTAATATTCCAGAATGACTTCATGAAATGCTAATGCTCTGAAGGATCCTCCAGCTGCCTCTGTGTACAAAATGTAACCAGCTCCGATTGATGTTCTTCTCTTTAATTATCAAAGAAAAGAACAAAAGAAATATTTTTTATTATTTTGGCCAATGAAAATTAAAAACTAATCATCTATCTCATATCTACCGGTATCTCCAGTGTCTATCTCATATCTATTTACAGAATATCTATCGATAATCTATGAACATATCTATTGCAGGGGAATTAGCTTGGGACATGCACACCGCAGGTCACACCGTCGAGGCAAACAGCCCGAATCTGGGCTTGCTAACTCAAAAATGATATTTTATTCTCTTTAACTCAAGGTGAAGCTTTACAGACATCAACCACATCAGGCCATATACAAAATACCCGCTGCCTGCCGGCCTCTAACTTTACATGACTCGGTCCTAACTACTGACTGGTGGAATAGCCCTCCCAGCCTAACTAAATAAACAGAAGTCCACATATGAAGCCTGTACTCCCAGAGAGCAGAGCAGCCAGCGCACATTTACATCCACCCACTAGAACAAATAATTAGTTACCTGGCCGTTGAGACTGCTGCCTGACAGAATGATAGCAGTCAGGGACAAGTATACCTCCAATCCACTCCCTGTCCTGTTATCCTGTAATACTATCTATCTATCTATCTATCTATCTATCTATCTATCTATCTATCTATCTATCTATCTATCTAGTTCATATCCGTCATATCTCTCTCTCATATCTATTTATCTATCTATCTATCTAATATCTATTTATATCACATCTATCTTCTATCTATCTATCTATCTATCTATCTATCTATCTATCTATCTATCTATCTATCTATCTCATATTTATCTATCTATCTCATATTTATCTATCTCATATCTATTAATCTCATGTCTATCTATCTCATATCTATCTATCTATTTCATATCTCTCCTATCTATCTATCTATCTATCTATCTATCTATCTATCTATCTATCTATCTATCTATCTATCTATCACTCTCTCATATCTATCTATCTATCTATCTATCTATCTAATATCTATCTCATATCTTTTTTATATCACATCTATCTTCTATCTATCTATCTCATATTTATCTATCTAATATTTATCTATCTCATGTCTATCTATCAATCTCATGTCTATCTATCTACTCATATCTATCTCATATCTATCTATCAATCTCATGTCTATCTATCTACTCATATCTATCTATCTATTTCATATATCTCCTATCTCTCTCTCTCATATCTATCTATCTATCTATCTATCTATCTATCTATCTATCTATCTATCTATCTATCTCTCTCTCATATCTATTTATCTATCTATCTAATATCTATTTATATCACATCTATCTTCTTTCTATCTATCTATCTCATATCTATCTATCTATCTATCTATCTATCTATCTATCTCATATCTATCTATCTATTTATCTATCTCATATCTATCTATCTATCTCCTATGTATCTATCTATCTCATATCTATCTATCACTCACATATCTATCTATCTATCTCATATCTATCTATCGCTCACATATCTATCTATCTATCTCATGTCTATCTTTCTATCTCATATCTATCTATCTATCTATCTCATATCTATCTATCTATTAGAGATGAGCGAACGTACTCGTAATGAGTACTTACGCACCCGAGTACCGCCATTTTCGAGTACTTCAGTACTCGGGCGTAAAGATTCGGGGGGCGCCGGGGGGCGGGGAGAGGCGCGGCGGTGCGGAGGGGAGCAGCGGGGAACAGGGGGGAGCCCTCTCTCTCTCCCTCTCCCCCCCACTTCCCACTGCAACCCCCCGTGCCGCCACGGCGCCCCCCGAATCTTTACGCGCGAGTACTGCTGTACTCGAAAATGGCGGTGCTCGGGTGCGTAAGTACTCGTAACGAGTACGTTCGCTCATCTCTACTATCTGTCTATCTCATATCTATCTATCTATCTATCTATCTATCTATCTATCTATCTATCTATCTATCTCATATCTATCTATCTCCTATCTATCTATCTCTCACCTATCTATCTATCTATCTATCTATCTATCTATCTATCTATCTATCTATCTATCTATCTATCTATCTATCTATCTATCTATCTATCTCATATCTATCTATCTCCTATCTATCTATCTCTCACCTATCTATCTATCTATCTATCTATCTATCTATCTATCTATCTATCTCATATCTATCTATCTCCTATCTATCTATCTCTCACCTATCTATCTATCTATCTATCTATCTATCTATCTCCTATCTATCTATCTGATATTTATCTATCTAATATTTATCTATCTCATATCTATCTATCTATCTATCTATCTATCTATCTATCTATCTATCTATCTATCTATCTATCTATCTATCTATCTATCTATCTATCTATCTATCTATCTATCTATCTATCCATCATCAATCTATCTATCTTTATCAACCAAACCTAATTGACGCTAGTTTGACACTGAAGGGCCATTTACCCAGGAAGAATATTGTGCAAAATTGGTTCAAACGCAAAAATGCCATAATCGTCACATCTAAATGCCATTGTTTACGATTCGCTTACTTTTCGTTTGTCGCTCACTTTCAACCAGCATAAAAATCATCGCTGGTTCGCTCACTTCACGCCCCTCCAAATGCTTCCCACTCAGCAAGAAGTGAGCGGTACTCAGTGGTGATCTGCCTTGCCTAAATGCTCTGCGCGTGTGCAAACAACCTTAGTGGTGATGTCAGCGCTCATGCGGTCGTGTAACCGACAGTCCCCCTGTGTTAACGGGGCATAAGAAGAGCAGTGTAAGCATACCTATCACTTTACTGCTGTCATGTGCTAGAAATTGTCCGCACATGCTGTATATTAATGACCTGCAAACCATCCGATGGACATTTCAATCGCTCATTCTGGTCCCGGGTTTCTCCTCTCATTCCTCCCAGACTCCTCCCCATTGCCTACCGGTTGGCACCTTCAGTATTGCTGCCGTATTAATTACATTTTTGTACTTTATGTGGAGAATTTCTTGAATTTTAGCGAATGTGAAGGTGATATTTCTGTGCAAGTATTATACATATTGTGATAGGGGGAAAATGACAATAATTGCATTTCTTCTAGAGATGAGGGAACGTACTCGTCCGAGCTTGATACTCGTTCGAGTATTAGCGTGTTCGAGATGCTCGTTACTAGAGGCGAGCACCACGCGATGTTTGAGTTACTTTCACTTTCATCTCTGAGACGTTAGCGCGCTTTTCTGGCCAATAGAAAGACAGGGAAGGCATTACAACTTCCCCCTGCGACGTTCAAGCCCTATACCACCCCCCTGCAGTGAGTGGCTGGCGAGATCAGGTGTCACCCGAGTATATAAATCGGCCCCTCCCGCGGCTCGCCACAGATGCATTCTGACATAGCTCAGGGAAAGTGCTGCTGGTGCCGGAGCTGCTATAGGGAGAGCGTTAGGAGTTATTTTAGGCTTCAAGAGCCCCAACGGTCCTTCTTAGGGCCACATCTGACCGTGTGCAGTACTGTTGAGGCTGCTTTTAGCAGTGTTGCACAATTTTTTTTTTTGTATATCGGCCGTGCAGAGCATTGCGTCCGCAGTCTGCAGTCATTGTACAGAGTATAGGGCCAGTACTGGTGAGGCAGGGACAGTGGGAAAGGTGAAAGAGATATACTGTCTATATAGGCAGTGGGCTTTTTCCAAACAATTGGGGAAAAATACTATATTTGGGCTGCCTGTGACCGTCTTCAGTTTACTGCGTGTCTGCTGGGGGTAGTAGTCCTAATTAATAAGCAGCTAAGCGTTACAGCAGGCTTGCGCAAAATTGTTTCCTGGATCTGCTGTCTCTGTTACATCAGCGCTGTCATCCCGCCAGAGGGAAAGAGTATACATAATATTATACGCTGCCTACAGTATCTATCTGCTGGGGGTAGTAGTCCTAATTAATACGCAGCTAAGCGTTACAGCAGGCTTGCGCTAAATTGTTTCCTGGATCTGCTGTCTCTGTTACATGATCACCGTCATCCCGCCAGAGGGAAACAGTATACATAATATTATACGCTGCCTACAGTATCTATCTGCTGGGGGTAGTAGTCCTAATTAATACGCAGCTAAGCGTTACAGCAGGCTTGCGCAAAATTGTTTCCTGGATCTGCTGTCTCTGTTACATGATCGCCGTCATCCCGCCAGACGGAAAGAGTATACATAATATTATACGCTGCCTACAGTATCTATCTGCTGGGGGTAGTAGTCCTAATTAATACGCAGCTAAGCGTTACAGCAGGCTTGCGCAAAATTGTTTCCTGGATCTGCTGTCTCTGTTACATGATCGCCGTCATCCCGCCAGACGGAAAGAGTATACATAATATTATACGCTGCCTACAGTATCTATCTGCTGGGGGTAGTAGTCCTAATTAATACGCAGCTAAGCGTTACAGCAGGCTTGCGCAAAATTGTTTCCTGGATCTGCTGTCTCTGTTACATGATCGCCGTCATCCCGCCAGACGGAAAGAGTATACATAATATTATACGCTGCCTACAGTATCTATCTGCTGGGGGTAGTAGTCCTAATTAATACGCAGCTAAGCGTTACAGCAGGCTTGCGCAAAATTGTTTCCTGGATCTGCTGTCTCTGTTACATGATCGCCGTCTTCCCGCCAGAGGCAAAGAGTATACATAATATTATACGCTGCCTACAGTATCTATCTGCTGGGGGTAGTAGTCGTAATTAATACGCAGCTAAGCGTTACAGCAGGCTTGCGCAAAATTGTTTCCTGGATCTGCTGTCTCTGTTACATCAGCGCTGTCATCCCGCCAGAGTGAAAGAGTATACATAATATTATACGCTGCCTACAGTATCTATCTGCTGGGGGTAGTAGTCCTAATTAATACGCAGCTAAGCGTTACAGCAGGCTTGCGCAAAATTGTTTCCTGGATCTGCTGTCTCTGTTACATCAACGCTGTCATCCCGCCAGAGGGAAACAGTATACATAATATTATACGCTGCCTACAGTATCTATCTGCTGTATCAGCTCAGCATTTTTAAAAAAATAGAAGCAAAATACTTAAAGCCTACTACTGGCCTTTGGCAACTTGACTGCTTCTGCGCTGTGAACTCCACTAGCACAGTCATACGCACCTACGTCTCACTACAGGCGTGCGCAAAATTTTTTCCTGGCTCTGCTGTGCGTTCCGTAAGGGAAGTCAGCCTCCAACCACAGGCCAATAAGCGGCACATTTAATTACAGCGTTCTGTTTCTGCACTACTGGTAATACAGCTTGCTGAGGGGTAGGGGTAGGCCTAGAGGACGTGGACGCGGGCGAGGACGCGGAGGCCCAAGTCAGGGTGTGGGCACAGGCCGAGCTCCTGATCCAGGTGTATCGCAGCCGACTGCTGCGGGATTAGGAGAGAGGCACGTTTCTGGCGTCCCCACATTCATCTCACAATTAATGGGTCCACGCAGTAGACCTTTATTAGAAAATGAGCAGTGTAAGCAGGTCCTGTCGTGGATGGCAGAAAGTGCATCCAGCAATCTATCGACCACCCAGAGTTCTACGCCGTCCACTGCTGCAACTCTGAATCCTCTGGCTGCTGCTCCTCCTTCCTTCCAGCCTCCTCACTCCATTACAATGACACATTCTGAGGAGCAGGCAGACTCCCAGGAACTGTTCTCGGGCCCCGGCCCAGAATGGGCAGCAATGGTTCCGAATCCTCTCGCACTGGAGGAGTTTGTCGCGACCGATGCCCAACCTTTGGAAAGTTCCCGGGGTCCGGGGGATGAGGCTGGGGACTTCCGGCAACTGTCTCAAGAGCTTTCAGTGGGTGAGGAGGACGATGACGATGAGACACGGTTGTCTATCACTCAGGTAGTAGTAATTGGAGTAAGTACGAGGGAGGAGCGGACAGAGGATTCGGAGGAAGAGCAGCAGGACGATGAGGTGACTGACCCCACCTGGTTTGCTACGCCTACTGAGGACACGTCTTCAGAGGAGGAGGCAAGTGCAGCAGCAGGGCAGGTTGGAAGAGGCAGTGCGGTGGCCAGGGGTAGAGGCAGGGCCAGACCGAATAATCCACCAACTGTTTCCTAAAGCGCCCGCTCGCGCCATGCCACCCTGCAGAGGCCGAGGTGTTCAAAGGTGTGGCAGTTTTTCACTGAGAGTGCAGACGACCGACGAACAGTGGTGTGCAACCTTTGTCGCGCCAAGATCAGCCGGGGAGCCACCACCACCAGCCTCACCACCACCAGCATGCGCAGACATATGATGGCCAAGCACCCCACAAGGTGGGACGAAGGCTGTTCACCGCCTCCGGTTTGCACCACTGCCTCTCCCCCTGTGCCCCAACCTGCCACTGAGATCCAACCCCCCTCTCAGGACACAGGCACTACCGGCTCCTGGCCTGCACCCACACCCTCACCTCCGCTGTGCTCGGCCCCATCCAGCAATGTCTCTCAGCGCACCGTCCAGCCGTCGCTAGCGCAAGTGTTGGAGCGCAAGCGCAAGTACGCCGCCACGCACCCGCACGCTCAAGAGTTAAACGTGCACATAGCCAAATTTATCAGCCTGGAGATGCTGCCGTATAGGCTTGTGGAAACGGAGGCTTTCAAAGGTATGATGGCGGCGGCGGCCCCGCGCTACTCAGCTCCCAGTCGCCACTACTTTTCCCGATGTGCCGTCCCAGCCCTGCTCGACCACGTCTCCCGCAACATTGTACGCGCCCTCACCAACGCGGTTACTGCCAAGGTTCACTTAACAACGGACACGTGGACAAGCACAGGCGGGCAGGGCCACTATATCTCCCTGACGGCACATTGGGTGAATTTAGTGGAGGCTGGGAAAGAGTCAGAGCCTTGGACCGCTCACGTCCTACCCACCCCCAGAATTGCGGGCCCCAGCTCGGTGGTGGTATCTGCGGCGGTGTATGCTTCCTCCACTAAACCACCCTCCTCCTCCTCCTACGCAACCTCTGTCTCGCAATCAAGATGTGTCAGCAGCAGCACGTTGCCAGCAGTCGGTGTCGCGCGGCACGGCAGCACAGCGGTGGGCAAGCGTCAGCAGGCCGTGCTGAAACTACGCAGCTTAGGAGAGAAGAGGCACATGGCCCACGAACTGCTGCAGGGTCTGACAGAGCAGACCGACCGCTGGCTTGCGCCGCGGAGCCTCCAACCGGGCATGGTCGTGTGTGACAACGGCCGTAACCTGGTGGTGGCTCTGCAGCTCGGCAGCCTCACGCACGTGCCATGCCTGGCCCACGTCTTTAATTTGGTGGTTCAGCGCTTTCTGAAAAGCTACCCACGCTTGTCAGACCTGCTTGGAAAGGTGCGCCGGCTCTGCGCACATTTCCACAAGTCCCACACGGACGCTGCCACCCTGCGCACCCTGCAACATCGGTTTCATCTGCCAGTGCACTGACTGCTGTGCGACGTGCCCACATGGTGGAACTCTACGCTCCACATGTTGGCCAGGCTCTATGAGCAGCGTAGAGCTATAGTGGAATACCAACTCCAACATGGGCGGCGCAGTGGGAGTCAGCCTCCTCAATTCTTTACAGAAGAGTGGGCCTGGTTGGCAGACATCTGCCAGGTCCTTGGAAACTTTGAGGAGTCTACCCAGATGGTGAGCGGCGATGCTGCAATCATTAGCGTCACCACTCCTCTGCTATGCCTCTTGAGAAGTTCCCTGCAAAGCGTAATTGCTGTTTGCCTGTCATCCTTTTAGCGTGTATGGCCTGAGGAGGAGGAGGAGGAGGAGGAGGAGGAGGATCCTGAAAGTGATCTTCCTAGTGAGGACAGCCATGTGTTGCGTACAGGTACCCTGGGACACATGGCTGACTTCATGTTAGGATGCCTTTCTCGTGACCCTCGCGTTACACGCATTCTGGCCACTACGGATTACTGGGTGTACACACTGCTCGACCCACGGTATAAGGAGAACCTTTCCACTCTCATACCCGAAGAGGAAAGGGGTTCGAGAGTGATGCTATACCACAGGACCCTGGCGGACAAACTGATGGTAAAGTTCCCATCCGACAGCGCTAGTGGTCGAAGGCGCAGTTCCGAGTGCCAGGTAGCAGGGGAGGCGCAGAGATCAGGCAGCATGTACAGCACAGGCAGGGGAACACTCTCTAAGGCCTTTGACAGCTTTCTGGCTCCCCAGCAAGACTGTGTCACCACTCCCCAGTCAAGGCTGAGTCGGCGGGAGCACTGTAAAAGGATGGTGAGGGAGTACGTAGCCGATCGCACGACCATCCTCCGTGACACCTCTGCCCCCTACAACTACTGGGTGTCGAAGCTGGACACGTGGCCTGAACTCGCGCTGTATGCCCTGGAGGTGCTTGCTTGTCCTGCGGCTAGCGTCTTGTCAGAGAGGGTGTTTAGTGCGGCTGGGGGAATCATCACAGATAAGCGTACCCGCCTGTCAACCGACAGTGCCGACAGGCTTACACTCATCAAGATGAACAAAGCCTGGATTTCCCCAGACTTCTCTTCTCCACCAGCGGACAGCAGCGATACCTAAACAATACGTAGGCTGCACCCGCGGATGGAAGCATCGTTCTCTATCACCATCAAAAACGGGGACCTTTTCGCTTCATCAATCTGTGTATAATATTCATCCTCCTCCTCCTGCTCCTCCTCCTGAAACCTGACGTAATCACGCCGAACGGGCAATTTTTCTTAGGCCCACAAGGCTCAGTCATATAATTTTTGTAAACAATGTTTATACGTTTCAATGCTCATTAAAGCGTTGAAACTTGCACCTGAACCAATTTTTATTTTAACTGGGCTGCCTCCAGGCCTAGTTACAAATTAAACCACATTAACCAAAGCGATTAATGGGTTTCACCTGCTCTCTTGGTTGGGCATGGGCAATTTTTCTGACGTACATTAGTACTGTTGGTACACCAATTTTTGTGGGCCCTCGCCTACAGTGTAATCCAATTAATTTTTTGCCCACCTGCATTAAAGCTGACGTTACATCAGCTGTGCTGGGCACTGCAATGGGATATATTTATGTACCGCCGGTGGGTTCCAGGGAGCCACCCATGCTGTGGGTCCACAGGGAGTTGTAACTGCATGTGTCCACTTCTAAAGAACCCCAGTCTGACTGGGGCATGCAGTGTGGGCCGAAGCCCACCTGCATTTAATTGGACGTTTCCTCAGCTGTGATGGGCACTGCAATGGGATACATTTATGTACAGCCGGTGGGTTCCAGGGAGCCACCCATGCTGTGGGTCCACAGGGAGTTGTAACTGCATGTGTCCACTTCTAAAGAACCCCAGTCTGACTGGGCCATGCAGTGTGGGCCGAAGCCCACCTGCATTAAACATGACATTACCTCAGCTGTGATGGGCAATGCAATGGGATATATTTATGTACCGCCGGTGGCTTCCTGGCACCCACCCATGCTGTGGGTCCACACGGACTTCACAATAGGGAGTTGTACCTGCCTGTGTCTATGAATTAAAAACCCCGGTCAGGTTGGGGCATGCAGTGTGGGCCGAAGCCCACCTGCATTTAATCGGACGTTACATCAGCTGTGATGGGCACTGCAATGGGATACATTAATGTACAGCCGGTGGGTTCCAGGGAGCCACCCATGCTGTGGGTGCACACGGAATTCCCATTGCGGAGTTGTACCTGCCTGTAACTATTTATAAAAAACTGGGGCATGCAGACACCTTGACAGAATGAATAGTGTGTGGCACATAGGTTCCCCATTGCTATGCCCACGTGTGCAGCTCCAGATGGAGGTGGCACAGGATTGGATTTCTCATTGCTTCTGTACAGCATTGTGGGCTATCGCCCCGCCCCTTTTAAAGAGGGTCGCTGCCTGGCCGTGCCAACCCTCTGCAGTGTGTGCCTGCAGTTCCTCCTCATGGCAGACGCACTTATAAATAGACATGAGGGTGGCGTGGCATGAGGGCAGCTGAAGGCTGCGCAAGGACACTTTGGTGTGCGCTGTGGACACTGCGTCGTGCGGGGGGGGGGGGTTGGGCAGCATGTAACCCAGGAGAAGTGGCAGCGGAGTGTCATGCAGGCAGTGATTGTGCTTTGTTGGAGGTAGTGTGGTGCTTAGCTAAGGTATGCCTTGCTAATGAGGGCTTTTCAGAAGTAAAAGTTGTTAGGGGGGGGCCACTCTTGCCGCTATTGTGGCTTAATAGTGGGACCTGGGAACTTGAGATGCAGCCCAACATGTAGCCCCTCGCCTGCCCTATCCGTTGCTGTGTCGTTCCCATCACTTGAATTGCCCAGATTTTCACAAATGGAAACCTTAGCGAGCATCGGCGATATACAAAAATGCTCGAGTCGCCCATTGACTTCAATGGGGTTCGTTACTCGAAACGAACCCTCGAGCATCGCGATAATTTTGTCCTGAGTAACGAGCACCCGAGCATTTTGGTGCTCGCTCATCTCTAATTTCTTCACTTCTTCCATCCATATTCCGGTCATGCACGATCCGCCACCTGCTGCGCCATTCAGAGGATTCCTGATTTCTCACAAGACTTGGGTTACATTGATTTATGTAGCTCAGTCTTGTTGAGTGCATTTTCCTTCCGTCTTTGCTCATAAAATGGAAATCTCTCCTTTATCCATTGATGACAAACAAGTGAATATATTGCTGCATAGAGGAGGACTGCGGAGCGCGCCGGACCACATCAATCCTCTATAATTGATTAGTAAGGCCTGGAAGACGATAGTTAAAAGTGCATTATATTCTTAAATGGATTTGACTGACTTATACGATATTCCTCTTATGTGGATTTCCTTTTTGGCCTCAGATTTTCTGACAAATTGCTTGTTTTGCATTTTATGAAATCCTCATTCCCAAAGGATATGATGATGATGGAGGCCGCCATGAGCGTATTAAGCAGACCACAGGTCACAATGTTACCATTCCTCAAGAATACTGCAATTTTGTTTCATGTTCTGTAAACATAAGCAAGAAACGTGCACTGAATATACATCACATATATACAGCATATACAGTGTATTCAAATCATACATGTACGACATATAAGATATATACATCCATCACATCTACCATTTATAAATACTATATATACACACATCAGATATCTTTCCTATAAACTTATACAATGCTGTAGAAAAATATCACATACACTCTTTGTCAAAAAAAAGTCAAGCTCCTAAAAAAAGTTGTTATTTTGCTGCAAATCCCGTCCGCAGATCCATCTCAGGCAGATATACAAATGATAAGAGTTGTGGTGATTAGATGAATGGTCTTGTCACCGGAGGCCCTAAAAGTGGTTCCCCCCTTGGCCTATAAGAGGCTCTCGGAGGCTCCTTGTGTGTAGTGACCTCTTCTTCCGCTTGTGTAGAGCTTGTTGACCACTAGACGCCTCTACGACGCAGAGAAGAGATTTCACCCCGCTACCAGAGTCTGAGAGGGGCGCATTATTGGGATGTGAGAAGCTGGATGGTCGCAAGGTGACCAGGTTCAGGACGTCCTCGAAAGACCACCAGTAGAGAGGAGCATCTGACCAGACTGTTAGGAGGTGATGGGTCCAGTGGATGTGTGAGGGCACACAAGGTGACCGGGCTCAGGACCCCCTGACAGACCACCAGTAGAGAGGAGCGTCTGACCAGACTGTTAGGAGGTGATGGGTCCAGTGGATGTGTGAGGGCACACAAGGTGACCGGGCTCAGGACCCCCTGACAGACCACCAGTAGAGAGGAGCGTCTGACCAGACTGTTAGGAGGTGATGGGTCCAGTGGATGTGTGGGGGCACACAAGGTGACAGGGCTCAGGACCCCCTGACAGACCACCAGTAGAGAGGAGCATCTGACCAGACTGTTAGGAGGTGTTTGGACCAGTGGGTGTGTGGGGGCACACAAGGTGACCGGGCTCAGGACCCCCTGACAGACCACCAGTAGAGAGGAGCATCTGACCAGACTGTTAGGAGGTGATGGGTCCAGTGGATGTGTGAGGGCACACAAGGTGACCGGGCTCAGGACCCCCTGACAGACCACCAGTAGAGAGGAGCATCTGACCAGACTGTTAGGAGGTGATGGGTCCAGTGGATGTGTGAGGGCACACAAGGTGACAGGGCTCAGGACCCCCCGACAGACCACCAGTAGAGAGGAGCATCTGACCAGACTGTTAGGAGGTGTTTGGACCAGTGGGTGTGTGGGGGCACACAAGGTGACCGGGCTCAGGACCCCCCGACAGACCACCAGTAGAGAGGAGCATCTGATCATCCGACAAGTACAAACAACTCTAACTGTTTCACTGTCCATCATCCAGAGACAGGTGGTGTAATCATTACACTCCCGTGTCTGTCAGAGCCATTTCCAGGCGAGTGGCAGAAGAACATTTGGTCTCATGCCACCCATTACATGTACGGCCTTTGTCACCTACCTACCGTCACCTCGTTTGCAATGGTATCGTGAATGACAACACTGGACTGCTGCGGAGTGGAGCCCGGTTGTCTTCAGTGATGAATCCAGGTTTAGTTTGGACACTGATGACGTCCGTGTTCAGGTCTGGAGACCTCGGGGTGAGCGTCTCAATCCTGCCTTTCCGTGGAGCGGCTCACTGCCCCCTGCTGGTGTGATGGTCTGGGGGGCTTCCAAAGAGGCATCCAGCAGAATAATGCTCAACCGCACACACATGGGGGTCACAGGAAGCCCTTACAACATTGTCACACTTCCATGGCTGCCCGATCACCAGATTTATCACCAATAGAACATGTATGGGACCATCTTGGACGCCAACTTCCACAACCTATGAGTTTGTACGATCCAGAGGCTCAGTTACAGCATATATGGAGCGATATGCAGCAGGATACCATAGACAACCCGTATACTTACATGCTCACCCGTATCATATCTTGTATCCGAACTAGAAGTGGTACAACAGGGTACTAGAGCCTTCATGCCCATCCGTATCACATCCAGTATCCAAGCTAGAGGAGGTACAACAGGGGACTAGAACCTGCATACCAGCCCGTATCACATCTTTTATCCAAGCTGGAGATTATCCAACAGGATATTAGAGCCTCCATGCCCACCCATATCACATCTCGAATAAAAACTAGAGGCAGTACAACAGGGTACTAGAGCCTTTATGCCCATCCTTATCACATCTTGTATCCAAGCTAGAAGTGGTAAAACAGGGTACTAGAGCCTTCATGCCCACCCTTATCAAATCTTGTATCCAAGCTACAGGCGGTACAACAGGGTGTTAGGGAGGTGTGGAGATAAGACTGGGAGTCCCTACAAACCACCCACTCCTCTGACCGTACCTACTTGCCTCGCCCTGGCTAAACCCGGGGGAACAACTAGGCGGCAGTCCCTATACTGTCTGGGGATAACCTGATACTATAGGGGGAAAACGGAGCACAAAACTAAGAAAGAAATTACCACGGAGAAACACAAAAGGCTCAATGAAACTACAGCAAAGGAAGGCAAGGATTAAAGCACAAGGACTAAGAGGACCAGAGAGACCTAGTTAACCTCACCAGATACAAACAAACACTGGCAATGAAACTTGCCAGCTGTTGCCTCTTTTCAAAGAGGGGTGGAGCCAATGACATGCTGGTGGGTTGAGGAAGAAGACTCACCACCCACTCACATCCGAAAAGGCTCCCAGACCACGCGGCTGCCCTAAGGGAAACAGCGCCGGACCCGGAAGGAAGAACGCTGTGCCTGCACCCCCGCAGCTGGACTGGCGTGCTGCAGAGACCCGACCGCGCTCCTGGTAAGTTTCCTCCTAACACAGGGTACTAGAGCCTCCATGTCCCCCGTATCACATCTTGTATCCAAGCTAGAGGCAGTTCAACAGGATACTAGTGCCTCCATGTCCACCCGTATCACATCTTGTATCCAAGCTAGAAGTGGTACAACAGGGTACTAGAGCCTTTATGCCCACCATTATCACATCTTGTATCCAAGCTAGAGGCAGTACAGCAGGGTACTAGAGCCTCCATGTCCACCCTTATCACATCTTTTATCCAAACTAGAGGGGGTATCACAGGTTACTAGAGCCTCTATGTCCACCGTATCACATCTTGTATACAAGCTAGAGGTGGTACAACAGGGTACTAGAGCCTCCATGCCCACCTGTATCACATCTCGTATCCAAACTAGAAGTAGTACAACAGGGTACTAGAGCCTTTATGCCCACCCTTATCACATCTTGTATCCAAGCTAGAGGCAGTACAACAGGGTACTAGAGCCTCCATGCCCACCTGTATCACATCTTATATCCAAGCTAGAGGCGGTTCAACAGGATACAAGATGTGATATTTCCACCCGTATCAAATCTTGTATCCAAGCTAGAGGCAGTGCAACAGGGTAATAGATCCTCCATGCCCACCCGTATCACATCTTGTATCCAAGCTAGAAGTAGTACAAAAGGGTACTAGAGCCTCCATGCCCGCCTGTATCACATCTTGTATCCAAGCTAGAGGCAGTACAACCGTTTACTAGAGCCTCCATGTCCCCCGTATCACACCTTGTATACAACCTCTTCACAGAGGCAGTAAGGTCCCAATTACTTAATTAAGCTCACTTTTAGGACCCAAAAATATAAATTCATAAAAATTAACTTTTAATAAATATTGCTTAAAAACCTTATGGACACACAAACAACAAAAAAAAAATCAAAAAAAAAAAAATCCACTATCCGGTAGGGAATGTGAAATTGTATCATACAGTAACACTTCAAGATCAGTATCGATCTTGGACGTTTTCTTTATTATGTCTTTTACGTCCAAAAGATAGCTCTTTTTTTGGGGGGGTTTCTTGGTTTTAATGTTCCAAAAAACCTATGCATTTTTTCCGAACCTGAACATGATGTCGTAATCAGCCGGAATCTACATGCAACTCATATAGTCCAATGTATAATAGACATGAGATGTTTTTATGTACAGAATAGACCTTGTAATTGCCCAGATGTTTTTATGTACAAAATAGACCTTGTAATTGCCCTACGCGTTTCGCCCACTGCGTGGGCTCCTCAGGGGCTCAAGTATCTCCTGGGATGATTCCCTGGAGAAAGGGTCTAATAGACAGCGATGTATTACCTGGGGAACTTTTTTTAGTGCGCAGACTATCTGGGTATTGACCAAGACATCACTCTAAGTGATAACTGGGCACTGTTCCTCTAGGAGATATTATTAGGCTATCAAGTACCGCATATCAGCTTAGGAGGAATTATTGCAGCGATCACTCCTCATAGTGGGGTGCTAATTCAATACAGTACCTTACCTATACTTACTCATTGCTTCTAATGGATTATAGTCCTAATCTATAAACAATTTTCTATACTCAGTTGATGACTGATAACCCTTTCTCCAGGGAATCATCCCAGGAGATACTTGAGCCCCTGAGGAGCCCACGCAGTGGGCGAAACGCGTAGGGAAATTACAAGGTCTATTTTGTACATAAAAACATCTGGGCAATTACAAGGTCTATTCTGTACATAAAAACATCTCATGTCTATTATACATTGGACTATATGAGTTGCATGTAGATTCCGGCTGATTACGACATCATGTTCAGGTTCGGAAAAAATGCATAGGTTTTTTGGAACATTAAAACCAAGAAACCCCCCCAAAAAAAGAGCTATCTTTTGGACGTAAAAGACATAATAAAGAAAACGTCCAAGATCGATACTGATCTTGAAGTGTTACTGTATGATACAATTTCACATTCCCTACCGGATAGTGGATTTTTTTTTTTTTGATTTTTTTTTTTTTGTTGTTGTTTGTGTGTCCATAAGGTTTTTAAGCAATATTTATTAAAAGTTAATTTTTATGAATTTATATTTTTGGGTCCTAAAAGTGAGCTTGTATACAACCTAGAGGAGATACAACAGGGTACTAGAGCCTCCCTGCCTGATTGTATCACATCTTATATGCAAGCTAGAGGCAGTACAACAGGGTACTAGAGCCTTTATGCCCACCTGTATTACATCTTATATCCAAGCTAGAGGCAGTACAACAGGGTACTAGAGCCTCCATGCCCACCCGTATCACATCTTGTATCCAAGCTAGAGGCGGTGCAACAGGGTAATAGATCCTCCATGCCCACCCGTATCACATCTTGTATCCAAGCTAGAAGTAGTACAACAGGGTACTAGAGCCTTTATGCCCACTCCTATCACATCTTGTATCCAAGCTACAGGCGGTACAACAGGGTACTAGAGCCTCCATGCCTGCCTGTATCACATCTTGTATCCAAGCTAGAGCTGGTACAACAGGGTACTAGAGCCTCCATGTCCACCTGTATCACATCTTATATTCAAACTAGAGGTGGTACAACAGGGTACTAGATCCTCCATGCCTGCCCGTATCACATCTTGTATCACAACTAGAAGCGATACAACAGCGTACTAAAGCCTCCATGTTCACCTGTATCACATCTTGTATCCAAGCTAGAGGCAGTACAACAGGGTACTAGAGCCTCCATGCCCACCCGTATCACATCTTGTATCCAAGCTAGAAGTAGTACAACAGGGTACTAGAGCCTTTATGCCCACTCCTATCACATCTTGTATCCAAGCTACAGGCGGTACAACAGGGTACTAGAGCCTCCATGCCCATCTGTATCACATCTTGTATCCAAGCTAGAGCCGGTACAGCAGGGTACTAGAGCCTCCATGTTCACCTGTATCACATCTTGTATCCAAGCTAGAGGCAGTACAACAGGGTACTAGAGCCTCCATGCCCACCCGTATCACATCTTGTATCCAAGCTAGAAGTAGTACAACAGGGTACTAGAGCCTTTATGCTCACTCCTATCACATCTTGTATCCAAGCTACAGGCGGTACAACAGGGTACTAGAGCCTCCATGCCTGCCTGTATCACATCTTGTATCCAAGCTAGAGCCGGTACAACAGGGTACTAGAGCCTCCATGTCCACCTGTATCACATCTTATATTCAAACTAGAGGTGGTACAACAGGGTACTAGATCCTCCATGCCCGCCCGTATCACATCTTGTATACAAACTAGAGGCAGTACAACAGGGTAGTAGAGTCTCTATGCCGCCCGTATCACATCTTGTACACAAGCTAGAGGCGGTACAACAGGGTACTAGAGCCTCCATGCCTCCCACATGACATCTTGTATCCAAGCTAGAGGCGGTACAACAGTGTACTAGATCCTCCATGCCTGCCCGTATCACATCTTGTATCACAACTAGAAGCGATACAACAGCGTACTAAAGCCTCCATGTTCACCTGTATCACATCTTGTATCCAAGCTAGAGGCAGTACAGCAGGGTACTAGAGCCTCCATGTCCACCTGTATCACATCTTTTATCCAAACAAGAGGTGGTATCACAGGTTACTAGAGCCTTTAGTCCCCCGTATCACATCTTGCATCCAAGCTAGAGGCAGTACAACAGGGTACTAGAGCCTCCATGCCCACCCGTATCACATCTTATATCCAAGCTAGAGGCGGTACAACAGGGTACTAGAGCCTCCATGTCCCCCGTATCACATCTTGTATACAACCTAGAGGAGATACAACAGGGTACTAGAGCCTCCATGCCCCCTGTATCACATCTTATATCCAAGCTAGAGGTGGTACAACAGGGTACTAGAGCCTCCATGCCCACCTGTATCACATCTTAAATCCAAGCTAGAGGCGGTTTAACAGGATACTAGAGCCTCCATGTCCATCCGTATCACATCTTGTATCCAAGTTAGAAGTGTTACTACAGAGTACTAGAGCCTCCATGCCTGCCTGTATCACATCTTGTATCTAAGCTAGAGGCGGTACAACAGGGTACTAGAGCCTCCATGCCAACCCTTATTACATCTTGTATCCAAGCTAGAGGCGGTACAACAGGGTACTAGAGCCTCCATGCCTGCCTGTATCACATCTTGTATCCAAGCTAGAGGCAGTACAACAGGGTACTAGAGCCTCCATGCCTGCCTGTATCACATCTTGTATCCAAGCTAGAGGCGGTACAACAGGGTACTAGAGCCTCCATGGCTGCCTGTATCACATCTTGTATCCAAGCTAGAGGCGGTACAACAGGGTACTAGAGCCTCCCTACAGGGGGTCGGTTTTCCATAATAAATGATGCTTGTGCTCTGATATTGTAACCCCTTATATGAAAGTTACAATCACGCAAAGTTTCATGCAATCCCGGCAAATCCTTCTAAGGCCTCCTTCCCACGAACGGATTTCCGCCGCGTAATTCGCGGCGAAAATCCGCTGCGTTGCCCGCAGCTATTAGGTTCTATTGAACCTAATAGCACAATGCTCACGATGCGTAATTCCAGTGCGGAATTACGCACCGCGATTTCTCCCGTCCTCACCCGCAGCATGCTCTATTTTCTGCGGGTGAGGACGGGCTGTACGCACTGACGGCTTCCATTGCAGTCAATGGAAGCCGTCCGTTCACGCTATCTCCCGCTGTAACCAGCGGGAGATAGCGTGAAAAAACGCTTTCCCGCCCACCGCCGCGCGTCATCTGACGCCAAATGACGCGGCCGGCCGCGTCACGTGACACGCTCGGTGACGCGGCGGTGGTGGGCGGTGACGGGCGGTGACGCGGCGGTGGTGGGCGGGGAAGCGATTTCACGCTATCTCCCGCAGGTAAGTATAGGGGCTCTGGGGGGCGCCGTGACGGGCTTCACTGCGTAATATTACGCGGCGGACCCCGTCACGCTCGTGGGAAGGAGGCCTTAGGCAGTGATGGCGAATCTTTTAGAGACCAAGTGCCCAAACTGCAACCCAAACCCTACTTATTTATCGCAAAGTGCCAACACATCAGGGGGCGGGGCTTATCACTACGTATGATTTTACCCCCATCATTTTAAAAAGGACAGGTTCATTTCTAAATTGACAGTGAGGAACGCCCTGTGGTTGTTACTTAGCTGGAGCACTGGAGTAGTTTTGGTACGAATTGGTGGAAATCAGCCACGTATTCGCAGCTCATTTCATAACATGCGTCACTCCCCCTCATCTCCTCCGAAGACTTCCCGCTATCAGCACATCTCGACTTCTGTTTCCTAGCGGTCTTTAGTGTCCTCACCTGACCAGCATCACATGACCAGTGACGCAGGACCGGAGGCCTGGGAGCACTGACAGCGGGAATCCTTCAGAGGAGGTGAGGGAGAGCGCCGCATAGTATGAAATCAGCTGCGGATATGCTGTTGATTTCCAGTCAAAATCCGCACCAATGCTTTTTTCGATGCAGAATTTTCCCACAGAAATCTCCGCTGAGGATGTTCCACTGCATTTCCACCATGTGTAAACACACCCTAAATCAGCTTGAGGTACGCTGCCATGTGAAGACTTGCCTTAATAGTAATAGTGTCCCCTATATTTGCCCTAGTAGTAATAGCATCCACTATATTGGCCTCAGTAGTAATAGTATCCCCTATAAAAGCCCCAGTACAAATAGTGACCCCCACAGTGGCCTCAGTAGTAATAGTGTCCCCTATATTGGCCCCAGTATTAATAGTGTACCCGCAAATTAGAGTGCTGTGGCATGACCTAAAGAGGGATGTGCACACAGGACATCCCAGAAATATTGATTTACTGAAACACATTCGCAGGCAGGAAGGGTCCAAAATTCTTCCTCAATGTTGTACAAATCATATTTGCAGCTACAGAAACATTTGGTGGAGATGATTGATGCTAGAGGGAGATCTACTACAGGTTATAACATTTAATGGTTCACTTACTTTTTTTTCCCAGCTCTGTAAATGTTGCTCAATGTGCTCAATGAAAGACATGAATGGTACACTTGACTGCATATTATTAGTTTTATTGTGTTCATCTATAATTGTGACTTAGACAACAATCAGACCACATTTTATTAGTAATCAATGAAATCCAGGGAATTTCAAAGGGTTCACTTATTTTTTCTTGCAATTATACCTCATTTTACACAGACTGTTCCCTATGCCTCCTCTCTCACAGACATCTTCATTGGCTGATCTGTATGCTTCCATACTCCCGCTATCCTCCAGGATAGCTTCTGTATGGAGCAGGAAGCTGCACTTTGATAGTTCAGCTTCCTGTTTCCTCTCTATCTTTCCGTTAGTGCAGGGAGGATAGAGAGGACTGTATGGCCACTATTGGACTGGGATTGCCTGCAAAACGGGTCATATAGTGGGCAGACTGTCTCTAAATTTGCATAAAAATAGGCACTTCTATCATTTTGTATAGATGTTCTGTGTCCCATGAATCAGGTTGAAAATGTTGGGTGATGCGGTTCTTGCTATGATCAGGCATAGTGATTCAGGAACACTCTGCCCGATCATTAAGGGGGCTGTAGACTTTCGCTCATTGGGAAGAGTTATTTTAGCGTTGCTTCCACGCGCCTTAACCACTTCAGGACCACATAGTACCGTATATTGTTTGGAAAAACGTTTACAAATTTTGAAAAAAATTGTGCAATTGCGCCATTTTTTGTGGGTTTAGTGTTTACAGTTCAGTAAGAATGACATATGAACTTTATTGTATGGGTTCGTACGATTACGGGGGATACCAAAGTTATAGTTTTGTAATAGTAAGTACATTTTTTTCTTAAACAAAAGTTGCTATCCGTCATATTCTGAGACCCCTAACTTTTTTACATTTTTTAAAATCGGGCTGGGGTACATTATTTTTTTTGATACTTTTTAGTCAAAGCTGGGATACTAATGCAATTCTGGTATTCTGTTTTTCATTTTGTGGGATAAATATTTTGATATTTTAATAGTTCGGACTTTTATGTACTTGGTGATACTAAATATGAGGTTTTTTTTCATTTAGTCTTTAATGGAAAAAGGTTGTTTTTTAAATTTTTAATATTTTGTAACTTAAAATAAACTATATAAACCTAATTCTACACTTTGATTTGATCACTTGTACTATATGCTGCAGTACTTCAGTATTGCAGTATATAACGATTTTTGATGTTGCTTTTCAAGGCCTGCCACAGACAGAACTTGAAAGCCATCTATGCAGGGCAGTCCTGGGCGGCTTAAGTAGGCTATAGGCTGCCATGCTAGCCTATCAGCAGCCCCCAATCATTCTGCAAAGGATGCCTATGTGGTGGGAGGGAGTCCTCCTGCTGACTGCTTAGATGCGCAATCAGTTTTAAACAGTTTACTGTCACAATCAGAGCTTACTCTGATCATGGCAGTTACTGGCTGCTGTCAGCTGTCAGAAACAGTTGATAGCCACCGGGTATGGAGCGGACGGCAGGATGTTTATATGCATTTGGTGCTCCTGAAGTGGTTAAAGGGGACGTTGATTGGTCAGAGACTGAGGATGCCTACCCACTAGCGTTTTTTTCTCTAGCGATGAGATATCGAGTGCCTCGCAGCACAGAGAAAATGCTGCAATATCGCAGCGATATCGCTCATTGGCAGCAGCGCCAGCCCCATTAAAAACATAGGGAGTACATTGCGGACGTCTGCCACAGCTGTGCAAAAAGTCCATGATGCTATCCCATTTCTTTCAATGGAGCCGGCACTGCTGCGGCTCCATTGAAAGCAGTGGATTGCAGGCAACCACCGCAGCAATGATTTTTCACGGAAGGGCTTGAAATATAAGCCCTTTCCTGAAAATCAGCCCTAGCTGTAAAAAAAAGTTATATATATATATATATATATATATATATATATACTCACCTAGAAGAGCTGTCCCGCTCTTCTCTCCTGCCCCGGGGGTTCTCTTCTGTGTTCTGGAGGCCGGGGATTGAAAAATTCATTGAAAAAAAATTGATGAATAGATAAATAAATTAGGGCAGCGCTCCTCTACATTGGATGCAATAGAATATAAAATAAATAAAGTAATTGGAAGGGACTAGTGGAGTAGCGACAAAAGACTCCACTAGCACCTCCACATCCCGGTGTGCATGTAATAATTTTAGGAGGAATCCTTCTGGTCGTCCCTCTATCCTGCCGAACAGGAGGCCTGTCGAATTGCTGTGTCCTCTAGTACAGAAGACCCAGTATACGAAATAGACTGACTGAGAAAAAAAACTTCCGCGCTCCCAGGAACAGACCCGAATATCCTCCGTAGTTGTAAATACAACCCTTTTATTCCAGTGCAACGCGTTTCGACGCCCAAAATCGTGACTTTATCAAGCATCAAGTGATTTTGGGCGACGCAACGCTTCGCACTGGAATAAAAGAGTTGTATTTACAACTACAGAGGATATTTGGGCCTGTTCTTGAGAGCGCAGACGCTTTTTTTCCTGTTAGTCTAATTCATTGATGAATGGCTGAGGGCTGCCTGTGATTGGCTGAGTGCTGTGACCAATCACAAGCAGCCCTCGGCTGTCATTCAATGGCTGAGGGCTGTCTGTGATTGGCTGAGGGCTAAGCCAATGAGACTAGCGCTTTCTGGAGGCGGGGATTTTTCAATCCCGGGCCTCCAGAACACAGAAGACAACTGTCGGGGCAGGAGAGAAGAGCCGGATGGGGAGTATATATATATATATATATATATATATAATTTTAATTTTTTTTTACAGCTAGGGCTGATTTTCAAGGAAGTGCTTAGAGTTCAACCCCTGCCCCGAAAATCATTGCTGCATGGGCTGCCTGCAACCCACTGCTTTCAATGGGGCTGCAGCAGTGCCGGCCCCATTGAAAGAAATGGGATAGCATCACGGACTTCTGCCATAGCTGTTGCAGCTGTGGCAGAAGTCCGCAATGCACTCCGTATGTTTTCAATGGGGCTGGCGCTCGTAGAACATGTATGGTGTAATATTTCATCGCTTCGTAACTTGGTTGGACATGTGACTTTGTTTTTGTTTTCGCACCAGTAGCGACGTATGGACAGGGAGTGATAGAATAACTGATCATCTGCTGCTTGCTGCTAACGTGTAAACAGATGGCTGATTTTCTGGCTTAAAGATGAAGGTCCCAGCACTTGCTGACAATGAACTGGCAGACTCCAGAAAACAGCAGAGTAATCATGAACGCGGCACATGTTCTGGGTGCTGGAGTATTGGACGTGGAGTCAGATTGAGGTCTGTGTCTATGTTTATGGCTAATTTGCTCCTCTGATCAAGCATCAAGGGTTGCAGAGTAGTGCTGGAAGAAAACCCCCTCCAAGGAGATCTTATAGCACACAAGGAAGCGGTTCTCCGCTCCAAGTCTGCGCTCTCTTCTACTAAACAGGACAACTTCACTACAGCCACATCTTCTCAATCTCTTCTCCATCCCCAGGACTCCCTTCCACAACTATCCTCTCAGTCGAGGGCTTTGCGACACAAGATCGACATCAGGGATGCTCTGTCCTCCATCACCAACTTCTCCACCATTGCTGAAGAAAGGCTTTCCAAATTAGACCTTGCCACCTGTGCACCTGACCTAATCCCATCCCACCTCATACACAGCCTTACTATTGTATCTCTCCTGGCCCCAGTAGCAAATGGGCCCACAGGATAAGGGGGCCTGCCCGGATGTCTGGGCAAGCAATGCTTTTCAACAGAATCGTTATCTCAAGTTAAACTTTGCTACCTTTGTAGCTAGCCCTGTTGTCAGCTGAGAAGTGGATAGACGATGCTCTGTGAGCTAAACAGCCGAACTCCAGACTGATACTTTATAGCAAGCTAGCAAAGAGATTTGTGCAACTGCTGTTGATGTGTTTAGCTCACAGAGCACAGTGTAGACTGGATACAATTGTAGCAGGACTAGCCATGTACAATGTATCAGTCTGCAGTCTGGGCTGTTTAGCTCACAGAGCATTGCCTACACTGGATACAATTGTGTCTACTGTTCAGCTGAGAGCAGGACTAGCTATGTACAATATATCACTCTGGAGTTTGGGCTGTTTAGCTCACAGAGCATTGTCTACACTGGATACAATTGTATCTACTTCTCAGCTGAGAGCAGGACTAGCTATGTACAATGTATCAGTCTGGAGTCTGGGCTGTTTAGCTCACAGAGCATTGTCTACACTAGATACAACTGTATCCACTTCTCAGCTGAGAGCAGGACGTTTTTATTACTATTCTGTAGAAGCAGAATGAACAGAATATGGCTATTTTGGCATTTTCTTGTTTAAGTTGTTTCTATGGACTCAAAAGGAGGAATTTTTTATTTTTTATTTTTTGTAAAAACATGTAGATGTCACAGTCAGCAATGACTGTTGTATCTGAAGGGAGAAATGACCCCCATATGTGACAGGCAGCAACGAAGAATTATTGATGGTCCTCTGCTGCCAATACCCCTCTGCTCTGCACACAGGGCACATGCCCAATCTGCCCCCCTATAGCTACACCCCTGGTTAAGAATTTCAACATATGGGGTAGCGTTAAGCAAACACAAACAACACTTTTTGGATTGAACTTTGCCAAAAGTAAGGGTTCGCCGCAAACCCGAACCTCAAGCAGTTCAGCTCAGCTGAACCCGCTAAAATTCTTCTTCTTTTCCCTTCTTTTTCTTCTATTTCCTTCTACTTCTTTTTCTTTTTAAAAAAGAGAAAGAAAGACAATCTTTTTCCTTCTTTTTTTTCCCTTCTTTTTTCCTCTTTTTGTTCATTAACTTTATCTTTTAAGCAGCTCTAAAGTCCTTAGATACCCTTCTAGGTGACTTATGACTGCTATACAGGGCTTTTATGGCTCTTAGATAGCTTTATACACCAATTTTAGGGCTATTGGTGAAATTTTGGTTCAGTTCGAAGTAATTCAGATCGAACAAAACCTTTACCCGCAATTTGGCAAACTGGTCAAATCAAACTTTTCAAAAGCTTCCTCATCACTAATATTGTGACATATTTACTTAGACTAGCATTTCATATGCTCAAGCCTCTTAATCCATTTGTAGCATCAGCCAGCACCTCTGCGCAGTCAGCCAAAAACTGTAAGCTACGAGTTGGAGTAAGTTTCAACTATAATTTACACCAGCTTCTGTCATAAATTATAGTAAGTGTGATGGGCCATGTGCATACACACTACCTAATGCAAGATCCACTTACTTTTTCAAAACGTATGGCTATCTGGCATAATCCCCCAAAATGTTGCAATTTTTTGTTGCCCGAATTGTAGTGTAGGCTCATCTTCCTGTCCAGTCGCTACTCGGACGCCTCTGCCCTGTGCCAGTCATTGCACTGGCTGCCCGTTAAATACAGAATTTAATTTAAACTCGCTACCTTCATCCACAAAGCCCTCAGCAGTGCAGCGCCCCCCTATTGCCTCCCTCATCTCAATCCATCACCCAGCCCGGGCTCTCCGCTCTGCTAACGAAACCAGACTGAGAGCCCCTTTAATTCGAACTTCTCATTCCCGCCGTTTCCCGCCTCAAGACTTCTCCAGAGCAGCACCGGTCCTCTGGAACGCACTACCAAAGACTATCCGGGCAATCCAGGACTCGCAGAACTTCATGCGTGCTCTAAAAACGCACCTTTTCAGGGAGGCATACCGCATTCCCTAAACAAACCCCTCTGTACTCTGCCTGATAACATGCTCCCTGACCTACTGACTGCAATCCCTGCTAGCCATCATAAACCGCTCCTGCAGTCATACTGTTTCTGCCGTCACACGGCTAAATGTCTGACCATTGTCTATGTGTATATCACCCCTCACTCTCCACCTCGCCACACTGTGCACATCTCCAGCCCCTTTACCTTCTGTATCACCCCATTACTTGTATGTAAGCTCGTTGGAGCAGGACCCTCACCCCTATTGTTTCCATCAACTGATTACTATATGTAACCGTGGTTCTGTAATGTTTGTATTTTGTCTTTCTGTATCCCCCCTGTCTATGTAATCGCTGCGGAATATGTTGGCGCTATACAAATAAAGTTTATTATTAGTGTAATGGGTTTTCTACATATGTCCCAAGATTTATGAAAAAGTTGTAAAACTTTTCATTTATACAGGGAGTGATTACACTTTATTTACATAAAACTGCATTATTTACATATATATCTACATACATACATGTATTGCTTGAAAGTTTGTGAACTCTTCAGAATTTTTCACATTTCTGCTTTTATTTACCTTAAACTACATATGATTTTCACAGAAATCCTAAAAGTAAAAAAGGAGAACGAAATCAAACAAATATAAGACTTGATTATTTATTAATTGAGGAATATGATCCAATATCACATGTCTGTGAATGCCAAAAGTATGTGAACCCCTGGTTTCAGTATCTGGTGGGACCACCTTGTAAACATTTCTGGTAATTATTGATTAGTCATGCACATCGGCTTGGAGCAATTTTAGCCCATTCCTCTGACCAAAAAAACTTCATCTCTGTTATATTGGTGGGTTTCCTCCCATTAATGCTAACTTCAGGTCTCTCTACCACATTTCTGTAGGATTAGGGCCAGGACTTTGACTTGGCCATTCCAGAACTTCACTATTATTCCGTCAATGATAGCAAGCTGTCCTGGCCCAAATGTTGGTTCAAATTATGATACTTCCATCATCGTGTTTCACGCATGGGATGAGTTTTTTATGATGTAATAGAATTTTTTTTCTACAAATATGACACTTATTTAAGCCAAAAAGCTCTATTTTGGTCTTATCCATTCACAAAATGTTGTTCCGATAGTCCTCTTGCTTGTCCAGGTGATCTTTAGCAAACTGCAATCGGGTAGCAATATTCCTTTTGGAGAGCAATAGCTATCCCATTGCAATCCTGCCATGCACACCATTGTTGTTCAGTGTCCTCGGGATGATAGAATCATCAACATTAACATTAGCTAATGTGAGAAAGGCTTCAAGATGCATAGAGGTTACCTTGGGTTGCTTCCTAGCAGACTATTAAATGCCTTGCTTTTGCCATGATATTTGTTTGTTGACCATTCCTAGGGAGGGTAACAATGATTTTGCAACCGTTTCCAGCCTGATGAGCATCCACAACAATTTTTTTTCTGAGATCCTCAGAAATCTCTTTGTTCTTACCATGATACACTTCCACAAATGTATTGTGAGGATCAGCCTTTGATAGTTCCATGCTCTATGAATATTCAAACTTTCCTATAGGCTCACATGCTTTTGTCACTCACAGGCATGTGCAATTAGATCACTTTCCTCAATAAATACATAGTATGCAAGGCTGAAAAAAGACAAATATCCATCCAGTTCAGCCTGTTTCCTGATTTAGCTTACAGTTTTACCCATTTCCGGAATCCCTTTGGTTTACTAATGAAAGGGCATTTTCTAATCAAACACATTATCATTGGCGCAGAGTATCACTTACTAATACAAACACGGGACTCTCAATAGGGGATATGCCCCGGTTGTACAGTGAATGAGCTGCACTCCTCATCCTCATTGTGCATGAATGAAACATAAGCCATATAATATATATTACAAGCCAGAAGCCATTGTTCTCCTCATGAATGTAGAACTGCAATGTCAGCCATTGTGTCGGTACAATACATTAAATGAAGCACCATCCGTGGTTCTGATAGTGGCAGGAGCTCCACAAACACAACCGGCATCTCCATTTATTGGTTTCTCGCTTAGAGAAAATTTTAACAGTTAAAATCAGGACTTTTTATTTTGGGGCTCGGCAGAATTTTCTATTATTTTCATCTTTTTACTATAATTTATGCCATTGGAAAATCTCAAATTATATCACTTATTAAAAAAAAACATGAACAAGAGACTCTCCATTGTCTCCTTTGTATGATCATCGGTGTGTCCAAGCAGTAAAGCGCCCGGATCACATTCAATGAGGAAACTGAATGAAATATACACGGCCAATCAATAATCTACCTGCATTTAAAAGAGCACAGTGATGATCATATAAAGAAGACAAAGGAGAATCTCTCGCTCAGTCCATCAGGGTAGATGGTTTGGAGATGGAAGATTCAGGACGTCTTTTTCTGGAGAAATTTCCTATCATAAGACTGTTTGTGTCTTTTCTTGAGAAAAATCCATAGTGCGGGGAGAAAATGTAAATGGACCTCTGTGTTAATGACTTCTCCAAGAGCTAACTGGTAAAAGGCGTTTTGGTCAAGAAGAAAGATTGGAAGTGCGGGTTCACAGGTGCCTTGCCCATTAAATAAAAGTGCACATAGCCTGGTTACTGACAAATCTGCTCTTCTCAAGAAAGATTGATTAATGTGAGTCATGCCTTGATACAAACATCTTTTAGAAGACCCCAGAAGATATGCTTTAAAGGCGCATCAAGCTGAAAAAGCTACAGACCTTGGTGTACATAAATCCGTGGTTATTATCTATAGATGGAGGACATTCTGGACTTATCTACTCTTTCTAGAGAAGAGCACAACAAGTAATCCTGAAAGAGGTGAGAAAAAAATCGAAGAGAAACAGCAAAAGAGCTACAGAAGACTCTTCAAACTGCAAAACCCTCTGTTCACATTTCCACTATTAAAGAACACGGACCAAGAATGGTGATAATGAAAGGACACCACAAAGGAAGATGCTATTGGCCAGAAAAAAAAAACATTGCAGCCTGTAAAAGTTTGCCTGAGACAACCTGGATATTCCACTCTTCTAGAAAGATAAGACAAAAGTTGCACAAATGAAAAATGCTATGTTTGGAAGAAAAACAGCACAGCACATCAACATCAACTCCTCATCCAACTATGAAGCCTAGTGGAGGGGAATCATGGTTTGGGGCTATGACGGTTAGGACAGCATGGTTTGGGGCTTTGTTGGAGGGTGCATCATGGTTTAGGGCTATAGTGCAGGATCCATCATGCATTAGGGCTATGTTCGAGGGGTATCAGGTTTTTAGACTATGGTGAAGTGGACATCATGGTTTGTGGCTATAATGGAGGGGCATCATGGTTTGGGGCTATGCTGGAAAGAACATCATGGTTTGAGGCTATATCAAAGAGGCAGCAAGGTTTGAAGTTATGGTGGAGGGGGTCAATATAGTTTTTGACTATGTTTAAGGAGCAGCAAGGTTTACGACTTAAGGGGAGGGGACATCATGGTTTGGGGCTATGGTGGAGGGGACATCATGGTTTGGGGCTATGGTGGAGGGGAAATCATGATTTAGGACTGTAGTGCAGGGAACATCATGGTGTTGGGCTGTGTTGGAGGGCACATCATGGGTTAGAGCTATGGTAGAGGGGCCATCATGATTTGTGATTATACTGGAGTGGGCATCATGGTTTGAGGCTATATCGAAGAGGCAGCAAGGTTTGAGGCTATAGTGGAAGGGACATCATGGTTTTGGGCTATGGTGGAGGGAACATAATGGTTTGGGTTTATGATGGAGGGGCATCATGGATTGTGGCTATGGTGGGGGAGGCATCATGGCTTGAGGCTGTTTAAGATACATTATGTATTAAGGCTATGGTGGAGACATCATGGTTTGGGGCTATGGTGGAGGGGACATCATGGTTTGAGGCTATAGTGTAGGAGACATCCTGGTTTGATGCTATAGTGAAGGAGACATTATAGTTTGCGGCTATAGTGGAGGGGAAATCAGGGTGTGGGTTTATGGTGAAGGGGCATCATGGACTAGGGCTGTGGTGAAGAGGGCATCATAGTTTGGAGCTGCTTTGCTCCACAGGGTCTGGACACCTTGTGATCACTGAGGAAACAAGGAATTCTAAGGTGGATCAGAACATCTTACAAGAGAATGCAGAGGTGGCAGTCCATGACCTCAAGCTGAAGAGATGCTGGCTGATGCAACAAGACAATGGTCCAAAGCACACGAGTAGTAAACTAAAGAATGGAGGAAAACAATTTATATTTTGGAATGACATTTTTCTGTTCATTGACCCCCATTCATTACAGCTGCTGTAAAACGCGCACATCCTGCTGCTGTATATATACAGATGATGGACGTATGTCTCCACTATGGCCGCCATCAGGTAGGTTTTTAATAATACAGAAAAAATAGCTACAAGTAAGCCACGCTCTAATGTCGGTGCTAAAAATTTGTGCACATCTCTTAGGCCTCCTGTCCACGGGCAATTTTTCACTGTGTTTCCCACAGGGATAATCCGGCCGCGGGAAACGCAGAGAACGCTCTCCATAGACTTACTATGGAAAGCGCAGCCCTGCTGTCCACGAGCGGAGAATCATACCGATTCGCCGCTCGCGGGATTTAAATCGCAGCATGCTGCGACTTGCCAATATTCTCCGCGGTGAGATATTTGTCAGATAGGCTTAGCGCGGAGAGCTATCAGCTCCCCCTGCTCCCCAGTGGTGGCCCCCCGCAGCGGAGATCTGCCGCAGGATATCGCTACGCCGTGGACAGGATGCCTTCAGGGATTGTGCCAAGTTATAAAGTTATCACCTATCGACAGAACAGTGGATAATATAATGATTAAGGGCTCCGCCTGCTGGGATCCCCACTGATCCCAAGAAAAGGGATGCTGAAGGTACCCACATAAATGGAGTGGAGGTCACACATGTGCACTGCTACTCCATTCATTTCAGTGGGAACACTGGAGATTGCCAAACGCTTGTACTTGGCAATTTCAGATGCTCCCATTGAAATGAATGGAGCAGCAGTGGAATGGGGATTACTTTATACCTTGGCACAACCCCTTTAAAATCATCAACAATCATAAAATCGCAACTTTGGACAAAATTGTAACTTTTTGGTGCCAGAAATCTGCTGAAAGTAATAAAATAGATACCCCCTGCTGTTCCTCTTCTACAAACTGAAATGTAATAAATGAAACTAAAACTCGACTCATGAGACGTCCATTCTAAGGGATGCATCCTCATTCAAAAAACAAATCAGAGTGTTAAGGCAGCAGTATGCAGTCCTAAGCTCTCGCTCACAACCTGAAGGTTGCAGGTTCAATCCCCGCGTGGTTCAGGTGGCCGGTTCAAGGTTGACTCAGCCTTCCATCCTTCCGAGGTCGGTAAAATGAGAACCCAGCTTGGTGGCGGTAATAAATAAAATTACTGGAATAAATTGGCGCTATACAGATAACAAGTCCCTTTCCTCTTTAACCCCCGAACCACCCTAAAAACTCAAGGACACATCCCTCCCGTATTTGGTTGACCAATGACTGAGGAGTTGCGCTGATAGAGGTGAGGCTTAGCATCCCTCCTACAACATACAGTAAGTAATTAGGATGAGCGGACATCTGTAAAAGCCGTGGCACTGTGATCCTTACAATATATAAGTAAGTTAAATATGGGGGGTAAATGTGCATTAGATGAACAGGAGCCACCTAGTGGCTGCAATTGTCACTACACTATGTGTTCTTATTTCCCCCTTCCCCCACCTTTTCCTATTATACTGCAAAAGCCATAGCTCAATGATACCTAAAGATAACTATCTATAGTGTGTTCACAGTTCACCTCTTCGAAATGGGGATTCCTTGCTGTTCAGTGATTATATCCATCATTCTGCCCTAGTACAGCCTACAAATACTACACTGTGTGTTATAATACACTGTAGATGCCGAGTCAGTCAGTGGGTTCTACATCGCCCTCTTGTGGTTATACAGTAATTGCTGTATTTCTGAAGAACTTTCATCTAGTTGGTTGTGAGGTTTAACATCTACTTGAATTTTACCTTTTATTGGGACAACACCTTTGATATTGATGAAAATCATGGGAGTGTCAGAAACACTTCCCAATAACAGCTCGACTACACATTATAAGCAAACCAACTCTTCTGCATCTAGGTTTACATTATTGAAAAGATAGATAGATAGATAGATATAAGATAGATAGATATAAGATAGATAGATAGATATAAGATAGATAGATAGATAGATAGATAGATAGATAGATAGATAGATAGATAGATAGATAGGAGATAGATAGATAGATAGATAGATAGATAGATAGATAGATATGAGATAGATTTATATGAGATAGATAGATATGAAATAGATAGATATGAGATAGATAGATAGATAGATACATAGATAGATATGAGATAGAAGAGATATTAGATAGATAGATAGATAGATAGATAGATAGATAGATATTAGATAGATAGATAGATAGATAGATATGAGATAGAAGAGATATTAGATAGATAGATAGATAGATAGATAGATAGATAGATAGATATTAGATAGATATGAGATAGAAGAGATATTAGATAGATAGATAGATAGATAGATAGATAGATAGATAGATAGATAGATAGATAGATAGACAGATAGATAGGAGAGATAGATACATAATAGATAGATAGATAGATAGATAGATAGATATGAGATAGATAGATAGATAGCTATGAGATAGACAAGATATTAGATATTAGATAGATATATAGATAGATATGAGATAGATGGATAGATAGATATGAGATAAAAGAGATATTAGATAGATAGATATGAGAGATAGATAGATAGATAGATATAAGATAGAAGAGATATTAGATAGATAGATAGATAGATAGATAGATAGATAGATAGATATTAGATAGATAGATAGATATTAGATAGATGGATAGATAGATATGAGATAGAAGAGATATTAGATAGATAGATAGATAGATAGATAGATAGATAGATAGATAGATAAATAGATAAATAGATAGATATGAGATAGATGGATAGATAGATATGAGATAGAAGAGATATTAGATAGATAGATAGATATGAGAGATAGATAGCTATTAGATAGATAGATATGAGATAGATAGATAGATATTAGATGGATAGATAGATATGAGATAGAAGAGATATTAGACAGATAGATATGAGATAGATAGATATTAGATGGATAGATAGATATGAGATAGAAGAGATATTAGATAGATAGATATGAAATAGCTAGATAGGAGATAGATAGATAGGAGAGATAGATAGATATTAGATAGATAGATATGAGATAGATATTAGATGAATAGATAGATATGAGATAGAAGAGATATTAGATAGATAGATAGATAGATAGATAGATAGATAGATAGATAGATAGATAGATAGATGGATAGGAGAGATAGCTAGATAGATATTAGATAGTTAGATAATTGATAGATAGATAGATAGATAGATAGATAGATAGATAGATAGATAGAAGAGAGATAGATAGATAGGAGAGAGATAGATATTAGATAGATAGATAGATAGATAGATAGATAGGAGAGAGATAGATAGATAGGAGAGAGATAGATATTAGATAGATAGATAGATAAATATGAGATAGATAGATATTAAATGGATAGATAAATATGAGATAGATATTAGACTGATAGACAAACAGATAGATATGAAATAGGTCCCACCAACCACACGCCAAAAAACACCAAAATTAAAAAAGATGATTCTTGTAGAAAAAATTATGCTCTTTCCAGCGGTATAACAAAAAGTTAATTTGGAGCGGTCCCACATTGATATTTGACTTTGAAATTGGGTTAGATTTGGCTTTTAAGCGTTTTGCACCATGTTTGTGTGTTAATATCTCCACAAACATGCGAGGCTTTGTTCTGATGTTGCAGCCATATATTGTCATGCAGATGGTTAGTAGACTGGTAAAAGCAGAACCTACCAACTGCTTTTGTTTTTGAGTTGTACACTGTCAAAATTTGGCCTGCGCATTACACAACGTGATTTTGAAGCCACTTTGAGGTTAAATTGCGAGTCCCATATTGTTATGTGAGTGTTGATAGTACATTTTTCGTGTTTACAGGCACAAGTTGGGCTCGTATGTTGAATTTCAGCATCACAGCTACCGTGGTTCTGCAATGGCCATATGTCAAACTTTGGAAAATCTTTGCTGCTGATGCGGTGTGGTTGGTGGGACCTCCACGCTAAGGGCTGTGGGGCTACATGATATCTGGAGCTAAAAGTTTACAGAACCTCGTTTCAAACCTATATGTACACCCATGTAAATTTCCAGCAAAATTGGAGATGGTTGAGTGGGGACCCCTGGTCCAGGTGACATGGGATGATCCCTATTTTATACACCTATTTATCTTTCTCATATTAATCTGTCACATATCTATCCATCTATCTCCTATCTATCTATCTATCCATCTATCTCATATCTATCTATCTCATATCCATCTATCCATCTAATATCTATCCATCTATCTCCTATCTATCTATCTATCTATCTATCTATCTATCTATCTATCTATCTATCTATCTATCTATCCATCTATCTCATATCTATCTCATAACTATCTATCTTACATCTATCTATCTATTCGTTTATCCATCCCATGTCTATCTATCTCATATCTATCTATCTATCTATTTATCTATCTATCTATCTATCTATCTCATATCTATCTATCCATCTTATATCTATCTTTCTATCTATCTACCTATCTATCCATCTATCTCCTATCTATCTATCTATCTATCTATCTCATATCTATCTATCTATCTATCTATCTATCTCATATCTATCTATCTATCTATTTAATATCTATCTATCTCATATCTATCTATCTATCTCTATCTATCTATCTATCTATCTATTTCATATCTATCTCATATCTATCTCATATCTATCTATCTATCTATCTCATATCTATCTATCTATCTATCTCATATCTATCTATCTATCTCATATCTATCTATCTATCTATCTATCTGATATCTATCTATCTATCTATCTCATATCTATCTATCTATTTAATATCTATCTATCTCATATCTATCTATCTCTATCTATCTATCTATCTATCTATCTATCTATCTATCTATCTATCTATTTCATATCTATCTCATATCTATCTCATATCTATCTATCTATCTATCTATCTATCTATCTATCTATCTATCTATCTCATATCTATCTATCTATCTATCTCATATCTATCTATCTATCTATCTCATATCTATCTATCTATCTATCTTCTATCTATCTATCTATCTATCTATCTATCTATCTATCTCATATCTATCTATCTATCTCATATCTATCTATCTCGTATCTATCTATCTATCTATCTATCTATCTATCTATCTCCTATCTATCTATCCATCTATCTCCTATCTATCTATCTATCTATCTATCTATCTATCTATCTCGTATCTATCTATCTATCTATTTATCTATCTATCTATCTATCTCATATCTATCTATCTCGTATCTATCTATCTATCTATCTATCTATCTATCTATCTATCTCATATCTATCTATCTATCTATTTGATTTCTTCATTTAACAAATCAAAGCGCTTTCTCCTGTACATGAGTGGAAATCAATTGTGATTTTCCGGTTGCGAAGGAAAAATCACAGCATGCTCTATTTTAGTGCGGTGTCCGCACGGGACGGCTTCCATTGAAGTAAATGGAAGCAGTCAGGTTCTGCGTAATCGCCTAGCAACGGCGCTAGAAAAACTGTACTGTGCATGCTCAGCGGTGAGACATCCTACCATACGCAGCACAGATAAAGAAGACAGCTGACAGGTGTGCAGAGTCACCGGCCGGGCACAGGGTCAGCTTCCGCCGTGGGATCCCGTATCTAGAATCCGACCTGGTCGTGTGCAGCCAGCCTAAGTAATAGTGAGTGCAGCTCTGGAGTATAATACAGGATGTAACTCAGGATCAGTACAGGATAAGTAATGTACATACACAGTTATTCCACCAGCAGAATAGTGAGTGCAGCTCTGGAGTATAATACACGATGTAACTCAGGATCAGTACAGGATAAGTAATGTATGTACACAGTGACTCCACCAACAGATTAGTGAGTGCAGCTCTGGGGTATAATACAAGATGTAACTCAGGATCAGTACAGGATAAGGAATGTAAGTACACACTGACTCCACCAGCAGAATAGTGAGTGCAGCTCTGGAGTATAATAAAGGATGTAACTCAGGATCAGTACAGGATAAGTAATGTATGTACACAGTGACTCCACCAGCAGAATAGTGTGTGCAGCTCTGGAGTATAATAAAGGATGTAAATCAGGATCAGTACAGCATAAGTAATGTATGTACACAGTGACTCCACCAACAGATTAGTGAGTGCAGCTCTGGAGCATAATAAAGGATGTAACAGGATCAGTACAGGATAAGTAATGTATGTACACAGTGACTCCACCAGCAGAATAGTGAGTGCAGCTCTGGAGTATAATAAAGGATGTAACTCAGGATCAGTGCAGAATAAGTAATGTACGTACACAGTTATTCCACCAGCAGAATAGTGAGTGCCGCTCTGGAGTATAATACAGGATGTAACTCAGGATCAGTACAGAATAAGTAATGTATGTACACAGTGACTCCACTAGCAGAATAGTGAGTGCAGCTCTGGGGTATAATACAGGATGTAACTCAGGATCAGTACAGGATAAGTAATGTATGTACACAGTGACTCCACCAGCAGAATAGTGAGTACAGCTCTGCAGTATAATACAGGATGTAACTCAGGATCAGTGTAGGATAAGTAATGTATGTACGCAGTGACACCACCAGCAGAATAGTGAGTGCAGCTCTGGAGTATAAGACAGGATGTAACACAGGAGCAGTACAGGATAAGTAATGAATATACACAAGGACAACACCAGCAGAATAGTGAAATGCAGCTCTGGAGTATAATACAGGATGTAACTCAGGAGCAGTAAAGGATAAGTAATGTGTGTACACAGTGACTCCACCAGCAGAATAGTGAGTACAGCTCTGAGTTTATTACAAAAGTAATGTATGTACACAGTGAATCTACCTGCAGAATAATGAGTGCAGCTCTGGAGTATAAAACAGGATGTAACTCAGGATCAGTACAGGATAAATGATGTATGTACACACTGACTCCACCAGCAGAATAGTGAGTGCAGCTCTGAGTTTATTACATAAGTAATGTATGTACACAGTGAATCTACCTGCAGAATAATGAATGCAGCTCTGGAGTATAATACAGGATGTAACTCAGGATCAGTACAGGATAAGTAATGTATGTTCTCAGTGACTCCACCAGCAGAATAGTGAGTGCAGCGCCAAAGTAGAATTAGATAGATATATAGATATGAGAACCAACAAAGCTTAAAGAGTTTCCTACTGAATAATTAGAAGGGAAACTGTGATCCTTGCCTCACTTCCCCTTTAATACACCACTGATAACACAGTAGTTTGCACTGTGTTCAGTAACAGAAAACTGACTTGTCTGGGGTCCTGCTGGACATTACAGGGATTTCCTACAACATCTGTATGAACATTTTACACAGCCTCAGATTCGTCCAAGTGACACTCACATTGGTATTTGTGTACAATAACCTGAGTAGGGAAATGCCCCTGAGGTCAGTGCAGAGTAGATGCCACCCTTGTACGATGCCCTGCATGCATCCAGCGCTGCATGGTTTTAGAGCCTGACTTCACCCAGCAGATATTCAGAAACTCTGTGGAGAGGTCCTGGATGTGCAGGAGAACCAATCAGAAGAGGGCTGGATGAGTAGTCACACCCAGGGAGCCTATAAATCCATTCCCCCTGCTTCTTGTCTTGGCAAATATTCCCTTTCATGTGTGGAGTGCAGCACATCTGCCCTCCAGCTTGTGAGTGCATTGTGCAGGTAGAGCCAACCTCTACAGCTTAGGACCTTGCAGGATTAGGAGTCATCTACTTCTTTTTCTTCTTCACACTGGAAGGAGTTTGCATTACAGAAGTCATCCATCTCTACACATTCCACTTGGATCTTACCCTGCAGAAAGTCTTGTTTTGCGCCAATCTAGAGTCCTTGTGGAGACCAAGCTCCCTGTGAACCCCTCAGCTGTCTGTTGGCCCCCTCTGTGGTTATCTTTGGACCAGCTGCTGTTACAGGAGCCCCCATGTCTTCATTTGACTCCCCACAGTTGTTGATGGTGTGTGATCCTTGGATTCCTCAGCAGGATTGTAGCATCCACATCTACACTGTGCAGAATTGCTGCTGTGTTTTCTCCTACTGATCACTGGAGTGAAGGAGAACAGAGCAGCTGGAGCATTTCAGGGACAGGTCTGCTGAACCTGGTAGGCAGACCACCTGCCCAAAATTGTGATTTGGTTTTTGCTCTCCTCCAAGACCAGTTTTAAGTTCTCTGGACTCCTAGCAGGTCACCACTCATCCTCAGGAGGTCGGATTAATGTCCTTCTTAGGGCTAGAGAGGCCAGACAAACGGTAGGTGTCTTGTGGAGTGTAGCCTTTCACCTCTACACCCAGCCATCAACTAATATGCAACAATGTTTTCATAAGTAAAAGTGCAACAATGTATCACATTCCATATGAAAATGTACAATGTATCAACTGCAATATGAAACAATGTATCAAGAACTACAAGCAGTTATGTATCAAAAAATTACATAAAGCACTGTCAAACCAGAATGGGAAAACAAACCTAGATGTGACAATGTGTCAAGTAGTAACATGCTACAATGTATTAATTAACATGTAACCAGCTTAATGTGTAAGGCTGTATCAAGTACTAACATGAAACAGTGTATCAAATGTGAACAAGTAACAATCCGAACATGAAATAATCTATCAACTGCTCACTTGTACCAAGCCTAACACACAGCAATGTATCATA
The DNA here is from genome assembly GCF_035609145.1 of Eleutherodactylus coqui. NCBI lineage: Eukaryota > Metazoa > Chordata > Amphibia > Anura > Eleutherodactylidae > Eleutherodactylus > Eleutherodactylus coqui. The sequence goes on from NC_089841.1 coordinate 44,914,255, forward strand.
TTCTGACATTTAACAAGCCTACCGTGAAGCAGTGCATCAAATCTAAACAAATAACAACCCTGACATGAAATAATGTAACAATTACCCACAAGTAACACGAATAACATGTAACAATGTATCCAAAAGTCATATTAACAAGCCTAACATGAAAGACTTCATCACATATGAACAAGAAACAACTGTATCATGTGATAATGTATCAGGTATTCCCATTTAGCAAGAAACAGTGTATCATATCCTCACATGTAACAATGTATCAAGTTCTAATAATGTAGCGGAAACCATAATGTAAAACAAAGACACAAAGCATCAAAGCAAACTTTTTCCTTGTTTCATGTATATATGGCTGTTTTTTCCCCTTCTAACAATACTAGATATATAAAAAAATATCAAGTATCCCGTAAATATAATTTTTTGACTAAAAGTAAAATAACAAGATCTAGAATAGCTCAAGATGAGAGAAGAATAAGGCCGGTTTTGGATGAGTATATTACGGGCGCGTAATACGGACGTGCATCCAAGCCTGACCTTGGGTTTTACTGACCCAAATTCAGAGCATCATAGGCCCCTATGATGCTCTGAGTTTGGGTCAGTAAACATTGTGGTCTGGCCAGGACACGCATCCGTATTATCAATGTGTATCCGTATTATGAATGCGCGTAATACGCTTGTGTGAAACCTACCTAATAGAGAGACTTTATATGGACAATGTGTGGTTATATACAGGCACTACACTAGAAGGTCCAGCAAGAAAGCTCCTTAAAACACCAATCAACAGATGTAGGGGTGGTCAGTTTGTAATGACTTTTAGGTAGGATTATAGGACTTACATAGGACTATAATACAGAGTCTTACATAGGACTTACATAGGACTACAGCACTTACATAGGACTGCAGGAACACGTACTATATGATCTAAATGTAGCCTGGATACATCTATATGTAAATGATTGTATGGTGTTTATTTCTGATTTTATCAGGTTTTGTACTGATCTGTGGATGGCAAGGGCGTCTCTCTAGGGCCACTTTCAGATGAGCGTATTTTAGCCCCGTATTTGTCCATGTTTTGTGGACCGTCATACTGAGCTAATATGAATCTATGTAGCTATTCACATGGCAACATTTTTCATTGACGTTTTTTTAAAACGCAGCATGACCTATTTTTTGCGTTTCTGTCTCCGTATTGCTATTATTTATATTGGATGGAAACGGAATAGTATTTGCCCAATAGAAAATAAGACATATGGGGACAAATACTGATGACATATGGCGTAATGTCATCTGGAACGCATCCCTAATATGGATTCATATTACAAACATAGTTGCATGCATTTTGTTTGAAACTGGCCTATATAACATGCCAATTAGTCATCTGTGCGGTCAGTTTAGTAGTAAAAGTCTACATCTTTTTGCCTTACTGACATGGCAATACAATATGTTTACCTGCAGTCCCATGTAAACCCCCAAAGACGTGCCAGGTGACATACTCAGTTTTTCTGCATATGAACAGCTCACTGTGCATTGTTTCACATGTGCCATCTACAGTGTTTTCTTCTGCGGACATGCTGAGGTCCTTTGATCAGCAGCCACTCCATTACAGTATATTCACATAAGTTAATTCTTTTTTACGGTTTTCCCCATATTTGTCTTCACTGCAAAGTAGTTGCAGTTTTTTCAAAAAAATGGCACAGATTACAAAAATCTTGGCAAAAAAGGTAGAAGCTGAAACTGTCTTTTTCTAGAAGTCAACCAGTATTAAAATCAAGTGATGATGCATCAATGGGGGGATTATCCATAGTTGTCCCGGTGATTACATCCGATGACGGGAGATCCGAATAGAAACAAACCCTCCGATCAGCAAGAAATTCATATCTACACGGTAGAAGAAATCCTCATTATCTACTAAAAGATTTTGATTGGTGTTGTAGTCATCATAGACATTGTTCTCTCCTGCCCTCTAGTGGTCAGTTTGTGGAAGTACACTTATCGGATAACTACCTTCAATATCGTGGATGATACAGTCAATTTTTCCCCAGTTTTGCGACAGTCAAAGCTAAATAATATAGGGTAGCTATGTCAGCCCCCCACCCTTTATTCCACAAGCCCCCAAATAACTAATTACTAATTAATTAAGTTAATTGCTGTTACTGCACAATGTATCTGCTTCCTGTTCTGTACAGGATAACAGCAGGCCAGCGAATAGCTGATCAGCCAGGGTTCCAGGTGGCGGACCCCATTGATTAGCTAACGATGACCTTCCCTGTGGACCGCTCATCACAGTTTCATAGCTGGAAAACTCCTAAATTAAGTTATTTTATGACAGCTATGATACTTTAACCCCTTAGTGACACGGCCTATTTTGGCATAAGGGCGCAACAATGTTTGGGGCATTTTTGGAAGGCGAAATGAACAAAAACAGCATTTTGCCTTCATCTCTTGCCTTTTTTTAATAGCATTCGCGATGCAGGATAAAAAGTGTGTTCTATTCACTGTACAGTACATTATGGATGCGCCGATACCAAACATGGTTTTTAACTTTTTTTTTTAAGCAAGAGAGAGGAAAGTGCACAAAAAGTTTGTTTTTAAACTATATTTTACGTTTTGTTTTACTATTTTTTTAAGTTTTGTATGTCCTCGTAGGGGACTTGAACCTGTGATGTTATGATCACTCTGATAATACTCTGCAGTACTTCTATACTGCAATGCATTATTGCTTTTCATAGTGATCACCGGCCATGATGGCACACCCGGACACCATTGACTGGCGTCATTGACTGGAGAGGCAATGACATCACACAAGCAGCACCCTCCCTCTGAAAAACCATTATCATGCTGTAATGAACATTGGTAGCTACATGTAAGGGGTTAACAGTGGAGATTGGTTTTCTCCCCAATTCCCATTGTTGTAGCAGGAGGCTGGCTGTCAGTCACATTTGGCTCCTGCTTCAGATGACGCTGTAGATCCATTCGCAGGAACCCCTTCTTACCCAAGGCCTATATATACATCCTGCAGTGAGATGGGGTTAAAGGGGTTGTTTATTTGTAAGTTACTGATATCTATCCACCGGAATCGAATCGAAAGGGGTCCATCTCCAGTGATGGCCACCAATCTGCAGTTTTCTGTATCGCTGCGCTCATGCAGTGAACTGATTTCTATAGGAAGCAGACAGAGCTGTTTGCACTGTATGGCGGGGCTTGGTATTGCAGGCCAAGCTTCCATTAATTTCAGTAGTTTACAACCCGATAACCCCTATAAATTGGGGGCTGATGAGCACAAGAACTGCAGGGGGTATATCCAATCCTTATCTTACTCCTTATTGGCTAATCTTCCTAGTCATTAAGCCCTTCTTCTTTAACTAGTCAGATTGGACTCTCGACACATTAAGAAATTGGGCAACAACTGCTACAGGAATTCCTATACTGCCCGTATTGGCTGACACCCAACTTTCCCAAGAGTAGATAAATATAACTTAAACAGCCGATAGAATGTTTAACAGCTTGATAGAACTTAATTTCTATATTGATACAGCTTATTAATTAGATTGTTCTGTTCTATCGCTTCATTTATCGCCACCACGCGTTTCGGTCTCTCGACTGTAATCACATATATAAATATTATAAGTTCTTACCGCCAAACCGTGCAACATAGATCAGGGAGGAGGCAGCACAAGTGGCTTTTATTAAAGTATAGTGTTTCAAAACACCAAAATATACACACCCCGCTCCCTCCAGAGCTCACGCACATGTGGTTCTTTTTTCTCAATAACCAGACGCAGATTTGGGGATAAGAAAAGAATATGCGATAGAATCAAAGTGATATGGTGAGATCTACATAAGGCAGGTCGGACAGATGAAGCAGAGCTGAACTTGTAACTCAACTTTGTTGTATCACTTACCGCCATAACTCTGCTGCAGTCCTATGTAAATCTCAGATAATTTATCAGTAAGGGAGGGGGGGGCATTCCATAATGTCACAAAATGCATCAGTTTATGGCGGTGGATGATAAAAATGATACAAGCTGAGAAAATGTATCAAAATGGCCTATACGTAATGGTACAGTTTGCTAAACATGTCAGATGGTTTCCTCTTCCCTGTGGCACCTCATGGCTAGTACTGTGTACTGCAATACAGATTTGCACCAACTCCCAGCCCCAGTCATTGTTACAAGGCTTGATAAATGGTCTGACACTGCCTTCCAATAGGTGGCGCTGCCAAGGTATTGTTCCATCTTTTCATTTACATATTTCCCAGAGGAGCATGCATGACTTATAAGTCTGCTCACACCTGCTAGTTGCTCTCCCTAAGGAGAAACCATAGCGGTCCTGACCCTTAAAAAAGCATGGCTGCTTTCTCCCTGAAACAGCGCCACAGCTTTCCACAGGTCGTGTGTGGTATTTCACCTTAGCTCTATTGAAGTATGTCTGAAAAATAAGTGACTCTACTTCATTGGTATGTGCATATATGGAGTATTCATACTTCTATATAGAAAGTGATGGCTACAAAGAAATCATCTTGTATTTGAGGGTAATGCAAAATCTGTAACAGGACCCCCACCTACCCTGTACTATTTATAATATTGGACCCTCTTGCACCCCTACAGCTATCACCCCAGCTCTGTTTTCTCTCCGATCACCTACTGAACCCAAATGACACCAAAAGCAGAACCAGTGCTACAGCCGGTTTAGGAACACTAAATTTACACCTGTCATCTTCTATTGTGTGTGCAGAGGAGAGAGGGGGAGACCAGGGGCAGCAGAGAAGATCTGTGATTCTCCTGTATTCTAGGGATAGGGGGAAATAAAGTTTGTTTATGTTATCACCAACTCACCCCCCACCCCTCCCACCATCAATCAGAACACAAAAGGGGATGCAATTTACTGGCTCTAAAGGCTAAAATCAGTTATGACACTAAAGGGTTAAAAATGCAATTAAGCCGACTGAGTTCTGCATCAAATCTATTAACATGAGACATAAATTCAAAATCTACAATAAAAAAGTGACATTTTCAGGAGGGGTTTTCCAGTTTTAATGTAACTGTTGGTGGTTTAACCAGCACTAGAAGGGGGCCCATTACTGATTTTTGCATAATGTGATTATTCCCAGTGAGAGAAACCAGGTGATCTTGTAGATATGATACCTTTTAATGGCTAACAAAAATACATCATGTTATAGCGAGCTTTCAAATCTCTCAGGGTTCTTCCTCAGGCATAATGAAATAGATCCGAAGAGGAATATATATATATATACATACTTATGACAAGGCACAGACATGGATCTGATTAATTTGCACTTAAAAGAATACCCCAACAGGATGAGTAGAGGAATAAATACTTAAATAGTCCACTAACAAAGATGTAAAGGTTTTACGGTCCCTTAATTAGTGTTAGGAGATCGCCAGGCCAGCAGTGTTATCTGTGCTATAGATGTCTTGCATTGCAGCCCCTTCTCTTCTGCACACACCCCTGATCCATCATGGACGCTATACCCTTTCCATACCCACTGCACAATGTTCAGTGCCCAATTGCTTTCCTATGGGGGTCATGTAGATTTAACTGAAATTGAGTTTTGGTACTTGGAGAAGGGGAAGCAAGACTTGAGGTTTGTGCTCGGAGGGCACAGAGATCATTTGCTCTGGGGTTGGTTTGGCTCATTTTTCTGCACTGTGTCATCCTTCGGCCATTCTGTTTAACCAGAGATGCTGACAGCATGTCATTAGTCGTAGTAGTGTTGGAAGCTTAGGGCTGGTCTGTACTTTACTAGTCATTAGCCTTAGGGCTCACTCACACAGGTGTATTCAGTTTCGGTCCGTAAGATACTCAAAACTGTGTGTATTCCCAGATATTGCGGGTTTATTTGTGCGTTCATGCATTATGTTTTTCATGGATCCGAAAGGGTATCATTTCTACTTAAGGAGAGCACCTAGGTGTGAGGAGACTTACATCCATGCTCCTCTGGGAAATATGCAAATAGGAGGATGGAACAATGTCTCTACAGAGCCACCTATTGGAAGGCGGCATTCCTGCAAGTCAATGCCAGACCTTTTTAACAAATCTTGGAACAATGACTGGCTCATAATTCCCAGTCATTGTTAAAAGGCTTGTTAAAATGTCTGACATTGACTTGCAGGAATCATGACTTCCAATGGGTGGCGCTGTAGAGGTATTGTTCAATCTTCCCATTTGCGTTTTTCACGCGTGCAAAAAAAATGTATTGATTTGATGTATATTCACTGCATATTTACATAGGCCCATTGACTTGAATTGACTATTTTGGTTCGTAACAGGGACCAAAGTACGACACGTTGTGTTTTTTTGTCATGCGTAAATACGCACATAGGTAAAAAAGTGGTTTATATATCTGTTTTCCCCTATTTTGTAAGCGCTGCAGAATATGTTGGCGCTATATAAATAAAGATTATTAGTATTATACCCCAATGTAAATAAATAAGCCTTAGTGAAAGATGCCTCTACCTTAGTAACTATGGGGGTCCTATAGATCAGTCCACCCAGTACGTCAGTCAGTTGGTCAATCCCTGTCGTTTATGACCATTTTTATGATGGCGGTTCGTAAGACTTACAGATGGCTGGTTCTGTTTTCTCCCCAAAAAATGTAAAAAGTTCCCCAATTTTTTTTACCGGACACGTTTTTTTATGCACCCCATTATTGGGATAGTAGCATAGTAACAAAGTTCATAAGGCTGAATGAAGACAATGTCCATCTAGTCCAGCCTGTCTAGCCTCCTGTGTTGTTGATCCAGAGGAAGGCAAAAAAAACCAAGAGCAGAAGCCAATTAGCCCTTTTAGGGGAAAAATTCCTTCCCGACTCCCTAATGGCAATCAGACTAATCCCTGGATCAACCCCTAATAGTTCCTACCTGCCTATATACCAGGATTGACAATTAACCTAAGATTTATATCCTATAATATCCTTCCCCTCCAGAAAGACATCAAGTCCCCTTTTAAACTCCTCTATGGATTTTGCCATCACCACGTCCTCAGGCAGAGAGTTCCACAGTCTAACTGCTCTTACAGTAAAGAATCCCCTTTCTATGTTGGTGATGAAACCTGCTTTCCTCTAAACGTAGCGGATGTCCTCTTGTTACTGTCGCAGTCCTGGGTATAAACAGATCCTGGGAGAGATCCTTGTATTGTCCCCTGAAATCCACATCATTTTGTGCAGTTTTTGACGTATATTTTAACGCCGATTTGGGTGTAAAATTCTCGCCCTCATTTAAAGAGGTGGATTTCGCACCTCAAATCCGCTGCAGCCAATGGACATGGTGCAGATTTAAATTCTGCACCGCATGTCAAGTTGCGCAAGGATTATTATAAGCGGAGGTTCTCTGCAGCGGGAGATTTTGAACATTTCACTCATATTGCTGCTACCGTAAATTCTGTAGATTTTTCGCTCGGAAAATCCACAGCCATTCTGCCCCGCGCGGGCGAACCCTAAAGCAGCCCAAAACTCAGTAAATGCCTCCTAGAACAGAAGGTAATTACATAGCCTATGCCAAAAACATGATGGGGAAAGTCTAGTATTCTTTATAGGTCAGATTTCTGGTGTATAAAAGTTGCTATTATGAAGCCTGCGCCAAAATTGCAACTTTTCATGCTTTGCCACTTATTCAAAAAGTGGGCATGTCCTAGCTTTTATGGGGCACAGCTCGCATGTTATGTCAGATTTACTATAATGCATGCCAGAAACTGGATCCCAACTGGCATAGGTTTCATGGAAGCGCCATCAGATGGGACAAGTGTATTTAGAGGCTTGCAATTCTTAACACATTGGTCACAATTAGTCCGGCACATAATTTACTTAGACTGGCGTAAGAAATGGCGGTCTAAGTAAATATCCCCAGATATATTTAAGTCTTTTCTAGTAAGGGATATCACGGACGATACCTTCTGATTCCCACTTTTTGAAGTGGTTTATCAAAATGACAAGTACAGGATAGGGTATAACTTGTTGATCAGTGGAGGACCCTCGCTGATCCCAGAGGACTCCTGTGCCCCCCTCTCCTGTCACTGCAGGGATCGTTTCTCCCACCCGCAGAGACATCAGTACAGAAGGAGCGCTGGTTGAGCATGAGCAGTCAGCACTCCATTCATTTCAATGGGCTTACAGAAATACCCGATTGGATGCCGCTCAGTCCTATTGACAGTGAATGGAGCAGTAGTGCACATCCAGTGTTCTATTCAGTGGGTACAATAGCTCCACGGTGCGGAGTACAGGGAACACAGGACTGCCAATCTCGAGATTGTCAATGAGACCCCCAGTGATCACCAAATTATCCCCTGTCCTGTGGATAGGTGATAGCTTTCGATTCTGTTATAACCCCTTTAGTGAAGAGTTGGGAGCATTTGCTGAAATTAGCCGTCAAGACTTGCTTCCATCTCCTGAAACCAGAAGTTGGTTGTCAGTCCCTTAGGGACCTTTCACATGGGAAGGAATTAGTCCGCATGGACATTTCTGGACCACAATGTTATCCCTATGAGGCTTCAATTCTGCACCTGTTAAAATCCGCACGTCTTTACTTCAAATGCGCCAGATTACATTCTGGAGCAGAAAAGCTTTCTGTTGCAGAATTAAGGACGTCTTGTGGAATTCTTGGAGATTTCTAACATACAGGAGATGGAGTTCTGTAATTAAAGTCTGCAAGACGTTCCGCAGAACACAACAAAATCCCAACTAATTGACAAAATCCGCACGTGCGCTGCCTCCTGTGACAATTCCAACCCGTGGAAAGGTCCCTTAAAGGGGTTTCCAGTATTCCCAAATCTTCCACACATCTTCTGGCATTACAAGTCAGCTGTATTGAAGTGAATGGACCTGAGTTGCAATACCACACACAACCTGTGAGCAGTAGTGGAGCTGTTTTCTAGAGAAAGCAGCCACGTTTTTCTCCTCCGGGACTTTGATCCAGGACCAGACTGGTAGGTCCCAGTGCCCCCATGGACTGCACGTTGCTGTTGTATATCTGGTCATATATCATCCAGTATGTTTCCTTAGTCCCATGCTTATAAATAGTAGCAGTAAAATGCATATTGCGCTCATCAGTCCCGGCAGGAAGGTATAGGACTTGTATAAACACGAGGCGAGGCGCTGTGCAATCTCCATGTGTGACATGTTCTGCTGAGATTAACTCCACAGCTCCAGTTACAAACCACAAGCAGAAGGATCTGCAATACCAGCAAGATGGGTGAAATGGGAAGACGTGAAACCTGTCCACCCGCTGCCCGCAACCCCCTCACACGCTAATCCCATACAAGATGCACATTGTTTACAACCCAGCACACTATAAGCAAAATGGTTAACATCCATGCAACACTCAGAGGTGTAGCAGAGTTGTGTTTGTCATTTGGCACAACTCTAATCTGTAATCAAACCTCCTTCATTATCTTGGAGAGATATAGCAGTGCATATAGAGTTAAATGACATAGTCAGCTTCACCCGGGTAGCAGATATTTGCTACCTAAAGGGGTCAGAGAGGAAGCCCCCCCATGTAGCGACCGGTGCTCATAATTGCAGGTGCAGCTTTCATTGAAATCAATGGGAGCTGCACTTGTAATTGAAGGCTGGGGTCCAATTGATTTCAATGACGGCTGCACCTGCTATTATGAGCGCCAGCCACTACACAGGGGTTGGAGACCCCAATATATTCCGTCACTGATAGCAGGTGCTGCCTGGAAAACCCCTTTAAGAGGTTGTCTGGTGTATCAGTTTTCCCTCCTTCATACCCACCATCAATAACTCACAGCGGGGATTAGCTGCAAAGGGCGTCTCTCTCTGGAGGACCCAGGATGTCCATGCATTGCACAGACATCCCATTAATTTCCATAGACACCATGTAATACCTCATTTCTCCTGTGAAAGCACTGTAGGGGAATTGAACACTTATAACTGGGCTCTCCTACTGAGTAGAGCGGATTGCTTCGCGTCTTAGCAGCCGGGCTGAAGAGATCTAGAGAGGAACTGGCCAAGAGGGGCCTTAGGGATACTATTTCAATAGTACCTTGCCATTGTTATTGGCTGCGGCTCTAGACCGAGCAGCATGTCCCCACACCGCTACAGGTTCCACTTTCTGGGTGGCAGGGAATGGTATCCAATAAGGGAGAAAAACTGAGGCTCCTTGATTACCATGCTAAAGCCCTTCCAGCCCCAGGACGCAAACTTATGCCCTGGGTGGGAAGCAGCTCCTGCAAATGGATGTACCCGTACGTCCTATGGATGGCACGGGCTCAGAAGCTGAGCCCGCGCCATCCACAGCGGGAGTCGGCTGTGACTGACAGCTGGCCTCCCGCTGTTATATCCTTACATGCCACAATCTGGCTTGATCACGGCATGTAAAGGGTTCACAGAGGAAGGCCGTTCTCTGTGTGATGTCATCAGCCTGGCGCAGAGGGCCGATGGGTTGCCATGTTCTGGGACTGCCATGGCCTATGATTGCTATGAGAAGCAATAATGCATTGCAGAAGAACATGTTCTAAGAATCATACCAGAATAGGACATGCTGCTATTTTTTTTTGCACTGACCATAGGTTCATGAACAAAATTGCACGTGTCGATACGCACATTGACTTTCATGGGTCCGAGTTCTGGCAGTTTCAAGCTTGGACAGAACTCGGACATTAAAGTCATCTGTGTGGTGTGAACGAGCCTTAATTGTTTAATAATCAATTGGTTCCATGCTTCCACGGCAATGCGATGTCTTCAAGGGTCTTCTTCTGACTGTGCTCCTCTCGGTGTGATATGGTTAATCATCCGCTTCTGTTTAGAGCAGACAGAAGAGAACAATTGTGGATATTGCACTGCAGTGAACATAGAAAACCAACTGAGTACCCAGATGAATGGAGGGGGTCATTGGGTGACCGGGGGAAGGAGCACAGAACCTGTGTGACTCCCAGGAACTGTTACATGCCTGGGAATGATGGGCAGTGGGGTACATAACCATAGAAGACTATGTCCCATAGGTTCACTTACATAGTTTGGTAAGATTATTCAGCCCATGTGCTGCAGGGATCGAAGGGGTAAAGACAACAGGAGCAAGCATCTATTTTTACTTTGCATATCCTGGGCTCAAGTGTTTCCCAACCAGAGTATTTTCGTAGTGTAAACTTTGCTTTCACTGCATTCTTCTGGACATGCGATCACTTTGTGAACTGACTGCTAGAGTTTCCCAACAGTTCAGAGTGACACCATGTTGTAAGCGGCTCACCACCGTGCACAGTCACCCAGTTACTAATTGCCTCGTGGCTACAAGACCATCACAAGCAAACCTCATCAAGTTTTAGAACATGACCTAAACTACAAATATGGTGGTCACATAGGCAGGAAGTAAGTGGTCTCTGGGTAATCCCAGGTCTTGTGTCCTGCAGGAGACACTGGAGCGTACTGGACAATGCTTCCAGAATGTTTAGGAGGTTTCAAGAAATGGGGAGACCTTCTGGACTACCAGAATGGCTGTCAAATGTCCTGGGTGCAGCGTCCTGACTCGTCTCACCATTCCTGCAGGTCCTTTCTATTCCAGGTGTTATTGACAGAGAACATCCTGGCATCTAAGCCAATATCAGAACATTGTCTATGGCAGACCCCGGGACTGATCTAGGGTCTATATTCATTTAGGGGTCTGGTCTGGGGTCCATCTTTGTTTAGGGGGTCTGTCTGGGGTCTTGGTCTAGCAAGTCTGATTTGGGTCTCCATTTATTTACGGGTCTGTATTTGTTTTGATGGGGGTCTGTTTTGGGGCCTGTATTTGATTAGGGGTCTAGTCTGTGGTCTATATTTGTTTAGGGAGTCTAGGGTCTGTATTAGTTTAGAGGGTTTGGTCTGGGGTCTGTATTAGTGTGGGGCTTTGGTTTATGGTTTGTATTAGTTTATGGGGTCTGGGGTCTGTATTAGTTTAGAGGGTCTGCAGTCTGTATTAGTTTAGGAGGTGTAGTCTGGAGGACTGTAATGGTTTAGAAGTCTCTTCTTCTGGGGTCTTCATTAGTTTGGGGGTCTGATCTGCAGTCTGTATTAATTTAGAGGTTTTGGGGTCTGTGTTAGTATACAGGGTCTGGTACGGGGTCTCTTTTTAGGGGGTACATATTAGTTTAGAGGTCTGGTCTGTGGTCTGCATTAGTTTAGAGGTTCTGGGGTCTCTATTAGTTTAGATGGTCTGTGGTCTAAATTAGTTTAGGGGGTCTGTGTTAGTTTACAAGGTCTGGTACGGGCTCTCTTTTTAGGGGGTACATATTAGTTTACAGGTCTGTTCTGGGTCTGTATTTGTTTCAAGAGTCTGTGGTCTGCATTAGTTTAGGGGGTCTCTTATGGGGTCTGTGGTCTGTATTTGTATAGAGGGTCTTCAGTCTGTATTAGTTTAGAGGGTCTGGAGTCTGTAATAGTTTAGTGTGTCTGGTTTGGGGTCTGTATTAGTTTAGAGGGTCTGGTCTTGGGTCTATATTACTTCAGAGGGTTTGATATGGGGTCTCTTTTTAAGAGTATATATCAATATATAGGTCTGGTCTGAGACTATTTATTTCAAGAGTTTGTGTTCTGCATTAGTTTAGGGGGTCTAATATGGGCCTTGTATTTGTTTAAGGCAGTCTATTATGGAGTCTCTAGAGGCTCTGGTCTGGGTCTGCATTTATTTAGGGGGTCTGAGGTCTATATTTTTGGTGGGGTCTCTTCTAACGTTTATATGTATTAAGGAGGTCTGGATTTTTTCAGAAAGGGTCTGAGGTCTGTATTAAGTCAGAAGGGCTGGAAATATTTAGAATGTCTGAATTGGGGTCTCTATTTGTGTTGGAGATCTGTTATTGGTTCTGTATTTGTTTAGGGGATCTGGTCTGGAGTCTCTAGTTATTTAGGGGGTCTTTATATAGGGGGTCTGGTCTGACTCTACATTTATTTAGGGGGTCTGGTTTGGAGTCTCTGGTTATTTAGGGGGTCTGTATTTGTATAGGGGTCTGAGTCTGCATTTGTGTAGGGGGTCTCGTCTCGGTTATATTTGTTTAGGGGGCTGTATGGCCATGCAGAGGTTCAGTATGACTTATGAATCTTGACTTCTAGGCTGCACTCTGTGCATAGACATCGCAGTATGATGAGAATAGCAATGAAAGTAAATACTGACTTCATCTGAAGAAACAGCTTAATGACAAATTTAGCTCTGCTACTTCTCCCAGATTTCACATTTATAAAAGGAAATGAAAACATTTTAGAAGTCATTCGATATCTTGATCCATAACAATCCAATCTTGGATAAGCAAATAGCTACTAACACACATCAGCTAAAATAATCACTCATTTCCAAATGTTTATCTAAGCCATTAGCTTGCAGATGTAGCAGAGCTGAGTGGATCTGATGTGGAAAAATTGTATTTGCACGACTCATCATTGTATTCTGTAACTCAGCCCCAAGAATTAAGTAACAAACTCATCTCTGCTACATCTATGCATGCAACCAGTTTATAGCACTAACTGATAGGTTGTTTCCAACGTATCAATTTCAGCGGATTTGGGCTGCGTCCTGTGGCGTAATTCCGCCTGGTGTGAAAGATCCCTATTGGCATTTTAATGGGGTTTTGCCATTACTTTATGATCAGTCGGGATCACCACTGATCATCAGGATGATGGTACAATGTGACCTCTTTGCAGTTGTTCCCTTCACATTGGGGTTTCTGGTTACTTGCTGTACACAGAATAAGCCAAACAGACTTTGGCCCCTGGAACGTTGGGGGTCTCGGAGGTCATACCACCACCAATCACAATGTTTGGCTATATCATTGGGATCTGGCGTAATATTAGAAAATAGTAATACCGCATAAATAGGTGAAACCGAGATACCAACAGTTGTAACCCACATGGTAAGAGAATGATGAGATGTAAGAAAGCCGTAATAGATACATTGTACCTAAAATGTATGCTCCCTCAGAAATACTAAGAAGTTCTCTTCTTCTTGTCTCCTGGAAGGTCCCTTTCTTGGAAGCCTTTCTAAGATGAAGTTATGGGCTATCTTGGCTGTCTCCATTTTGCTGTTGAGATCCGTGTCCAATACTCCGTTGCCTTCAAGCTGGTTAGCTGGTAAAAAGAGATCAAGTCAAGAATCCTTGTTGGAAGACGAGAACAGAGTTTTGGGGATGTATGAAGCTGATTCTGAGCGTCCTACTATCGTGCAGGGGCAACGAGATGTCCAACATTATTGTAAGTATCATACGCTGTGGGGGGAATTCATGAAGCATTTTGTACAAGAATTTCGGTTTTCAAGAAGTTGCAAGAACGTGTGATTTGTTTTTTTGCCACTTTTCTGAAAGGGGGGCATGACTTGTCAGGAGGGGGAGTGGGCACCCCAGACCAAAAGATTTCTGTAAAATTTATGCCAGGGTGTTTAGTTTAGAGTATTATGTAGACTGGATACAATTGTATCCACTTCTTAGCTGAGAGCAGGACTAGCTATGTACAATGTATCAGTCTGGAGTCCGGGCTGTTTAGCTCACAGAGCATTGTCTACACTGGATACAATTGTATCCACTTCTCAGCTGAGAGCAGGACTAGCTATGTACAATGTATCAGTCTGGAGTCCGGGCTGTTTAGCTCACAGAGCATTATCTACACTGGATACAATTGTATCCACTTCTCAGCTGAGATCAGGACTAGCTATATACAATGTATCAGTCTGGAGTCCAGGCTGTAGAGCTCACAGAGCATTGTCTACACTAGATACAATTGTAACCACTTTTCAGCTGTGAGCTGGACTATGTATACACAGATTAACTACCTCTGAATGGAAATAGGAGTATTCTCATTCACTGAAATCAAATTGTGTTTCAGATTTTCACTTTTATCATGATATCTGTTTTGTGTCAGTGAATGAGAATACTGCTGTTGATATTCAGAGGCATTAACCTTATGCTAGCCCTGCTCTCAAATGACAAGTGGATACAATTGTATCCAGTGTAGACAATGTTCTGTGAGCTAAACAGCCCAGACTCCAGACTGATACATTGTACATAGCTAGTCCTGCTCTCAGCTGAGAAGTGAAGACAATGCTCTGTGAGCTAAACAGCCTGGACTTCAGGCTGATACATTGTACATAGCTAGTCCTGCTCTTAGCTGAGAAGTGGATACAATTGTATCCAGTGTAGACAATGCTCTGTGAGCTAAACAGCCCGGACTCCAGACTGATACATTGTACATAGCCAGTCCTGCTCTCAGCTGAGAAGTGCATACAATTATGTCCAGTGCAGAAAATGCTCTGTGAGCTAAACAGCCCGGACTCCAGGCTGATACATTGTACACAGCTAGTCCTGCTCTCAGCTGAGAAGTGGATACAATTATGTCCAGTGCAGAAAATGCTCTGTGAGCTAAACACATCAGCTGCACAAGTCTCTCTGCTAGTTTGCTACTATGTATCAGTCTGGAGTTAAGACTTTTAGCTCACAGATCATTGTCTGAAAACAATTGTATCGACTTCTCAGCTGAGAGCTGGACTAGCTATGTACATGTTGACTGCCACTAAATGAAAACAAGGGTCTTTTCATTCACTGTTAGCGAACACATATCATGATAGAAGTGAGGAATTAATATTAAAAAGCTGTAGAAATGTTAGGAACGCCACAATGTATCCCTGTTTGAACGAGGCCTCACTGTTGGGGTAAGTGGATGTGAATGAGCTTGGACAGGGCAGAGACACTGTTACTTAATCTGGGGACAGGTGATACCGTGAGCCGGGTCAGTTTAAGCAGGACTTTCGAGCTGTAGGAGGAGGAATCCTGTGTCATTTTGCACTTGAAGAATGAGTGAATGAGCTGGAGAATGAAGCCATTATTAATCACTAAGAATGAGGCTTTGACCTCGGCACCTTTCATGTCATATTCCCTCACTGCGCACAAATGGCGGGGCTCAGCGCTGCTCGGGATTCGCCTCTGGCATGTTCTCCATTATTATGTAGGAGGCCTTTGATGCCTGTGTGGACATGGGTGTAACAAAGACATATATGTATCTATATACATGACTGCAGGCAGAGTGTGCCACTCCTGACAACGTGCAAATAAAGGACAGAATCCAGTGATTATACAGAGTTGTTTGGCAGATGATGACATTGTGTGCAGAAAGTCTTCAGATCCTTTCACTTTTTTTACATTTTGTTATGTTGTGGCCTTCTGCAAATTAAAACAAAATTCTAGTTTTCCTCCTCATTCTGTACTCGGTACCCCATAACAACAAGGTGACAACAGAATGTTAGAGATCTTTGTCAATTTTTCTTTAAATGTACAACTACCATTACGCACTGACATAAGTATTCACACCCTGTACTCAGTACTTAGTTGAAGCACTTTGGCAGTCATTCCAGCCTCCAGTCTTCTTGGGTATGATGCCACAAGGTTTGCACACCTGGATTTGGGGATTTTCTAACATTCTTCTCCACAGATCCTCTCAAGCTCTATCAGGTTGGATGGGGGCACTCTGGCTGGGCCACTCAAGGACATTCACAGAGCTGTCCCTCAGCCCCTCCTGTGATGTCTTGGCTGTGTGTTTAGGGTCAATGTCTTGTTGGAAGGTGAACCTTCTGCCTAGTCTGGCGTCCCTTGTGCTCTGCATCAGGTTTTTGTTAATACCCCTTGTACTTTGCTCCATTCAGCTTTCCATCCACCCTGACCGGTCTCCCTGACCCCCAGCATGACGTTGCCACCACCAGGCATCACTGTAGGGATGGTATTGGGCAGGTGATGAGCGGCGCCTGGTTTCCTTCAGACATAATGCTTAGAATTGAGGTCGAAAAGTTCCATCTTGGTTTCATCAGACCAAAGAATCTTGTTTCTCACAGTCTGAGGGTCCTTTAGGTGCTTTTTGGTAACTCCTCGCGGCTTTCATGTGTCTTTTACTGAGGGGGCTTCTTTCTGCCCCTCTGTCATAAAGCCCAGATTGGTGGAGGCTGCAGTGATGGTTGACCTTCTGGAAGTTTCTCCCATCTGCACACTGGATCTTTGTAGCTCAGCTAGAGTGACCATTGAGTTCTTGGTCACCTCTCATACCATACCAACGCCCTTCTCCCCCGATTACTTAGTTTGGGGCAGCTCTGGGAAGAGTCCTGGTTGTTTCAAACTTCTTCCATGTAAGAATTATTGAGGCCACTGAGCTCTTGGAAGCTTTCAGGGCAGCAGAAATCTGCGCCTCCACACAATCCTGTCTCTGAGCTCTACAGGCAGTTCTTTCCTCTCCTGGCTTGGTTTTGGCTCTGATATGCATTGCGAGCTGTGAGACCTTATATAGACAGGGGGGTATCTTTTAAAATGAAGTCCAATCAACTGAATGCCCCACAGGTGACTCCAATCAAGGTGCAGAAACATCTGAAAGATGATCAAAAAAAAATGGAAGGCCTCCAGAGCTAAATTTCAAGAGTCATACCCACAAGGGTGTAAATACTTAAGTCAATGCAAAATGTTAGTTTTTCATTATTAACATATTTACAGAGATTTCTAACATTCTGTTCTCGTTTTGTCATTATGGGGCACTGAGTGCTGAATGATGGGGGGAAATGGTAGGAAAGCAAGATCATATGCAGAGTTGTTCCATATTTTGTGTTAGACGCTTTGGTGCACTGAAAAATGTGTATTGGTGCATATGGCCTTAAAATACAATGTAGTGTTGTGATCCAACACAATAGCTTTTGAAGGGGAAACTCACATTCCCTGAGCTCCCCACCCATCAGCAGTCTATAGTCTTCATGCCAATTGTAGCAGGGATGCAGGGATGATGGAAGACCTTCCAACTGTATACAGTTAATGGGGTGGGTGTCTGTCATTCATGAGAAGCTGATTGGGGGGGCCGTTACAAGAAGTCGCTGATGGCGGCGGCAGTAAGTGTCGCTGTGCAGTAGTTTAGGTGAGAGGCCACAATTTGCTAGCCATGTGCCGTCTCTAGACATCTGCGGAGCCGTACAGCTGCCGGCCAGATGTTCCCTGCAGTAACCGCACTCCCACCGAGCTCTACTGCTTGATAGAGCTTATCGCATGCTGGATGAACTTCCTAACGTGTCGATGGTGAACCATACAAGGAAAATAGAACCGTATTGCACTCAGTACAACACATACCGCCTGAACTCACATTCCTGTGTCTTTGGAACCATCAGCGCCAGCATATTCTGCAGCACGGTACGCAGATTGCGATTACCCACAACATGGTATATCATTATGTCATATCACTAGAAATGGTCATGACATTCTGATTGTTGGGGGTCTCAACTCTGAGACCACCACTGATCCCAGGAATTATGTTTTTGGAGATCTCTCCATAGCGATGCTGCTGTCCACCCATTGGGTAGGGGACTGCTGCAAGGAAAGGACATAACTAGAGCTGTGGCCCCTTTATTCTCAGGACTGGTATTGGATTTGACTTGCATGATGAAATGAGATAGAGAGATACAAGAGAGATAAATATGACCATGGCCGGCCTTAGTAATGCCATCAGGGTGCCAGCCGCCAGCTTGTGGGGGGGCATTGGAAGATTTAGGGTGGGGGCGATCCTGGTCAGATGATTTTGTGCCTCCATGCAGCATCTTGTGGAACTACATGAATCATTGTCCTCCCAGGTCTGCCTCCTCCACTTTGACACCTTGGGATATCAGAAGGGAGGAGACTGTCAGGAGGAGGAGGATTCATGTAACTGCACAAGATGATGCCATGGGGCACTATTATATAAGGTCAGAAAGTGGGCACTCTTACATTATGGGGACACAAAAAAGAGCAATATCACCTTACGGAGACACAAAGGCAGCAGTGTTACCTTGTGGAAGCTCTATAACTGTGGGGTACAGATGGGTTTTATAGGGGCAAAAATGACAAATGGGCACCAAGGGGACACTGAAGAGAAGGGCACTACAAGAGCAATAAATAGCAAAGGGGCACATAATTTAGTCACCCTTTGCAATTCATTACCTCTTTAAATCCTGTTCACATTACATTAAAGGGGTTATCCAGCTCTGAACTATTGATGGCCTATCCTCAGGACAGGTAATTAATAGTAGATCATGGGGTGAGTCGCTCAGGACCTCCGCCAAACAGTTGTGTACCAAGGCCAGCACACTCGTACACTGAGCTGATTTCTGCTGGAGGCAGACAGCATCATTCTTACCACAGCGCCCAGGTTTATATTTGCAGGCCAAGTTCCCATTCATATCCATGTCTGTAATACCAAGCCTGGCCACTGCAGTAAGAACAGAGCTGTCTGCTTCCTGCCAAAATCAGCTCAGCCTGTGAGTGCACAGACCTGGGGAACAGCTGTTTGGCAGCGGTCCGGGGTGACAGACCCCATTGATCTACTATTTTGCTAAAATCTACTACGATTATGCATCATGAGGACAGGCCATCTATAGTTTACAACTGGACAATCCCTTTAATGGCCTATACTTAGCCGTACGCCAGTAAAAGCTCCTGATGTACATACTAAGCATATGCATAGAGCTCCATTCACCCAAAGGAAGCCAAAAAAGTGTCCTTTTGGAGACATATGCCAATGTACCTTGATATGAGTTTAGTTCTGGTGCTTAATTTATGTTATGGGCTTGGTTCTAGTGGCATATGTATGTCCTGATCTTCGTTCTGGTGCTGTATGTAAGCACTGAGCTTGGCTCTGGTAACATATATATATATATATATATATGTTATGAGTTTGATTGTGGTACTGTATTTATGTGATTGCTTTAATTCTGATGCTGTATTTATGTAATGAGCTTGGTTCTGGTGCTGTATTTATGTACTCCTCCTGCTTCTGGTTCTGTATTTATGTTATGAGCTTACTTCTTATACTGTATTTTTTGTACGGAGTTTGGTTCTGGTACTATATTTATGTACTGAGGTTTGTTCTGGTGCTGTATCTATGTACTGAGGTTGGTTCTGGTTCTGGATTAATGTACTGAGCTTGGTTCTGGTACTATATTCATGTACTGAGGTTGGTTCTGGTTCTGGATTAATGTACTGAGCTTGGTTCTGGTTCTGTATTTATGTACTGAGCTTAGTTCTATCATAAAGCTGGCCCCGGATATGAGTGGCTGAGACTGATAAACATGAGATAAAGTAGATAGATAAAGAGATACGAGATGATAGAGCTATATGAGACAGATGGAGATATTGGAGAACTAAAACTAGACCCAGAACACTCATACCTTGGATGAGTGGACTATGTGAGCGGTCTGTTGGTTCTTTATATCTATTTCCCAGTAGCAGACAACGCTCATCAGTCCCTGTTTTTGAAGGTTGATTGTTATTTTCTAGTACATAGATTGCTGCAAAGTAGTCAGGACTGTATAGAAGCT
Organism: Eleutherodactylus coqui; assembly: GCF_035609145.1. Taxonomy (NCBI): domain Eukaryota; kingdom Metazoa; phylum Chordata; class Amphibia; order Anura; family Eleutherodactylidae; genus Eleutherodactylus; species Eleutherodactylus coqui. The sequence continues at coordinate 44,934,546 of NC_089841.1, forward strand.
TCTCTTCTGGCGAGTCCCTATAGATCTGAGTGCTGGATCGGCTTCTCTTTACTGTCAGGGGTATTATAATTCTTCATTCTGTGGCCCCCTCCAATGCTGCAGCTTTGGCAAGAAGGGGGCTGCTCATATTATGACTTAGTATAAAATGAGCCAATTTTAGAAAATTTGATGAAAGAAAAATAACGTATCTAATTCTCCATGGAAGAAAGCGCAGCCCCGGCTGGTATTCCCAAGCCCAGGCGCCAATGATTTCCCTTGATGGCTGACTCATTGGTGATGTCTTATGTTACTGCTGGAGAACTCTGACATAGTTGCTTTAAGTCAAATAGTTTAGGTGACTCAGATGAGAGTAATAGTAATAGCATGACATTCAATACGGACACACGCCATTCCAGTGAATGTACGTCTCTCTGTGTCACTGTGAGGAAGCGTTACACTTTGTGTAGATTAGATAGTTCACTATGTAACCCACAAATCACTCAGCTATAAGCAGGAAACATAGTACTAAATATAAAATGTGGGCAATAAGTCATCCTGCAAACAGGTGGTAGAGGCCCCCAAGCTGGATGGCGCCCTGCTTGGTACCTTCCATCATCGCTCCCTCACAATACAGTGTTGAAATAACTGCACCAAATGGTGCTAAGCATAATTGCCATATACTATGATGCTCATATAGTGCCAAACTTGGTTGCCACTGGTCTGATGGGTATTTCAGTTGCAGGACTGGTCTGGGCTTTCTTCCCCACCATCAGCTCAAAACACCCCGCTTGGCTCTTGGTTGATGTCTCCAGCTTCATTGAACTGGAGATACAGTGTGTTCCACCTACCACTTTGGTGCCTGCATCTGATGTTAGGGAGCTGATGGCTGCAGCAAGGGATGTCAATTTCAGAAGTGTGGCACCAAAGATCTTAAGATCCCACTCTATGACCTAGAATGCAGAGCCACTCAGTAAGAGCAGCTCCCGATCTGGCAGACCTTCTACCATCCTGGTATTACAGGGCGGACATTCATATGAATGGCCATCCTGTAGTACTACAATTCTCCTGCAGCAATCACCCCAGCTTCCTCTGGCAAAATCAGCTCCAGTTGTTATGGGTGCCAAGAGGAAGACTTAAGAAGATCAGCTGTTCACTCCGGACCCAGCATTCTGTGTTGTGCATCTTGGCATGATCCCTTTAAAGATTTTTGATGGGACTTACAAATTGATTGTAGGGTAGGCCCATAATGTTCAGATGGTGGGGGTCGGACCTTCACGGGTCATGAAGGGGCCATGACACTCTTGTGGCCACTGTGTCCCCTTCATTGTTTAGACAGACAGATGTGCTGATCCATATGGGCAGATGAGCCTGGTACTGCTGCTCAACCCCATTCAGTTCTGTTTAAGCGAATTAAATGAATTGCAGAAGCATATGTAGCCACCCCAGTGGAATATCCATAGGAGTTGCAGAGGTCGCACTTATGACCGGGCCTCAAAGCTAGGGGGGCCTACAGGCCCCTCTTGCTGCATTGACAATACCTGCACTGTAATTTTTTAATTGCAACTTCATTGAATCCTTACAACTTGCAAAGCTCGTGCCATGCAGCTGCCACTGTTTGGTATCTTCATTTAACTTCTTCTGTGTGCTTCACTAGAGCACAATGCAGCAGTTCGATATCTTAATGTATTCGATTCTGTCTGCAGTGCTAGCGTAGAACAGACAGAGAAGTCAAATGAAGATGCCAGACTATTGCACTCACACCCCTCGGAGGCTGTAAGGATTCAGTAGAGTTGCTATAAAAAAAAAATAATTAATAATGCTTCATGTACTTCTGAAGGTATGGCTGAGTGTGGGGATAATGGGGGAGGGAGAATTACTTTGTGTCTGGTGGGACAAAGGGCCAATTATTACACTGAGGGGGCATGAAAGGGGCATTATTACTTCATGAAGGTGTAAAATGAGCAGTAAGGGGGCATTATTTGTGGGGATACAAAGAGAGTATTACATAAATGAGGGGTACTAAGGGCGAATTATTTGTAGGGTGTATGAAAAGGTTATTGCTACTTTGTAGGGGACACAAATAGGGCACTATTACCTTGCGGGGGCACAAAGGCGGTACCAGTGCACTATTATCTTCTGTAAGGCACAAAGAGGACATTAATACTTCATGGAGGACTGAAATGGAACACTTTTGCCTTGCGGAAGACACAATGGAGGCATTATTATTTTATGGTGGAATATAGGGGGTAACATTACCTTATGGGGGCGCAACAGAAGAGGTACAAAGGGTGTACTATTACTTTGTGGGTGACATGAAGACAACAATATAACTGTGACTTACAAAGTGGGCATTATCAGCTTGTGAGTACAAAAAAGGACAATATAACTGTGAGGCACTATTATTGTGTGGTGGGCACAATGAGAAAATTATTATTGTCTGGAGACACCATTACTTTGTGGGGCACAAACATGGGCCCTAGTACTGTGTATGGGGCACTGAGAGGGCAGATGGTAGCAGAAGGACAGGGAGAGCGCGTAGAGACAAGCTGTGACTGGAAAAATTTGCCACGGCCATCTTGGCCCAGATAAAAAACATGAAAATGGACATCAATCAGGGTAAATGGGGAAATGTCGCCTATGATCACTGGAGGCAACTGTACTGCAATCACTATCATTGAGTATTATTAGATGATTGCATTATTTAGGGATATACTTGAACTGTGTCATCAAACTTCCCTCATGTTGTCACTGATGCGTGTGTATAATTTATATATATACGAGGGGCTGCTGATAGGTCTTTGGCTTTACCCAGAAAGAAACGAAATAGGAAGATGAAACTTTACATGTATTCCACATACTCTCCACTGATGCCAACACGCTTCTTACATTGGTATTCCAAGTTCTGTAAGCCTTGCAAAAAGAAGGATTTCGGTTGTGCCTCAAACCAGTCATCCGTAGCAGCCATGGCATCAGAAATGGTGTTAAATTTGGTCCCCTTGAGGTGTTTCTTCGGGTTTGGAAACAGATGATAGTCGGAGGGAGCTACCGTAGATCTGGTGAATAAGGTGGGTGGTCAACCATCTGGAAGCCTAGCTCCACCAGTTTTGCCGTGGTCGCTTGTGCAGTGTGAGTGGAGGCGTTGTCTTGCAGGAACAAGATTCCTTTGGACAACTTGCCGCGCCTTTTGGCCTTCATAGCTGCCTTCCATTGGTCTAAAAGCTCAATGTAATACCTTGTATTGATGGTGGAACCATTTTGAAGGTAGTCCACCAGCAGCACGCCCTCCTTATTCCAGAACACAGACGCCATCCCCTTAGTGGCTGAACTTCTTTGGGCGAGGAGAACCACTGTGCCTCCACTCTTTTGACTGCTCCTTGGTTTCAGGGTCATACAAATAAATCCAGGTCTCATCCATAGTGACAGGTCAATCCAGAAAGTTCTTATCAGTCCGGAAACGCTGACAAATGGACCGGGAAGTTTTCACTCGATGCTTTTCTGATCTGTTGTCAAACATTTGGGGACCCACTTTGCAGATCGCTTCTTCATGATCAAATGTTCATGGATGATGACACAAACACGTTCATGAGAAATCTCCATGATGTCTGCTATTCCTGCAGCTGAAATTGGCCGATTCTCCAGTATGAGGTTGTGCACAGCATCGACAATCCCCGGAACAACAACCTCTCTCAGTCGTCCAGGACGTTCCTCATCATTGGTGCTGAAGTGGCCCCTTTTAAATTTGGCAACCCAGTTCTTAACTGTAGAATATGAAGGGTATTGATCCCCCAATGTCTGCGACATATCACCATAAATATCCTTCGCGGACTTTACTTGCAGAAACAAGAATGTTATCACTACTCTGCTCTCATTTGCTGTGAATATCGCCTTAGACTCCGCCATTTTGTTTTCCCGCGTGCCCAGATCACTGTTGCCATAAGCTACAAACACAAAATTTTGAAAACATATATTAGACACATAAGGCTTTCATGTGATGTAACATTCATTACCATAGAAACAAAAAAAGAACACAAAGCCAAAGACTTATCAGCAGCCCCCTCGTATATATATATATATATATATTTATTTATTTTTTTTTATTTTTTTTTTGCTTTTTTAATTGGTGGGTAGCAAACATATTTGAGTCTTGAGACTCTCATCGTGTAGTGACGCCTCTGGCTACTAGTGATTCTTTGATGGGTCACTTAAGAGACCCAGTGATGCAGCTAAAAGTCAGCATGTGCCATGGGCAGTAGCCTAAAGCGACAGAGGTGCACACTTGCTGGGGGAATGGACAAGCTAAACTTTCACACCAAGGGTCATGAGAGTCTAGCTACATCCCTGAGCCACCTATATGTGGTGCTCAAGGTTAGGGCATCAATGTTTTAATTCAGTAGACCCCTTTCAAGGAGGCATATGGTAAAGGGTAGCACAAATTGCCCTTAATGGCAGTCACAAGCTTAAACTATGGAGAGATACCTTGGACATAACCAGATAACTGGACTCGGTAAGCAGATCACACTTGTTCTGGGTGCATTCTCCTACAAAGGACTCTGAGATTGACGACTCGTGTACATTAGTACATTATAATCCCAAGGCTTAAAATACCCGAAAGAGCGGAGCTACGGAGGCATCTATATGGATGTCAGCAGGTGCACGCTCTCCCCTTCCCCCAGGCAACAATGAACGCAGAGCTCTGGTATATATGCATGTATATTTACTCAGGCACGCTCTGTTTAGCTACATGGATCAGGCAGTCGTCATTAGTCAAATGTTAGAATTTGAATGCTGTAGAACATTCCTGCAATAATGGCAATAGGATGGCATGGAATTGGCATCAGAATGACAGTAAAGTAGTCATTTATAGGGTAATATGGGTGGGCATGGAGCACAACTGGGGGAAGCCGTGCTCTGACAAATAGATACGTTTGTATGAAGGCAAGAGGTCCTATAACAATATATGACCCTACATGAACAAAAAGTTGATATCTTGCCATGTCAAAACCCCTTGCCTTGCCCCTTGTTACCCTTGTATGTGTTAGGCAGCTCTATACAGTCCCAAATTGCAGATCGAAAGAAGAGCAACCAAACTGGTTTGATTTTTCCTTTACCTAAACCTGCAGGGGTGGGCTTAAGGTGCTGGGTGCCAGTAAGTGCACCAATAGGCTACATCCCCTGGGCCAGATAATTAAGATACTGATCTAGGGCAGCAGATGGAATCCTTCCCTGGATTACAATCCAATTTTTTTTGCCAGTCATGTTTCAAAGGGTCAGTACTTTTCCTTTTCCTATTTTCACTGTTACCTCCTACTGAGTTGTGGGAGAAAGAAGGTGACAACTATCCAAAGCATATTATAAGTACAGGAAAATTGGTTGTCACTTTCAAAATCAGTTTAACTATTAAACTTTCAAAATAAATGGATTATATTTACTATACCAGTATCATAATACTGCCTGCTATATACAAAAATATAACTACTATAATACTGCCCCCTATGTACAAGAATATAACTACTATAATACTGCTCATATGTACAAGAATATAACTACTATAATACTGCTCCCTATGTACAAGAATATAACTACTATAATACTGTTCCCTATGTACAAGAATATAACCACTATAAGGCTGCCCCCTATGTACAAGAATATAACTACTATAATACTGCCCCCTATATACAAGAATATAACTACTATAATACTGCCCCCTATGTACAAGAATATAACTACTATAATACTGCTCCCTATATACAAGAATATAACTACTATAATACTGCCCCTATGTACAAGAATATAACTACTATAAGGCTGCCTGCTATGTACAAGAATATAACTACTATAATACTGCCCCCTATGTACAAGAATATAACTACTATAATACTGCTCTTATGTACAAGAATATAACTACTATAATACCTCCCACTATGTACAAGAATATAACTACTATAATACTGCCCCCTATGTACAGGAATATAACTACTATAATACTGCCCCCTATGTACAAGAATATAAATACTACAATACTGTCCCCTATCTGGAAGAATATAACTACTATAATACTGCCCCATATGTATATGAATATAACTACTATAATACTGCCCCCTACGTACAAGAATATAACTACTATAATACTGCCCCCTATGTACAAGAATATAACTACTATAATGCTGCCCAATATATACAAGAATATAACTACTATAACACTGCCCCCTATATACAAGAATATAACTACTATAATACTGCTCCCTATGTACAAGAATATAACTACTATAATACTGCCTCCTATGTACAAGAATATAACTACTATAATACTGCCTCCTATGTACAAGTATATACCTACTATAATACTGCTCCCTATGTACAAGAATATAACTACTATAATACTGCCTGCTATATACAAAAATATAACTACTATAATACTGCCCCCTATGTACAAGAATATAACTACTATAATACTGCTCATATGTACAAGAATATAACTACTATAATACTGCTCCCTATGTACAAGAATATAACTACTATAATACTGTTCCCTATGTACAAGAATATAACCACTATAAGGCTGCCCCCTATGTACAAGAATATAACTACTATAATACTGCCCCCTATATACAAGAATATAACTACTATAATACTGCCCCCTATGTACAAGAATATAACTACTATAATACTGCTCCCTATATACAAGAATATAACTACTATAATACTGCCCCTATGTACAAGAATATAACTACTATAAGGCTGCCTGCTATGTACAAGAATATAACTACTATAATACTGCCCCCTATGTACAAGAATATAACTACTATAATACTGCTCTTATGTACAAGAATATAACTACTATAATACCTCCCACTATGTACAAGAATATAACTACTATAATACTGCCCCCTATGTACAGGAATATAACTACTATAATACTGCCCCCTATGTACAAGAATATAAATACTACAATACTGTCCCCTATCTGGAAGAATATAACTACTATAATACTGCCCCATATGTATATGAATATAACTACTATAATACTGCCCCCTACGTACAAGAATATAACTACTATAATACTGCCCCCTATGTACAAGAATATAACTACTATAATGCTGCCCAATATATACAAGAATATAACTACTATAATACTGCCCCCTATATACAAGAATATAACTACTATAATACTGCTCCCTATGTACAAGAATATAACTACTATAATACTGCCTCCTATGTACAAGAATATAACTACTATAATACTGCCTCCTATGTACAAGTATATACCTACTATAATACTGCTCCCTATGTACAAGAATATAACTACTATAATACTGCCCCTATGTACAAGAATATAACTACTATAATACTGCCCCTTATGTACAAGAATATAACTACTATAATACTGCCCCCTATGTACAAGAATATACTATAATACTGCCCCCTATGTACAAGAATATAACTGCTATAATACTGCTCTCTATGTACAAGAATATAACTACTATAATATGGCCCTCTATGTACATGAATATAACTACTATAATACTGCCCCCTATGTACAAGAATATAACTGCTATAATACTGCCCCCTATGTACAAGAATATAACTACTATAATACTGCCCCCTACGTACAAGAATATAACTACTATAATACTGCCCCCTATGTACAAGAATATAACTACTATAATACTGCCCCCTATATACAAGAATATAACTACTATAATACTGCCCCCTATATACAAGAATATAACTACTATAATACTGCTCCCTATGTACAAGAATATAACTACTATAATACTGCCTCCTATGTACAAGAATATAACTACTATAATACTGCCACCTGTGTACAAGAATATACTATAATACTGACCCCTATGTACAAGAATATAACTGCTATAATACTGCTCTCTATGTACAAGAATATAACTACTATAATACTGCCCCCTATGTACAAGACAATAACTACTATAATACTGCTCTTATGTACAAGAATATAACTACTATAATACTGCCCCCTATTTACAAGAATATAACTACTATAATACTGCCCCCTATTTACAAGAATATAACTACTATAATACTGCCCCCTATGTACAAGAATATAACTACTATAATACTGCCCCCTGTGTACAAGAATTTACTATAATACTGACCCCTATGTACAAGAATATAACTGCTATAATACCGCCCCTATATACAAGAATATAACTACTATAATACTGCTCCTATGTACAAGAATATAACTACTATAATAGTGCCCCCTATGTACAAGAATATAACTACTATAATACTGCCTCCTATGTACAAGAATATAACTACTATAATACTGTCCCCTATGTACAAGAATATAACTACTATAATACTGCTCTCTATGTACAAGAATATAACTACTATAATACTGCCCCCTATGTACATGAATATAACTACTATAATACTGCCTCCTATGTACAAGAATATAACTACTATAATACTGCTCTCTATGTACAAGAATATAACTACTATAATACTGCCCCCTATGTACATGAATATAACTACTATAATACTGCTCCTATGTACAAGAATATAACTACTATAATACTGTCCCCTATGTACAAGAATATAACTACTATAATACTGCCTCCTATGTACAAGAATATAACTACTATAATACTGCCCCCTATGTACAAGAATATAACTACTATAATACTGCTCTCTATGTACAAGAATATAACTACTATAATACTGCCCCCTATGTACATGAATATAACTACTATAATACTGCCTCCTATGTACAAGAATATAACTGCTATAATACTGCCCCCTATGTACAAGAATATAACTGCTATAATACTGCCTCCTATGTTCAAGAATATAACTACTATAATACTGCCCCCTATGTACAAGAATATAACTACTATAATACTGCTCCTATATACAAGAATATAACTACTATAATACTGCCCTCTAAGTACAAGAATATAACTGCTATAATACTGCCCTCTATGTGCCAGACTATAACTGCTATAATATTAGGCATGAACCTGAAACCCAGAAATGTGCAATAATAGAAAGTGCATGACAAGTGAAAGTTGTTTTTCCTTTTTCTCAGGACTCTTTGACTCATAGAAGACCAAATTACTGTACCAGCCAGGGGCACAGATTTCCCCGTAATGTATATGCTATTCAGGGCCGGCAGTGGATAAGTTAACATGGTGGATTCATTATTTCAGTAATTACAGACAAAACATTTTCTTCTGCGCATTCCTGAGATTCTGCATGCTACCTCTCCATCACATATGGAATTGGGAAACTGATGAACATGTTTCTCATTTACCAAAAGTTTACTGTTTATGAAATGGAAGATTTGTACGGTACGAACAATGAAATTGTTTTCATATTAATACCGCCCTGTAATTCTTACTGACCTCAAGCACTTGGAAACAACGTTACTTATTTTGTATAACAGTAAAAGGGTCATTTACCCTTACACCATTGACTCGACAACGTAGCCCAATGGAATGGAATTCTCAAGACAACTGCGTTGCTACAGACTCTAATTTTCGTAAAGGTGGTTGTCCAGGTTTAAAAACTAAGGCTGCTATTTTCTAAAAACCGCGCCACACCTGTACACAGGTAATGTGCGGTATTGCAGCTCAACTCCATTCACTTCAAGCAGGTACAACCCAAATGTTTTTCTACTCTTGGACTAACACTTTAAGTTTTCAGCCTTGCTAGCACAGGGTTGTTCTTTGAGGAGAAACAGTGAACTTGCGCCTAAGGGAGCAAACATTGAAAGGTGGCTCCTTTCCTGTAAGCATGCCTGGATATGATTTGCAAAGAAACATTAACAGATTATTAGATATGTTGGGTTGAAACATGTTGGGTGATAGGGCTGGTTTTATAGAAAGTTTGGCCCTCGTAGGATCCCCCCACTTGAAACTTTTAGAAAGTTTTCTGTTAATTTAAGACCAAATGATACCGCTATATTGTGAATAGGTGCTTTCTAGGACTAGAAGTGGCATGGGTCTACACAGTCCATAAAAGAAGAAAGGAATGGCCAAGCACCTTCACAGCAAAGATCAAAGACTCTCGAGTGACCAGTCATAGACCAACAGTCAGGTTTGCTGCTTCTGATATCGATTTGCTTGCCTTTGGGAAATACAGGGCCATAGTGACATTTTTGAGGTTGACCCATTTTATTCTGTGGGATGGCAAGAGTGAATAAGTGGTTTGTTTGTCTTTATTGCTTGCCCAGTTTTGCCCCATCCAATAATTGCATTATGGGCTTTGTGATGCAGTGGAAAATGATTACTATTGGACGATTTATTTGGCAGTGGTGGCGTATTTTTATACCCATTCCCTCATCTTTAGTATTAGGTGGCATTTTATAAGGCTGTATAATATACGGTTTCTGTCTTCCTCTCCAGCAGTTCATCTGAAGTTACACTTGGTCTATGACAGACAGATTTACAGTGTCACGCACATATCTTTCCCTCAAGACTGATATGTGATCAAATTATTTCTAGCCGTCTACTGTCTGGATTAGCCGCCTTCTCTGTTTCACTATAAGTCAAGAAAAAATATCAGAAAGGATTGAGGGACCCAAAGTATGTCGTGACCTGAGCTGCTGGTGCTGGGTGTTACTGCTGCCATGGTACTTCACCATTCTGTTAATACTTTTCGATGTCCAGTTTGGTTTCTTATTGAGTTGAACAGGTCAAGGACACATCATGAAATGTAGAGTAACTGAGCTCCATTGTGCACCATTATGTCTTCAGAACCTGTCATCGGGACCTGTCATGGTCGTAAATTGGTATTGGTGTTGTCCCCACTGACTGATAGAGCATAGGGGCTCAGAGTGCTTGTTTCCTTTCGGCACTTTTGGCCATTCGAGGATTCTTCTGTGGGAAAAAGTTTGGAGGCCACTAGGGTTCTTTTTATAGAAGTGATATACAGTATATATTGTTGAGCGAACTGAAACAATCCAACTTTGTGTTGAGTCAAACTTTGCTAGAACTTTGGCTTGGTGAGGACCCAAGCCTCTCAACTGAATCCGCTAGAGGAAGAAGGAGATGGTTCGGTTCAAACTAATTAAGACTGATTTGGTGAACCTGCTCAACTGAACTCTTCAAAAGTTCACTTATTACTAGTGGTAGGCATGGAAGCACCGACTATAATCTTGGGATCTGAAGTGACCCAATGAGGTTTCTTAAAGGGGTTGTCCAGTTACCAGACAACCTCTTTTCAATAGCACTGTCAGCATTAAAATAAAAAACTCAAAAACACTTTCCCCTTTGCAGCTGCCAGGATCCAGTGCTGCAGCCCCGCTATATACATGGTGGTTGTTGCGATCGTGGATGTTACAGGAACTCAGGGGACTGCTGCGCTTACATGCTGAGCACCATGATTCCAGAACTTTAAGAATGTGACACTTCAAGAGTGGTCATGTAATTTCCTGTGACATCACATGTCACAACATTCATCAAGCACAGGAACACAGCGGCCACGAGGGGTAGGGGGTTGGGAGAGGCGGTAAGTATATCCCTGTTTGTTATTTTAATCCAGGCAGTGCTATTGAAAAGGGGTTGTCCAGTAACCGGACAACCCCTTAAAAAATATATAGAATTAAGAAAACTTTCTCATCCTTTATTCATTTCACTCATATTGCCACCATAATCAGGATCTGGAACCCCCTCTTTCTTCTGAAGCCAATTTTGTGATATATTTGATTGTTTTATGATGTGCCTAATGGACTGACCATCAGTGGAAGGCCGAATATCCCTATGCTTTGCCACCTGTTACCCTGTGCTATGTATAAAGCTGGCCAATACATTTAAGATGTGTCCAATCAATCTTACCAGCAACAGTAACGGGGGTTATCCAGGCTCAGATCCACAGTAAAATAGCATAAAAGAGGTACTATTTACCTGTCCCGCTTCCCTGCCGGTTTCCATTCCTCCAGTGGCTGGTCCCCCACTTATCTTTACTTCCAGGTGCATATCCTGATGGTCCAGTCACTGGATCTTCTGCAGCATGTCCCTATGTTAGGACATGCGTCCAGAAGTGACCTGAGGAGGACTGTTCACCAAAAGAACAGGAGTGGTGAAGGAGTGGGGGCAGGTGAGTATTTCTACTTCTATGTTATAGATTTGAGCAGTTTGGTAAATGATCACCAAGGCTTCGTCAGATCCTGCCATACACTTTCAATCTTGGCCTAAATTTTCCAACAGGATGGGTCAGGTCTTTGGCAGACTGTGGTTCCCCATCGTCCACCGCCAATGATTATTTGCATTACTTTTCAAATGTTGGTCACTTGAAATGGCCAAAATTGGCTATTTCGGGCCACCATTATCTCATATGTATGGCCAATTTAAGGCATATACAACTAATACACTAAACTGTACAATGGAAATTTAGGTAAGGCAAAGTTTCTACAAAATTCAGCAATGTGGGAATCAAAGAGTTAGAATTCGACCAATCGTTTGCTCTGGCCTGTTGCGGTAGAAGACCCATCTAGTAATCTATATCTTGTAAAACTGGCAATGCCCATTTTATCAATCATGATCCTGTGCTTTGCTCTGGATGACAACGTCTCCATTATATGTTACTATTAACTACTATGAGATCCTCCAACTCTGGAACGTGAGCCACAGAACAGAAGTGCCATAGTGTCCTCTGAATCAGGATATTAGCAGGCCCTTAGCACCGCGGTCTGGCACAGTACCTAAACTTTTTGGAATCTTCTGTAACATACCTCACTCAGCTACATTCGGTATGGACTCGCATTGTGCACTGATGATACGTGATATCCTGGTATTCTGAGTTATTTTGGGCTTAGGGCCTTCATTTACATACTGTATCTATGTGTGCTTCTCTGACAGGGGACTGATGCCTCTTTATTACAATAATATTCACTTCAAGCTTTTTGGCATCGGTATTATCACTGTTTTTGACCAAACATAATCATTGACAAGGTCAGAGCTGGCTACAGGTTTATGCGGGCCCTTGGGCATCAAAGTCTCATTGGGCCCCTTTACAATGTTTCATGAGACATACGACAATAAATCTGTAACTGTGCATACAGTTAAGGGTGTAACTATAAGAAATGCAGGGGGTGCGGTTGCACCCGGGCCCACAAGCCTTAAGGGGTCTTAAGGCCTCTCTTCTCCATATAGAGAGTCCAGTACTTTGAATAAAGCATTATAGTTGGGGGCCCTGTTACAGATTTTGCATTGTGGCCCAGAAACATCAAGTTACGCCTCTGCATACAGGGACCACATAACGGCAGTTACCAGCTCTACACAGCTGCTTTGCAGACCATGTAAGTGATTATAGTACCATTATATCCAGTGATCACAGGTGACGTCCTCTCTGACTGGAATCATTCAGTTTCCCTTTTCTTCTGCATCCGGCCCAGACCGCCATGACAACTTCTCTCGGCCACAATATGGCACACTGGCATCTTTGGCTCTTTGCTTTTCCAACACCCTCCCTACATTATGTGCACCTTTAAACAATTCCCTCTTTTATAATACCCAAGATAGTAATAATGCCTCCTGTGGTACCCCACACAACCCACACAGTAGAACGGTCCTAATTTTTTAATTCCCTGTAGGCCCCTCTCAGTAACTGCTGTTTATTGTGACCCTTATACCATAAAAGTTCCCCCACTTAGCAATAATGCCTTCTTTATGTCCTCAATTTGCAATAATACCACTAATAGCCTACACTTGGTAATACTGTCCTTTTTTTGTCTCCATTCACTAATAAAAGCCTTTAGAAATAATGCCCCCTTTTAGAAATAATGCCCCCATTTGTGCCCTTTTGGAAATAATTTCCCCAATGTCCCTTTTAGAAATAATGTCCCCATTTTAGAATTAATGCCCTCTTTGCGCTATCTGAAAAATGATGCCCTCATTTGCCTCCTTAACAAATAATGCCCTCCTTTGAAAAACATCACCCCCAACACCACCTTGTATGTGATAACATTAAAAAAAAGTACATACCTTCATTGCCACAATGTTGTGTGATCATGTGACAATCAAATAGTCGCTGTAGACATTCCTGGCTCTCTAATGCTGAAATCAGTTATTGACTGCAGCAATCATGTGATTGTCACATTGCAGAAGTTAGCGGGGGGCAGAGGGAAGTAATCCTATTACGGCTGCCGGTGGGATGAGTATGTACTTTTTTTAAATTAAACAAATAAAATCAGGGGGGCCTGACTGCTGTGCCTGACCCAGTAGCCTGGGCCCCTCTGTGGCCCATCTCTGGTCAGGAATTAAAGCGGACACCTCCCTGGTTCAGTAGGACGCAGCATCTGCCCGATTTGCCGGGTCCTGACGCTGGGGTTGAACAAGCTCTCCATTTACGTCACAATGATTAGAGGCATGATCTACCTTAGCCAGGGGCGTAACTATAGAGGGTGCAGGGGATGCGGTTGCACCCGGGCCCAGGAGCCTTAGGGGGCCCATAAGGCCTCTCTTCTCCATACAGTGAGCCACGTACTATGAGTTATGCATTATAGTTGGGGGCCCCGTTACAGGTTTTGCATTTGGGCCCGGGAGGTTCAAGTTACGCCTCTGACCAAATACTCAATAGATAGAAAATCTAGTTTGATGTTGTGAAAAGCCTTTTTTGGCGTTTTTAAGTCAAATTTTGCTTTGTTCAGTTTAGAAAAAAATCTTGCAGACTGGTCAGTGACTACCTAAGCCTGCACAGGAGTAAGGAGGTCTCATGTAGTCACCTCCTCTTCTATGTCTGGCACAGACCTGAATATGTTGAGAAATGTCTTGTAGTTATATATTCTGTGGTCAGCCATATTGGAGACATAGGATAGGGAATAACTTGCTGATCAGTGGGGGTCCGACTAATCCCAGGAACGCTGGTCTGTTGCATCATGGGAACAGCTAGATGGGATTGCTAGAGATAGCTGATTTCAAGCACTTCCAGCAGTGAGACCCCCACCAATCAGCAAGGTATTCCGCATCCTGTGGATATAGGATAACCTTCTTTTATGGGACTATCCCTTATTGGTCAAAGAAATGTCAGTAGACTAGACTTTGCTCCCATCTGCACTCATGTTTTTCATAGTTTCCATAAAGAATGGAAATGACCAAAATGCTGGGTCCAGCACTTCACTGGCACAAACGGCATCTGACAGACCCCTTTTACTATAATGGGACCTGTTAGGATTCTAGCATGCCACCAAGCATTTTACCAGGCAAAATAGTGCAGCATGCTGGGATACTGTATTTGGGATTTCGTGCCAGATCTGTGCCTCAGCCTCCGATGGAGATGTGAATATAACCTAATGGAGTCACCAAAGTAAAGGACTGGGATCAGGAGTGACCCTGACGGAAAAAGGCATAATTGGAGCCCAAGAAGTGTAGCTTAATTTCTCTTGTTATATCCAATAAATAACACGTTTCAAGGCAAGATAGCCTCTTCTTCAGATAACTGGGGATGTATACAAGAGTCTGTGAAGACATCTTGTACTAGCATGGATAGGACTCCATGTTCTATCTTATACATAGACATTTTGTAAGCCTGTAGACATCTTCTGCGTCTCTTTTCGCTTTGTCTGTAAGATTTATGGATATTAAATCGTTATTTAGTAAGCCCTGAGTGAATCACTAAGGTTTTTGCTCCAGAGAGATAGCTATATGGCCTTTAGACTGGCGGGTCAAGCTGACGTGTTCCTAAACATTCTCTCTAAACAGCTAAATGTTTAGATTTATTGTTCCAAGAAGTTAATCACGTATGGTAAACTCTGCGCCTGCGTGGGTTAGGATGGCACCTGAGTGTAACTACAGCACGTTTTTCACGGACACCCACAGCTTTCTGAAGAAGAGGCTATCTTGCCTCGAAACGCGTTATTCAGCACATTTAATAAAGAGATATTTAGCTTCACTCTTTGCCCTCCAGTTTGGCCTTTTTCCAGTTTTCTAGACCCCAGTGCTTTCCTTCGGACCCGGTTACATCTTCATGACATTGACATCGCTATAGCTCCTGGCTGCGATCTTGGGTTGCCAGCACCTTTTTCACCTTATGTGCCATAAGTGTCTGCACTTGTTACACCTAAATCTAAAATGAGCATATTTAAGAGGGTGCTACAGTAGCCACGATGAACTCTGCCCCCATGCAGGGACTAATGCTGGAGGAAGAGTTCAGTCTAAACAGGCATACAGTAGGGCTGATGAGGGCAAGAGCATTGACAAGCACTATTCTGAGGCATACCATTTGGAGCTCACCTAACCTTTTGTACATTGACATTGTTGGCTACCTACTGTCTTATGAGCTCTTGCTCTCCTATACTACACCAGTTAATACAGCTCCTCTCCCTAGAGACCAGGGAGTGGCAGGGGAGCTGCATACATAGATATATATCTGCCTTGTCTAGGCCTCCAGCAGTATATTAGATCTGTCAGTAACTCTTCCACCTTTTAATGATAATGAGATGACCCTGCTTAAGCTGTCCCAGTCTACACAGCCATGCCAAAACTGAGCTATAGGAAAAAGAACTTGTCAGATTATTGTGTGTTCTAGTGTGAAAAGTGGAATTTTACAAAGATTTCTTTATATGATTAGCATCCAATTTGCATAACAAATTTCCCAGAGAACATTGCATGGCCTATAAATCTCCTTACGCCTACTTGGCTCTCTTCACAAGGAGAATCAGCACCCCTCTCTAATATGATTAGTCACATAAGCAATAAAAACGTTTTTTAAAAAGTTTATAATGGAAACCTGATGTCCTTTTCTAATGATAGATTCCCTATAAGTGGCCTGCACCTCTACGGGGATCAACAATCCCTATTGTTATTAATGTTAGCGCTGCAGCAGACCACAATGCAGCTTGTGTAAGCCTCGGATACAGAAGAAGCCCTGTACTGACGCAGCCTAAGCCGAGCCTAATTTGCATCATCAAATAGAATATTCATTGGAGCAAGAACTGGTAATCAAGCAAACAAGACATCCTGAATGTCAATGGAACAAAGCAATAACTTGATCCACATTTGTATGCAGCGTATACACAGGAAAGCATCTGGGGACACCTGAGACGACTATTATTTGAACTATCAGCGAGCGGTCTTTTGACTTGCAAACTTAACATCTGGTGATTATACTTGTCTCCAACAGTGACTGTGATTTCACTGGGTTATACATGATAAGAGAAACATGGCTCCTTTTTCTAGAAACAACTCCACACCTGTCCATGGGTGGTGTGTGGTCCTGCAGCTCAGCCTCATTCACTTCAATGGAGCTAAGCTGCAATACCAGATACAACCTGTGCACTGACATGGCACTCTTTTTGGAAGAAATCCACCATGTTTTTTTTTTATTCTATACATTGAGATTAACACAACTAGTGAACCTAAAGTCAATATGTAATGTGATGAAGTATATTTAACTTCTAGGGTAGTAGGTTTGAGAAGTCAAAGTAACCAAAACACATATCTGTGTAATGTTAACTGGAATTGAAGTTTTTTTTCCATGAAATATATACAGGTGAGTCACATTATTATGATCACCAGCTAATATCCAGAGTAACGGCTGTGTGCCACACGGACGGCAGCTAGACGGACTGGGAGTGACTCAATAAGGTGCTAGTAGGTTGTCTCGGGTATCTGAAGCCATTCCACAATTACTGGAGGGTACATGGGTGCGTAGAGCAAGAATGATGATCGAGGTGGTCCCACAGATGGTCAATTGGGTTCAAGTCTGGGGAATTAGGGGTCCGGGGAAGTACTTTGAAGTCTTGGTCATACTCTTCCAACCACTGTTGGACATTTCTAGCTGTCTGACATGTCGCTTTGTCTTGCTGGAAGACGCCATCTGCCTCAGGAAAGACACACAGTATGTATGGGTGGATGGGATGTGCAAGGATGGATTCATAACCCAATGGGTTCAGAATGCCTTCCACATGGATGAGCAGCCCAGAGAATACCCTAGACCATAATGCTGCCACCACCGGCTTGTGTTCTTCCAGCAATGGTTGCAGGGTGTCTGTTCTCTGATGTTTCGCACCTTACATGCCAACGTCTATCTGTTTAATGAAGCAGAAAACGTGACTCATCGGAGAAGACAACCCTTTGCCAATCAACCGCAGTCCACTTTCAATAACGCCGTGTAAATTGAAGCCTTCTCTTCTGATGCACCTTTCTTATCATAAATGCAGTGACCGCCCGTCTGCTTCGGAGCCCCATACACAGTAGGGTTCGCTGTAGATATACGTCTGTTAGCCCCTGGTTCATTCTAATGGAGAGCTGATCTACTGTAACATATCGGTCAGCCCTCGAGCACCTTCATAGCCAATGTTCACCTCTCTTATCACTGGCACCTGGTGCTCTGCAGTTTCCACATTGATTATTCCCAATGGTGCCACTTGTCCCCTTATGATACACTTTCACCACAGCAGCAGGCAAACATTTCACAAACTGCGCTGTTTGAGAAATACTGCTGCCCTTGGCCTGAAACCCAATATTCATCCCTTTTTGCAACTTGCCCCTTTTACCCATGACAACAACAGCCTATTGCACAACTTTTATACCCAGCAAGCCGGCTCACAACACGTCACTTCCTTCATGTGCTGCTGACATCGAAAGTAAGAAGTGCTCATAATAATGTGACTCGACTAAATGGTTCCTATTACAGATGAGCGAACTTACTCGGTTCGGGTTTTTTTACACTCGAGCACCGCTTTTTCCGAGTAACTAACTACTCGGACGAAAAGATTCGGGGGGCGCCGGGGGGCGGCGTGGTGGAGCCGGAGGTAGCAGTGGGGAACAGGGGGGAGCTCTCTCTCTCTCCCCCCACTCCCCTCTGCAACCCCCCGCTCACCCCCGGCGCCCCCCGAATCTTTTCGCCCGAGTAGTCGGTTACTCGGAAAAAGCGGTGCTCGAGTGCAAAAACACCCTAAAGCTAGGGTCACACAGGGCGGATTTGTTGCGGTTTTGCTGCGGTTTTTCCGTTGCGGTTTTGATGCAGCAGAACTGCTTCTGCGCCAAAACCGCTTCAAAGGTTAATTTTGGCTTGCGGATTTTGCTGCGGATTTTCGTGCGGAAAAATCCGCAAGCGTTTTTTTCCGCAGCGTTTTTTTACTTTTGTCGCGTATTTGGTGCGGTTTTGGCTGCGTCCATAGAGGTCTATGGACAAAAAAGCGCTGCGGAAACGACCTAAGAATGAACATGCTGCATCTTTTAAAACCGCGCCGCAGTTGCATTTCCGCACTGCGGCTGTGCGGAAAAAATCCGTCCTGTGAGAACAGCTTTTTGGCAAATCTCATTTGTGCTGCATTGCACTGCAAACGCAGCGGTTTTGCCGCAGTGCGGATATGCAACGGCAATCCGCGGCAAAACCGCGGCAAATCCGCCCTGTGTGAACCCAGCCTAAACGAGTAAGTTCGCTCATCTCTATACCCTATCCACAAGATTCATGGATAAACAACTCATTGCTGGGGGTCCGACTGCTTGGGCCCTCTACAATCCAGAGACTGCTGGGATGGTAATATTCCTTGAAGTTACAACTGTAATGAGCGTGTCCAAGCAATAAAACTCTAATAAAAACATAAAACTCATATTTCCATTCTTTAGTTCTGTCTAAAACGTTTCCCATAAGTCAATTTGTTGACTGTTAGTACAGAGTTGTGTTATTTGCTGATGGATTGTATACATATAACGACTGACCCGTGTCACTAATAGTGCAGATCCGCATTCAAACAGATGGCTGTCATGTGGTCTACATTATATGGTTTGGACCTAACACAGATCTTTTAAATAATCCAGCTAGTCTTGCATATGGTATACTGAATAGTCTTGTGCAATGGATGGATACTTTATTAGAGATCCCATCTAATGGCGTGTTGGACCTCCTTTGGCCTTTAACCCTTTCCAATCTACTGTCTGACCTCTGAAGACATTATGATTTAAGGCTGTACAGCTCTGATGTTGGAAGACGTCCATCTGGGTTCTCTTACTGTATATTGCCAGCCTCTCTGCTGTCGGAGCCTATCCAATGTGTCACCTCATGCAGTATTGACTTTGGCCAGCAGATAGTGGCGTTGTATAATGGCAGAGAAAGAGTAAGCCCCTAGGAAACCCAGGATACAAATTGAATTGGAAAGGGTTAAAGCTGCAGAGATTTGTTGTGGCGCAGATTCCGCTAGGTGCTGGAATTGTTTGGCAGGAATATTGGCTCCTGTGGACAGGAAGCTTCTTGTTGCCGTTGATTAGATGGAGGTGCCGACATGTTCTAACCAGCTGACAGGAAGGGGTCATCGGTTCATGCTGCTTGTACCAAATTCTGACCTCCCATCAGCACGGGGCAACAGAAATCTGGATCCATCTGACCAGGAGATGTTTCTCCGCTGCTCAGTGATACAATTTTTGCGTTCTTTTGCCCCCTGGAGTCTCATCGTCCTGTTTCTCTCAGACAGAATGGCGCTGGAACTGGTCGTGTGCTGGAATGGCAAGTTGTGCAGTGAGACACGTTACCTGAAGCGCCAGCGTTGTATTTGGCTGCTTCTGACGGCAGCACCTGTTTGTCAGAACAATTCCTAACATCCTCCTCTGACCCCTTTTACCTGTGGGTTGTTTCCATCTACAGAAATCACAATACCAACAATTCTGTATTAATGCTCCTCCTTAAACTTTGCCCTGTTTAGTTTCCAATTACCACTACACATTTCATTGCATCTTCCATAAAGCTTTTGGGTAGAATCACTTTAGATGCATATCTATTGAAAACATTTTTACTTTAAATTGAATATTTACCCCAAAATTTACAATTCTACACTCGATTACCCACAAGATTCCTGTGAACCATCTGGATGGAAACTCAGTGATGACTTTTGAGATTACTCACAATAACTATATAGCAAATGCTGGAATAATCTAAGTATCTCCTATTGTAAAATTTGGGAACTGCAATGGGTTCTACAGTAACCCAAAGACAATGCACAGCCCAATTCCAATACTTCATTTGATATTCATACACTGTTCACTGGTGGTAGAATGTATTTTAATGTACTCTGTATGACACATTTCATTGTTATTAGCCAATGTTACAAAATAACTGATTGCGTTATAGTGAGAAATCTGATACTTCAGATCAGAAACGTAAAGGGGTCTTCCCATTACTAAAACTGTTCCACAACCACTCTTTACTTCCTGGTTGCTGCTAACCAGGACCTGTGACAGCTGCAGCCAATCACTGACTACAGCAGTGACCTTCTATAGCCAGTGATTGGATGCAGCAATCACATGTCCTGGTCATTAGCAACCAGGAACTACAAAGTGGCAATGGAACAGTTTTAAGTAAAGGGAAAACCCCTTTAAAATTTTGATAATTATTATGATCCTGTTGCAAAATGTAGGCATAGTGAAATCCTTTATATAGAGTTTTCCAAAAGAACAAAGCGTTTTATAGTTGTACAAAAATTATACAAAATAAAGGGAAATTTTGTATTTTAGCATGAAAGACTTATAAAAAGAAGTCTTTCATGCTGATTGTTCCCCATAAACCTACAGCATGCTAAGTTACCAAGTCAACCAATTTCCATATGCCCTAATGAGTTGTAAGAGGGATCTCCTGCTCGGGACCACCCCTTGACTAGTCACAGTATAGAGCCGCTTTTTGATAGTCCCACTCTGGTAGACCCAGCCCATCCATGAATGACATGGTCCACCATTCAGTTAAATAGTCAACATGTAATACTACTTGTCTCCTGCAGTGGCCACTGTTTTGAAGCAAGACTTGCTTTGATCAGCAGATCACTGGTCCAGCGCCAATCAGCTGAGGAGTTGTCTTGATTGTGCCTGTTTTTATAGGTTTTTGTCTTGCTAGTGTGCTCAGGCTATCAGTATAATAACATTTCACAGAATACACATGGACAAACTTTTTGCCAATGTGATGAAATCTTTGATTAAGGAATGTGGAATGTGTGTTTATTCTACAGTCACGAAAAACAAAGAATTAGTAGAATGTCTCATTTACACATCTAAAAAGAACCAACTTGCTTTACGAGCTGTTGTGGTCTGGTGGTTTAATAATGTCTCTTTCTTTTTTTTTCCCCTTAAAAATGCAGCTGAAGTATCTGAAGACTATCCGGATCAGTTTGATGTGTTGGAGTTTATTCAAGACACCATAAAAAGACTTCGGAGGTCATCCAACAAGCAATCCCTCTCCAGACGAGACAGAGGGAGACTAGCTGCTACAACAGACACTCAGAATTCCAGTAAAAGGACAGTCAAGGAGACTAGAAAAAGGAAAAACAAAGGATGTGTCCTTCGGGAGATACACTTGAATGTGACTGACTTGGGTTTGGGCTATGAAGCCAAGGAAGAACTAAAGTTCCGGTACTGTAGTGGGTCCTGCAATAACCCAGAGACGACTTATGACCAAATTCTAAAAAACTTGACCATCAAGAAAAAGTTGGTTAATGACAAGGTAAAGCAAGCATGTTGCAGACCCATTGCCTTCGATGACGATGTTTCATTTTTGGATGACAATCTAGTTTACCACACCTTGAGGCACCATTCCGCTAAGAAATGTGGATGTATATGATTTCGTTTTTGGATAGCCATGCGGCGGTGTGTATTGCATTCCTGAAATAAGGCAAAGGAAGGGATCAAAGATTCCCCCCTGTAGAGGTCTTCCAGGAGACAGAGATGGAGAAGAGGACCAAGGATGGTTCGGCATGGAGCTATCATGGAAACCTGTTGTGGCATTTATCCATTGAGTGCCAGGATAAAAATACAAAAAAACTCCTCCGCAAGAGAGATGCAGACAGCAGACACTGCTCTTGTACGGTGGATGGATTTTCACCAGTTTTTCTATACATGACTCACCAACAGTGTTGACTGGAAAAATCGATATCCAGCTTTTAAACACCGGCATTTATACATCGTGCATGTCAGGTTTTTCCTGTATATCTTTTTTGTTACATCGAAAAAACAAGTGTATTACATAATCCGTTAGTTCTGTATTTTTAGGGTTTCATTAAAATTTTTGCTACTTTAGTACATATTACTTTACTCCATTGACATACTGTACCAAATACTGTCATCCTCCTGTACGATCTACAGGTAATTGTAATAACGTCACTTCCATTTGATGCTTTTTAGTTCTTTTTATTTTACCCCGAAATTGTAGAAAAGTGGAACTTCCCGAGGCCTGTATAGAGTAAAGCGATCCTCTGGTTTCAGGACAAAATTCTGTCCCAGGAACGGAGGGTGGAGGGGTATTTTACCTACACTTTATCTTCTCTTCTTGGCCCTTTGCTCCATTTTTAGGCAGCCAAGACTGCCACCACTATCTTTAGATTACTAGAGCATCTACAGTACATTGCTAGTGTTAGGACTACCAGTGGACTATAGCTGCTCTGCGATTGGCTAGCTCTGCTCACATGATCAGCATGGAGAAAATGGTGGCCATCTTGGCTGCCTGAAAACCTAGTACCAGACTAGCACAAGGGATGGGCCAGGAAGATAAAAGCAAGTACAGATAAGATACCCCCTCCACTCTCCAGTCCCAGGGCAGAATTTCATCTGGCAACCGGAGGGTCAATTTATTGTGCACAATAGACTATATCATCTTATGGACAATCAAACCAAACTAAGGGAGATCCGGTGGACTACAGCCCTTAGTAAAAGATCAGACCCTCCAAAGCCAAGCTTACATGGGTCATTAATTTTTGTTGGCTATTCGTAGAATCAGTTAAGGATTGGGCTGTATCCAGAGTTAGTAATGAGTACCTCTGACTACACAAAAAGGGAGGGAATAGAACCCTTATTCATGACAGTACATTGGGACATGTGTAAGGGCAGCCAAAACCTAATGCCCAGATTTTTCTTTAAAAGGGTTTTCCAGCTCTGAAAGATTGTTGACTTGCCCTCAGGATTGGTTATCAATAGCTGATTCTGCCACCCCGGACTCTGTACATTGGGCAGTGGCCTGGGATGATATTGTAGGCACAGCTACAATTCACTTCAATGGGATCTGTGCCCGCAATACCGTGCCGCACCATTGCATAATGTATGGAGTTGTCTGCTTCCTGTTCTATACACTCTGACAGTGGCCTGGTGAACAGCTTATCGGTGGGGGTCAAGGATGATGGACCACGTCAATCAGCTATTGATAATCTAACCCAAGGATAGGTCATCAATCTTTCAGAGCTGAACAACCCCTTTAAATTATTTTGGCTGAAGTTGGTCACAACTGTCTGCACAACATATTATACAGGTCTAATAGAATTAGGAAATATATAACACATAGGACCCATGGGTATAGCCATATATCTAGTGTAAAAGGTGGGATCTGATCCCAACCTATGAAATTGGGGAAGCCTATCCCAAAAGATTGGATCTCGTCATTGGCACTGAATATGTGGCTCATGAACAGATCAATCATCCAATGTGCATGAAGTCCAGTGTGAAAAGAATTGGCCATTGTATCTTGTCCATACAAGTCCCTGAGTAGCAGTCGCAGGGTATGCCAGAAGTTGCCTTCAGATTTTCCCACTCGAGTCCTCAGGAAACTACTTTGAAAACCCACCGTATGGTTGTACCCTGCTGAGGACTTCTACTTAAAGGGCTTGTCCACGGTTAGAAAACAACATAGCACCACCCTTGACCATGGGGTTTTGTTTGGTATTTCAGCTCAGCTCTATTGAAGTGAATTGCAGCGGAGCTGCAATACCAACACAAGCCATGGTGGCGCTGTATTTGGAAGAAAGCAGCCATGTTTAACTAACCCTGGTCAACCTCTTTTACTTAGATGGGGTTCAAAAACAACAAAAAAGCCATAAAGGCCTCTATTGGGAGCCACATTGACAACCACAACACCAAATCTATATACAGGACATATTTGGGGGGTTATGTTTTTGGTTTTGTTTTTTGACAGTACGTTGGTAATTGGTCCAAGAGACCGAGCAGACTACTTGATGCCATGCATCCACTCAAATACATGAAGATATAGAATATATTTATTGATTATTAAGTTATTGCTATTTATTACAGTCCAGTTATGAATGTCTCTTTTTTTTCCTATTTATTGCAATTTCTTCTTTGATGGTGCCAAAGCGAAGCATGCTCTCAAGACTACAATGAGACGGATGCAAGCAAGTGTACGTTGGTAGTTGTAGAATCACAGACTTTACCTTTTTTTTTTTTGTTTGTTTCTGGTCTTGCAAGGGTTTGGTCATCTTGAATAAGAGAAATACTCCAGAAAACAGCGCCACCCCTGTCTACAGGTTATATGTGGTATTCATCAATGGAGCTGCAATACCACATACAAACTGTGGGTGCTGTTGCTGGATGAAAGCAGACATGTTTTTTTAATCCGGGACCACCCTTCAAAGCGATCCCATTAGTGGAGAGTCTAAATGCTCATGTGGCATTGTCCATTGGAACGTCTACGCAATGTAATACAAAAATGCTTAATTTTAGCTAACATATCCATGAATTATAGTAGATCAGTAATGGGTTTCAATATTAGAGAAAATGTGTGATATCTATATTATAACTATCAAGAATGAAGAGTTACTGTTCAGGATGGCAGAACTCTGGCCTGACTAACTTTGAAGGGGTTGTCCGCTTTGGACAATAGCTATTTGTTAGAAGAACTCCCAATGATAAGATGATCACATGATGTCCTGCTGATTGGACCTCCAGTGATCAGCTATAATCTATGGAAAAACTTGGCAGGAGTTCAACTTCCCTGCAGTGCCACCACAGGGGTAATGAAGTATTGCACTGTTATGGAAGGGAATAGCCTGTCCATGTAATGCATGGATGTGCCAAGTCCCCTAGAGCAAGAAACATTCTTTATAACCACTCTTTTCTCTGGCTAATAGAAGAATGTTGCAAATAGGGGACTCCTTGTATTAAAGGGGTTCTCCAGTTGTAAAGAATTGATGTCTTATTTGCAAAATAGGTTATTAATACTAATTGACAGGGGTCCGTCAAACAGGACTCTCACTTATCAGCTCTTTGTCAGGCTGATGCTCCTATGCACTGAGCTGATATCTACAGGAAACAGAGAGCTCCGTTCCCACTGCAGTGGCCAGGCTTGGCATTGCAGGCCATTCACTTGAATAGGAACTATGCCTGTAATACAAAGACTGGCTACTGCAGAAAATTGGCTCAGTGCACAAGTGCACCAGCCTGGCAAATAGCTGATCAGCGGGGAACCCAAATGGCAGACTCTCACTGATCTACTATTGATAGCCTTTCCTAAGGATAGGCCATCAATGGCTTACAAATGGAGAACCTCTTTATCTTAGAAGTCCACCATATGGTTGGTCTTACTGGGTTTTCTAAAGCATACATCCCCTAAAATAAGGGTAGAAAATTATTTCTTAGTGCCTTAAAGGAGTTGTCCAGCCACTTAATTTTTTTTTCAAAACCACTCAGAATAATTTAAAATAAGAAAAGTAATGACTCGCCTTATCAATAATCCATCACTCTCTTTCCAACACGTTCCAGCGGTCCCCCACTGGTCTACTGTACTTCCTGGTTCCTGTTGACATAGACATGTGACTGCTGCAGCCAATCACTGTTCATTCTGGTCCCTGAAGACTCAGACATGTGATGACTGCAGCCAATCACTGGCAGTAGCAGATCACTGTTGTGGCCAGAAATTGGTCGCTACAGTCATATATTCATATCAACAGGAAGTACAGAGACTGGGGATGGCCTGGAAAGTGTCAGAGAGAGAGCGGCAGATGAACAGCAGACCAATAGTATGGTTGCACATTAACTGGTACTATTGAGGGGTTGGCTCTCAGTCTTGCAGGGGGGGCTGTGTACCTGCCTTCTGAGGTGTATAGCATTTCTGGGCAGCAAGATTGTAATGTTATGAATGGAGGCAGGAATCCGGAAGAAATTTCCAGCACGTTCTGGCTCTGCTCTGTGTAATGGTACCTTGAGGCGATAACTGCAAATATAATCTTGTAACTGGATGAATGCGGAGTATGTGCAGCCCTCAGTCAGGCAGTTTCAGGATCATGAGGGATAATGGCAACATAGGCATGTACGGATACAAAGCAGGGGGTGCATACTAATGGAAACATGTGAGAGAAAATCTACAGTGTTCCATATGTACAACAATGTTATGGTTCTGATGCACCTAGACTAAAATCAAAGCAGATTTGCAGATGATTTTGATGAAAAATCTCCTACTGTTTTGTGTTTCCAGTTTCTAAGTAGACCTATGTGTCTCCATGGTTACAGACTACAAACAAAACCTGTGTAGTCTGATCTTGCAGTCATACCCCCTTCCACCTATCCTCCTTTTCTTAGTATCCACAAGGTTGTATAGCCCATTCTAAAATTCTGATTTCACATTTAATAGCATCCCCTGCTGGTTCAGTGTCTTGTCAGAGAAGGCTCTGCTATTTTGCACACAGGGAGGTGAAGACTTTAAACCAGACCTGCAGTCCCAATTCTGCTGATTGCTATTGGAAACTGTGAGCAGGCTTGTCAAAAGACACATACTTCTAAGGCTATGTTCACACGGTGGATTTCGCTGCAGAGTTGATGCAGAATCCATGCTGATACCGGGCAAACATCATAGCATATCCACGTCATTAAAGGGGTGTTCCAATGATGAGACCTTTTTTTTCAGTTTTCACCCATCCACTGTGCACTGATTGCTGCACACTTTCTAGAATGAAAAAGACATTGAACCAGCAGGGAATGCTGGGAGATTTCAGCTCTGAAGTCTTCAGAATGTGCTGTATGTTAGAGATTTTTATGGTTTCTTCTGTGGCTTTAATCTTTTTGCTGGATTTATGCTTTGTTTCAATTAGATTTTTATTCTTTTTGATCACTTTATGTCCTAAGAAAAAAAGGGGTAAAGTCTGTGATGTCGTATATATTCTTCCCCAACGGTATGAAGCTATAACTATTTGCTTATCTGAAAGTTTAAATTTCACCTATGAGTTATGTCTTGTTGATTTGTGTTACTCAACCAAAGTTCTCTACAAACTTTATTTTTGTACAATATTCATTTTTTAACTTTTTACAAAATAAAACTCATTTCTATCGTCCTTTGAAGTTTGTGTTTTGCCTCTTTGCAGACCTGTATAAACTGTAGATTACATAGGGGGAGGCAGTCTGTATACAGGGATGTAGCTACACAAATAGCAGTCACACTCAGGCCCTGGTGACTATGGGGTCCAAAGGCACATGATAGGTGGGAGCTTGTTACAAATTTTGCATTAGTACCCGTGAGCATTAGTTACACCACTGACAATAGGTGATAGTCACAGCTCACCTCCTCCTCCCTGAACAGGTAACTAAGTATGCCTACAACATTCTCTCATAGAAGTCTATAGGTGACGGTTACAACTCATCTTCTCCCCTCCCTGCACATTGACAAAGCATGTCAACAGCCTCCCATAGAAGTATACAGGTGAGGGTCACAGCTCACCTCCTCTCCTCCCTCAGCAGGTCACAAAGCATGCCCGCAACACTCTCCAGTAAAAGTCCTCCCCCTCCCTGCACAATCACCTCTGGTTTCTAAGGGAATTAACTAATGTGATAGATAGACCATTTTAAAAAAATATTTAAGAACTCTATAGTGACGGGGTCTCTTCCACTGGATTGGCACATTATTACCAATTTGGTGCCAATATTCAAGTGGAGGTCAAAAAGTGAACCTGGAAACTACAGGCCGGTAAGTCTTACTTCCATTGTGGGTAAAATGCATGCAACAAAAGTAATAAATGGAATAGGCGGACTACAATACCCAGAGAGGGTATCAAAATTAGGGTTATTTAGTTTGGGGAAAAAAACTGCAGAGGGGCGACCTAATAAATATGTGTAATTATATCGGGACAATACAGAGATCTCTCCCATCATCTATTGATACCCAGGCCGATGTAATGAGCATTGATGGACAAGCATGTCAATTGGTTCTCGTTGGGGAACTGCTAGGGGACAAACGATCATTATTACAATCATTCGACCCCATTGGCCGGCTATTCATCTCCCTGTTCGCACGGCTCGGTTCACACTACTTTCATCGGCAGTTCCCTCACATTTATCGGCAGTGCTACTCTCCCCGTCAACATGATGGACACCCAAACAGAACTCCTTGTGACCTATTCTTCTATGAGACTATTCTATAAACCCCCCATCGCTGCGGCTTCCCCTCCTCTGCACTCCGCTGTGTTTGTAAATTCTGCAAATATGTGGCACTTGAGAGATGGCCGAATGCACAGAGAGAGATATTCCAAAG
Source organism: Eleutherodactylus coqui (assembly GCF_035609145.1). Taxonomy (NCBI): domain Eukaryota; kingdom Metazoa; phylum Chordata; class Amphibia; order Anura; family Eleutherodactylidae; genus Eleutherodactylus; species Eleutherodactylus coqui. The sequence goes on from NC_089841.1 coordinate 44,963,727, forward strand.
CCATGTCCAGGTCTCGCTGCAGCTATTGACGTCTCTATAAACACAAGTGATGGAGGACAGAGACGTTGGGATTTCAGGCCTTGTGCCTCCATCGTCGCTGCAGAAGATTTACTCTCTGGACTGAGTGGGGCGGATTACATGGATGATAGGGGCCCACGCTAAGGTGTGATCATCAGGGAAACATATCACATGTAGCAGAGCTGACTCTACCATTGTGCATGAAGTGTTGCCTGTGGTTTTACATGGGACTGCAGGAAAGGGCTTGGAGATCAATAATTTTTTTCTACATTCTATCTGTAAATGAAAACGTCAGGCGGTCGTTACGGTGTGCGCCGAGCTTGTCGCCAAGTCTTCCTAAACTACTGAAAAGCAAATGTATTCTACAGATGGGGTTCACAAACTATTTAAGGAGAAGAGATCTTAAAAATGCTGCTGAACATAACACTTGTCCCAGAAGTAGTCGCACTGACACTGTCAGAGGGGTAACATGAAGCTCCTGGTACCGAATGCCAAATTTGCACCAATGCTTCCACTTACTAGACGCCATTTATAAAACTGGTGACTCCTTATTTGACAGAGAAGCCTTTGGGGCTCCTCAGGTACCAGGGCCCGGGAACATCTCAGTTCTCCTTCCATGAGTCTACCTGAGAAGTAAGTGGTCTCTGCTGTGACGTGAACAGAGGACGGCTCCATGTGTTGCGGCTTCACCACCAGCTAAGTGTGGTGTTTCATTTGTGTTTCCTTTTGGCACTTGCTTTGTCCTTTATTTTGTTGGCCAAGTAGTGTTACTTAGGTCCCAGGAACGAGTGCAGGCCCGCATCTATCGAATCGATTAGTCTGCCGTGCTAGCAGGGCCCTCTCCCTCGTCGTCACGCATTTAGGGAAAGACTTCCTGTTTATTTTGTGTTGTTTATTTAGGATGCTGCACTGTGGGCTATAATCGTGCATAATCGCAGGTGCTGCTCCAGCATGTCATTTGCAGATGTAACAAAATTTTAATTGTCACCTACACTAGCTCATAGCTGATGTAGATTTTAGTCTTGCAAATAAAGGTGCCACAGTAAACTTTAATTGGCGCGTGAAAAGCTGTCCTCAATGCTGGCCTTAAGTTAGATGGTGCCAAACATAAGTACGGCATCAGAACCAAGTTCATAACATAAATACAGCACCAGAAGCAAGCTCAGTATAAATCAGCACCAGAAACAAATCCATAACATAAATACAGCACTGGATCCAACCTAAGATCACAGATACAACACCAGAACCAAGTGCAGTCCATAAATACAGCACCAGAAGCAAACTCAGTACATAAATACAGCAGCAGAACAGTTCATAGCATAAATACAGCAATAGAACCAAGGCAGTAACATAAATTCAGTAGCAGAACTGAGTACATCAGAGGGGAGAAGACAGAACTAGGAGGACAGTGTTTCATGTTGCTCCACAAAATGCTGCTGCTTAGAAGAAGATCATCTGGCCCGGAATCTGCCACCCCCCCCCCCCCCCCCCCACACACACACACACATTGGTCACACGTTGCTAATGCCGCCATGACTGTCCTAAGTAAAAATGCCCCAATATTTATTTTTACTTTTTGCCATGCCACCGCTGCCTCCCTAAGCACTGGACTCCATCTCCTGACCTAGGGCAAAATATGGCAGATAGATAGATAGATAGATAGATAGATAGATAGATAGATAGATATGAGATAGATATGAGAGAGAGCGAGAGATAGATATGAGAGAGAGCGAGAGATAGAATGAGAGAGAGCTATGAGAGAGAGAGAGCGAGAGATACATATGAGATAGAAAGCGAGAGAGATATGAGAGAGAGTGATAGATAGATATGAGAGAGATAGAGATATAAGAGAGAGAGAGCCATAGATAGATATGAGAGAGAGAGAGCGATAGAAATATGAGAGAGAGAGAGATATATGAGAGAGAGAGCAATAGATAGATATATGAGACAGAGAGAGAGAGAGATATGAGAGAGAGAGAGATATGAGAGAGAGATATGAGAGAGCGAGAGCTATGAGAGAGAGAGCGAAAGAGAGAGATATGAGAGAGAGAGCGAGAGAGATAGATATAAGAGAGAGAGCGAGAGAGATAGATATGAGAGAGATAGATATGAGAGAGAGAGAAATATGAGAGAGCGATAGATAGATATGAGAGAGAGAGCGAGAGAGATAGATATAAGAGAGAGATATAAGAGAGAGAGCGAGAGAGATAGATATGAGAGAGAGAGATATGAGAGAGAGAGAAATATAAGAGAGCGATAGATATGAGAGAGAGAGATGAGAGAGAGAGCAAGAGATAGATATGAGAGAGAGATATGAGAGAGCGATTTGTAGATATATGAGAGTAAGAGATATGAGAGCGCAATAGATAGATATATGAGAGAGAGAGCGGTAGATAGATATGAGAGAGTGATAGATATATGAGAGAGAGATAGAGAGAGATAGATGTGAGAGAGAGAGAGATATGTGAGAGAGCGATATATATAAGAGAGAGCGATAGATAGATATGAGAGAGTGATAGATATATGAGAGAGAGATAGATGTGAGATAGATAGATAGATATGAAAGAGAGCGATAGATAGATATGAGAGAGAGAGATGAGAGAGAGAGCGATAGATAGATAGATATTAGAGAGAGCAATAGACATGAGAGAGATATGAGGGAGAGAGAGATATGAGAGAGAGCGATTGATATGAGAGAAAGAGGTAGATATGAGAGAGAGAGCGATAGATAGATAGATATTAGAGAGAGCAATAGACATGAGAGAGATATGAGGGAGAGAGATATGAGAGAGAGCGATTGATATGAGAGAAAGAGGTAGATATGAGAGAGAGAGCGATAGATAGATATGAGAGAGAGATAGACATGAGAGAGAGCGATAGATAGATATAAGAGAGATAGATATGAGAGAGAGAGCGATAGATAGAGAGAGAGAGATATGTGATAGATATGAGACAGATATTAGATAGATATGAGAGAGAGATTTTAGATAGATAGATATGAGATTGAGCGATAGATATGAGAGAGAGAGGTAGATATGAAAGAGATAGGTAGATATGAGAGAGAGAAATAGATATGAGAGAGAGAGGTAGATATGAGAGAGATAGATATGAGAGAGAGAGGTAGATATGAGAGAGAGGGGGCGATAGATATGAGAGAGAGAGAGATATGAGAGAGAAAGATATGAAAGAGATAGATATGAGAGAGAGAGCGATAGATATGAGAGAGAGAGCGATAGATAGATATGAGAGAGCGATAGATAGATATGAGAGAGCAATAGATAGATATGAGAGAAAGAGAGAGAGAGTGAGATATGAGAGAGAGGGAGATAGATAGATATGTGATAGATAGATAGATAGATAGATAGATAGATAGATATGAGATAGATAGATATGAGATAGATAGATAGATAGATAGATAGATATGAGATAGATAGATAGATAGATAGATAGATATGAGATAGATAGATAGATAGATAGATAGATAGATAGATGGATAGATATGAGATAGATAGAGAGATAGATAGATAGATAGATAGATAGATAGATAGATAGATAGATAGGAGATAGACAGATAGATAGATATAGATAGATAGATAGATAATTTGCATCGGGTAAAAATCTAATTTTCATTTTTGCTGCTGCTTGATAAACATCTCGCTGCTTTTTCTTATCTTCCCTTCTTATATCGGGGGTTTCTTCAGACCTGCATCCTCCCGGTCACATCTTCATCTTATTTTTAGAGGTGCCAATACACAGGACAGCGTTTTGCTTTTAGATCTGTCTTTCTACAATTGTTTTCCTATCCGCTGCATTAAACTGTCAGGTGCCATAAACAGATCAGCGGCACGCACATCACAAATGACATGAAGCTTCATATCCAAGGCGGAGATCTTCCCGCTGTCAGGGATCTCATTTATAACCTTAGTCTTAAGGACACTCCAGGAAATCATCACTTTTGAACGTGCCCTCGATCACCAATAAATGTTAATCCCTTTACAACTGAGCCAATCTGAGGGCCTTTTTTGTAGGATGAGTTGCACATTCTTCAGGTCTTATGTTTTATTTTATTATTTATGGTAGAATTTAAAGAGGACCTGCACTTTCACCTTCGGAGCGCTTCTGCTCCGTGCGCCGTTTTCAGCTGCTTCCGACAGCTGAAGACGGCCCCATACAGCGCTATATAAGTGCTATATATGGGACCAACTGCAAAAAAGGCCAACAGAGCAGAAGCGCTCCAAAGGTGAAAGTGCAGACCACACATCATCTTCAATTGGTCTAACTTTGGTTCTGTTGCTCACGTGGCCATTGTAGGTATTGTAGGTACTATCAGTGGTGCACAGAGGTCTCCTGGTCACTCTGACCAGTCTGTGTCTCCACACCCCATATCCAGCAAGCTGCAATGTCATGCGATCTGATATCCTTCTATCATCACCGGTGGGGACTTTATCAGTAACTTGTCATACAGTTGCTTTTCTGTGAGATTGGACAAGACCTTCACTTCCCACACACATCATTGCATTTTGGGCGTCCATGACCCTGTCACCAGTCACCGCTTGCCCTTCCTTAGAATGCTTTTGGTAGGTACTGACCACTATATACTGGGAACACACCATAAGACCGAACGTTCTGCAGATACCCCAACCAGTCGTCTACACATCACAATTCGACCCTTGTCACAATCGCTCAAGTGTTTTCACTTCTTCTTTTTTCTTGCTTCAATATCAACTTCAAGAACTGCCCGATCACTTGTGATTAGTGATAATCTGGCACTGCTGTCACCACAATATCACTAATATATTCAATTCACCTGTGGAATTAATGTTAGGGTTGATTGGTATATTCAGAGGCGCCTCTACCATAAGGCGGCAGTCTGCTGGACCTCAGATGGGCGGCACAAGGTTTGCCACCAGGCCAGTAATTAAGCTATTTTTTATTAAGGTTTTTGAGGTGTGTTTTTCCGCCAACATTTAACTCACCCTGTTTGCTGTTCTGCGGTACTCAGCCTGTGACCCCTGACCTATGTAGTGCAAATATCGGCAGTAGAGGTCAGGGTTCACAGACTGATCACAGCAATGGCGGCCACTGTTGGACTGGAGCTACAGCCAGTGTTATTTTTCCGCCCCAAAAAACGGAAACCTGACGTAACGGACGCAAACTGAAGCCTCTGCGTTTGCTTTCTATTATTTGAAACCCCATTGAAATCAATAGGGAAAAAACGGGTCAGATTTTTTTCAGTTTTTTTTATCGGTCTCCAAAAATTGAGGAGAGAGACAGAAATCCCAAACTGACCCTAACGCCGGTGTGAACGCAGCCTCAAGCCTTCATATGATGCAATACGGATGTGATACTGTACAATGATTGATACCAGAGATTGTAATCCATTTCTGTCATATTTTCCATCCTTTGTATCGGTTCGCTGTTAGCACATTACATAGATGAAGCTTCCAATAGAATCACACAGAAACTGAGTTTTCAGAAGTTTCTGCAAAACAAGACATTATGTAGAAGGGGCGCAGTAATGGAAAACATTTAGCCCAAGCATCTATAAAAGGCAAATGCCAGCGTTTCTAGGATTTCGTCTGGATATCAAAGCCAATGAGGTTGAGCGTGAAAAATGCCACTTCCAGCCGACCAATATTAACACATACATGGCATGCAGATAGGAGCTGTGGAGATACGGATGTAGCAGAGCTGGTTGTGTCCCTTCAGCCTTCTTAAATGACGCCTTTCATGAATCTACGGCAATATGCTGTGATATCACTATGTTACCAGCAGTCAGTAGTCTCCAAATATTGCAAAACTACAACTCCCAGCATGCCTTGCAGCCTTTGGCTTTATGAACTACATGTACGGTAATCCACATAAAGTGTTGTGTAACTCTGCTTCGTATATATTAGGCCAGGTTTACATCTGCATTGGAGGTTCCAGCATAAGATCCGGAATGAAATAGTGCAACATGCTGTGCTATTTCATCTGGGACAAAGCTGATCAGATAAGACTTCCTGACGGGGACTTTATTTTTTCGGTGTCTTTCGCTAGGTTACCCCATCCTTCATATGTGACAACTGCTGGTTTTATTCTGGAATTTGCTCCATTCTGCATTAGTCTTTCCCAGCAGCGCCAATGGCTGGCCACTTACAGTAGGTTGCATGGGAGTATTCACTTCAGCCAACACTGGGTAATCCAGGGTCAGGGATGGAGGTCAGGTCTACCTCTGGATTGAGAACAGTAGAGGAATCTTACGAGGCTTCCAAAGCTGACCCTATTGGCAGCCTATGGTCTAAGGCAGGTGGGTAACTGGAAGCACTTGGGCCCAATGCAGAATTTGTAGTATGGGCCCTCAAACTAACATGTTGCCTTATAATACTAGTTTCTTCCCATATGGTAGAGCAGTGTTCCCCAACTCCAGTCCTCAGGGACCCCCAACAGGTGATGTTTTCAGGATTTCCTCAGTATTGCACAGGTGATGTAATTATTGTCGGTGCCTCAGACATTGCCACAGGTGTTCTTACCATAGGAGATCCTGAAAACATGACCTGTTGGTGGTCCCTGAGGGCTGGAGTTGGGGACCCCTGTGGTAGAGGGTCCTTTGGGTGCTGGGATGACTGCTACTTCTACAGACCTGGTCAAAGGGGAGCTCATGCCATGAGTCAGGGAGAGCCTCCTCTCTATCCATCACCCACAGCTTGACTTTCTAGGATTCATGCAGAACATTTTGGATTTTTTTATGCGATGACTCATTTTCTAAACAATTTACAGTAAAAACCTCACTGTTAATCTCCTTGAAATCAGCCGCCGTTTAGCAGAGGATTTCCTCAAGTGGTTGGTTAACCCGTTCTCTACTGATAAACCTTTTCTTAAGGAACATGATGGTGGTGTGAGAAGTTTCAAAGTTTGACAGGTGCTATTACTCATACATAGAGGTTGTAGATTCATGTCGTCCAAGGATAAAGCCCCATGATGGGTCTCACTCATCATTTTTGGTCCAACCTAAGACAACATCTGCATGGAGTAGTAAGAGGGGAATAAGGGTTGCTTATACTCTAGATATAAGATGTAATACAATTATTGCCAGCACCAATCCTTCCCCTAGAAGTTGTCAGAATCAGATGACATTTTCTCTGTGTGATTGTAATGTTGTTTTAAATAAGTGGTTACAATATCAGAGCAAAAGCATCATATATTGGCTGTCATGGAGGTTCTAGTACCCTCTTGTATGCAATATGTGATACAGGCGGGCATGGAGGCTCTAATACCTTGTTGTACCGCCTCTAGCTTGGATACAAGATGTGATACGGGCAGGCATGGAGGTTCTAGTACCTTGTTGTATCACCTCTAGCTTGGATACAAGATGTGATACGGGCAGGCATGGAGGCTCTAGTACTCTGTTGTACCGCCTCTAGCTTGTATGCAAGATGTGATATGGATGGGTATGGAGGCTCTAGTACCCTGTTGTATCACCTCTAGCTTGGATACAAGATGTGATACGGACTGGCATGAAGGCTCTTGTACCCTGTTGTATCTAGCTTGAATAGAAGATGTTATATGGGCACTCATGATGGGCAGTCACCCAAAAACAGCTGTCTGTGCATGTTTCTTTTCCTTCTGGAGAAAAAAATTCCGCCTTTGGCTCAAGTCTTCTAGTCATTGTTAGCGAAAGGTTGGATGAAAGGTATGGAATTGACTTGCAGGAATGCTGCCTTCCAGTAGGTGGCAATGTAGAGGCATTGTTCCATCTTCCTATTTCCATATTTCTCCTCACACTTTCTAGGTGCTATCCCTAAGGAGAAACAATAGCCTTCTCGACCCTTGATATGGGTGGGCATATCGCTTCACATTTGCTGTAACTGAGTCTCCAGATTGTGCAAACCCCGTAGGCTGTGGAAGTTGGTGTCCCAGATGGCCCCATATATGTTCAATTGGTGATACATCTGGTGACCGGGCAGCCACGGAAGTGTGACAATGTTGTGGGGGCTTCCTGTGACCCCCTTGTGTGTGCGGCCGAGCATTATCCTGCTGGAAGCCGCTATGAGAGGAACACAAGTGGCTGCAGGATGTCCTGATCATATCGCTGAGCTGTCATTGTCCCTCGTACCACTACTAGGGGAGACTAACTGTCGTATGCGATGCCCTCCAGACCATCACACCAGCAGGGGGCAGTGTGCCACTCCACAGCAAAGGCAAGACAGAGGCGCTCATAAGAGTCAGAAGCATTAAATGGCAGCTGATTTGCTGCCTGGGTGTGGCAGATTTGAGTTTCATTGCCATTTGCAGGGTCCGTGTGATCGGGTCCATTTTGCAGGCAGAGGAGCCCAATCCATGATGCAAGTCAAGAAGTGAGCAGCAACCACTATGTGCCGATTTCTGATACCTATTACCCCCCTCCCTGCACCTAGGGGGTTCAGGAGTTCGTGTATACATATTGGGGTTTCCCTTTAAATCCGACTCCACTAACTAGTAATTCATTCCTATTATCACAGATCAGATGGGTTTGGAGGCTCAGAGTAAAAGAATAATCCTCTTGTTTTCAGGGGATTGAAGGGGGGGGGAATTATGTAACGCTGTAAAAGGAGTATAAATATCGCAACGGTTTATTTATAGCATGTATTAAAAATAAGGATGAGCCATAAGATGGTTGAGAGAACTTGTCACCCGGCGGAAACGTCCTGGACAAAGTGATATTCTTATCTCCCAGAAGTGCACAAGAAGAATATTCTCTGCTCCGTGCGGAGGCTAAACTCGCCCGTGAGGTCACCCATGTGCATTGTGTCCATGACTAAACGTTACTGCAAACCACAGTGACCTCACCAGAAGCGTGATCTTATAACGTGTGACTGCTATTTATAACGCGTGTTGTCTGGCTAGTGTATATTACAACATACTACAACATAATCATGGGGTTCCGTAACGAAGTATCTACAAGCTCTGGGATTTAATGCAAAATCTGTGCCAGGCCTTCCCCACCTTCCATCTGGAGCATCCGGATCACTGGACTCTAAATTGTGGTTCTCCTGCCTATAATGGGACTTGCAGCACATGCCGTGGGGCAAATCATCATGTGTTTGACACATTTTCTTGTCCCTCAATATTTTAACACCCTAAAGATCATCTGTCAGCATTCCTGTTGTTACTATAGTGGTAGGACAGCAGAGCCGCTGACATATGAGACAGGTTATATATACTGTCCCACCCCCCCCACCCCAAATTGCTTAACTTGCCTCAAATGCCCAGGAATCCCCTTTCACCATATGTACATTAGATTGGAGAGGTCCAATGGATGGATCTCTGCTGCAGAGATGTACTGTGCTTTCTTCAATATGCAATTGTCTACCCTTTCCCGTGGCTCTTTATTGGTGGTTAGCGTGTCAATCATGACCTAGGGCATGGTTCATGATCGTCCAATGTAGAAAGCCCATGACATTATCTAGTCACAGTCATAGCTTTCATCCAACCAGGCCTCAGTTATTCCTGCTATGTCATAGCCTCAGGCATTATTACTTCCAGTTCGTCTACACTTTAGTAGGTTTTGGTTATTTTTTGTATTATGTGTATCCTTACTATCTGTTGTGCCAGTTCTAACTGTGCTAATCCCACCCACCGCTCCACCCCCATTTTTATTACTTAGTCCCAGGTCACTGTCTACACTGTCTTCCACCTAGCTCTCTAGTTGCCCTCCCCTCCAGTCCCTAGTTTTAACACTCCTCCAAACTTCTAGCCGTCTTCTACCCCAGGACAGCTGCCCCCTCCCCATTAAGATGAAGCCTGTAACTATGGTCGAACCTGCAGCCAACAGCAAAATCAGCCCAGTTCTCCAGGCACCCAAACCCTTCCTTCCTACACCAACTCTGGAGCCACTTGTTTACCTGCCTAATCTTCCGCTGGCTTTCTGGTGTGGCACGAGGTACAGGTAGTATTTCAGAAAACACTACTTTGGAGGCCCTTGCCCTAAGCTTCCACCTACCTCACTTGGTGCCAATGGATCATCATCGGCCCCTCCCATGAATAATGCCCATGAATGTCCTCTTAAAAAGTGATTTTGCCCCCAGTCTCCCTCTTTAGAGGTAAAATATTGCCACCAGTGTGCCTCTTTAAATGCAATAATGTCCCCCTAGTGCCCCACTCAGTAATGATGCCCATTAGTTCCCTCGACTCAGAAATGGTGCTTTTTAAAATGTTTCATTGGCACATTCTGAAAGCTATAACTTTTTTTATTTTCCACCCATATTGTGCAGTATTTTTCCGTGCCACCATTTGGGGATCCCTCGAACTTCAATGAACTTTTATTAACTCTTTTTTGGAAGGGAAAGAGGAAAAAGAACAACTATCCCTCCATTGCTTCTTTAGATTTTAAAGTTTTGTGTTTTTCACTGTACAGCCAAAATAGCGCCCCCCTTATTCCGCATGTGGGCAGTGTGATGCCGATACCATTTTTATATAATTTTATATTTTAAAACTTTTGCAGAATTAATATACTTTCCTAAAAAGTGAACCTCATTTGCTTCGTCTGCCATATTCTGAAAGCCATGGCTTTTTACCTTTCCAGTAACAGAACTGTGTGAGGGCGTTCGCTGTTATTATTGGCACTATTTGGGGTACACACGACTTTTTGATCACTTTTTAACTCATATTGGTGGGCGGGAAGAACAAAAAAACAGGAATTCTGGCTCTTTTTTGTTTTACGACGCTCACTGTGTGGGTTAAACACTGTGATAACTTTTAGTCTGGATTCACATACACAGCAACGCCGATTCTGAGCACTCATTTCTTCATATTTTTTATGTCATAATAGAGGGGGAAACTTTAGTTTTTTAAAAATATTTTAATAAACATTCTATTTCAGTATTTTCAGACTTACTGTGGGATTTGATTGTCTTGATTGTTTATATAATATACTGCAATACTTCTGTAGGTGTAAAGGTTCATTCATATGGGCATATGCAGAGTTCAGTCTGTGAATTCGCATCCTATTATGTGCATATTGCATTTTTTAACACGCATAAGCATTAAGTTTTTCATTTGCGCAAAAAAACCACAATAGGCCCCATTGACGTGCCGTGCAACTATGCAGTGAATACGCATGTATCGTGTGTTTTCACCGCGTATTTAGGTGGGCCAAATGACTTTAATAGCCTATTTCAGTCTGTAATACAGATAGGGCATGCTGCTTGTAAAAAATGCAGGTCTGAGTGCGTCCATGCAAATCAATGGGGATTCAGTGCTCCATATTAACCCTTTCCAATCCACTGTCTGACTTCTTAAGACATTATGATTTAAAGCTGTACAGCTCCGATGTTGGAAGACTTCCATCGGGGTTCTCTTACTGCGTATTGCCAGCCTCTCTGCTGTCAGAACCTATCTAACGTGACACCTCATGCAGTACTGGCTTTAGCCAGCAGATAGCGCCATTGTATAACGGCAGAAAAAGAGTAAGCCCCCTAGGAAAGCCAGGATACAAATTGGATTGGAAAGGGTTAAATGCGTAAAAATACCGCACATAACACGGAGCGTATTTATCCCCGTATGAATGAGCTGTTAGGCTGACCCTATAAGAAAACACAGATCACCTCTGACCAACCAATTGCATTCTGGGATCTGCACTGCCATTAATGCTCCCCTTCTGGTGAGTTTGCCCAGCCACCAAGCTTGTGTCTTGTTCCCCATAGCTCTCCAGTCAATCAACCTATTGCAATGGAGTGGAGCAATGCAATCAACCTTAGAGGTACGGTCACACGTAGTGGAAAATGTAGTGGAGTGTCTGCAACGGTCATTCCGCACCATGACCACGGGAGAAAACCGGTCAAAATCCGCCCCATTGGTGTGAATGTTGACGCAACCTTTGTTGTGGATCCACAGCAGATTATAACCCTCCATGCGGACCCATCTTTTCCATCAGGAGGAGGATTGGGACCTCGTAGTTTGCAGAGTGCAAACCTCAGGGGCTCCTACGTTCCTCAGGGTGTGGCCACCAATATATACATGGATTATCTCCTCTTCTAGAAGGGTATTGACTAAAAAACAGACAAAAAAAGAGTTTTGGCTGTTGTAACAATGCGGTGATACTGGGAAGCTCCACAATGTGCTGCCGGCCTCCTCCGAGCTGCAGATTCCTGTCCTCATTATCTGGAGAGTAGCTTCCATTCAGCACCTTGACACCAGATGGGAGATCTGGCAGGCGGCTCCTTCCCCTTGTGTAATCCTAACCCGCGCCTCATTTCACAGATATGCTCAAATATTGCTGGCTCCTGCTCAGCCTTCTGATCTACCACTCAGCCACCCTGCAAGTTCCAGCCACATCCCTGGCACACAGCGTAATCTTTCTTTTCCTAAAAGGAAGCCAAACTGCTGGAACAAAGCAGAAAGAGGAATTTCTGGACAATATAATCCTCATTCCAGGGCGACTGCACATGAGAGTCTTCACGGTTCACATTGGAGTAGGCTACTAATACAAAAACATCTATCACCAAGGACTTACACTGAATGACCCCCTTTATTAGCGCCCCGGCTCTATCATGATTGGTGCTTCCCTGTATGGAAATTATCACCGTGACCATAAACCACGTGACAAGTTTTCCGTGGATCGGTTTCAGTGTGAATCCACATTAGATGGGAGAATCCAGCGATCTGAGTGATTTCCAATGAGGCCGGGTCATCGGTGCTAGACTAGCCGGGCCGGGATGTCACTGCCAACTGTGTAGAGAGTATATAGAGAATGGGGTGATGGTGGAAAACATCCAGCGAAAGGGGGTCTTGTGGATGGAAACAACTCATTACCAAAAGGGGTCAGAGGAGGATGTCAGGAATCATGCAAATGCTGCACTGTCAAGGAAACTGAAGCAGAGTACAACGCTGGTGCTCCAGCTAACATGTCCAAATGCACAACTCATCATCCCTTAGCATTGATGGGATATAACAGCAGACAACCAGTTCCAGCACCATTGTGTCTAAGAGAAAAAGAAAGATCAGACTCCAGAGGGAGAAAGAGCGCAAAAATTGTATCACTGAGCAGCAGAAAAACATCTCTTGGTCAGATTGATCCAGATTTCTGTTGCCCCGTGCCGATGGGAGGTCAGAATTTGGTGCAAGCGGCACAAATCGATGACCCTTTCCTGTCAGCAGGTCAGAACATGTCAGCACCTCCATCTAGTCTGCGGCAACTACAAGAAGCTTCCGGTCCGCATGAAATCTACGCCATGACGAATTGCTACAGTTTTGATAACCAAAAGACATCCATCACACTACTTGATGGGGGTCTCCAATACAGTGGCCATTCTGTGTATATTTGGACCCTTGAGCAGTAGTAGGTCTCTTCTTTAGCCTATGCTTGATAAGCATAGAGAATTTTAATACAGATGGGCGGGCCCTTACATTTGCCTAGGTTTGCCTGGTACTATCCCCATCCCAGCTGATTGGCAATAAGTGTGATATACAACCATCTGTTGCAGGTGCCAAGAAGAACTTTATGACAATAATCAGTTAATATCACATTAGGTCATGGACCCATGCAGCACTATTGTTTCTTATTAGTTTGTTTTGCAGTTGTGATGGTGGTCCCAAGTGGTGTCTAAGTCACTTTAACCAATCTATCGATTTACCACCCTATTAAGGAGCATATCACCGATTACTCAAAAAGTTTTTGAAAGTATGTCAAAACAGTTTGCTCAATCAGCTATTACTAATAATGTGCACAGCACTACATAGTCACCTTTCCAATACTTTTCGGCTGCTTTTCTCAGCCTGTGGGAGGGTCAGCTTGCCTGTCTGCTTGTTTCTAACTCTTTATAAAGATTGAATGTAAACATGATAAGTTTGTCTTTAAAGCTCTCTGCATATAGTTGGAAGATCAGAGTCCAGAACAGCAGGAGCCCCCTTAGTTTGTGAGTTCTGGGGTCTGTGCACTTGTTTACATGTCATCTGTGAGTTTTTAGAGGAATATCCCTTTAATATGAAGACAAAGTGCAATAGGAAGTACTGGGGAATTCTGTATTTTGGTAGCATTCAGCTTCTTTGTGCTCTGATTGCATTCTGTCCATTTAACAAGCTGTGGTTATGTGAACAATGTTCCGTGGTAATCGTCAGCAGGTGCAGACCTTGTGCTAGAGTCAGATTTGTCACGCTGGAATGGTAAAAACGGAGATTTAAATGTGGATTTTATCCATGGAGCCAACATGCACTGAAGCAGATCCTACGTCTCCCTCGGTCTTGAATTGAATAAGACTGTGTACAGACTGTGCCCATGGATTATTACCCAGGGAACATTGCTCTAGAGACTCCCTACTAGATCTTTACAAGGAGAATCAATACTTTCCAGGAGGGCTATCAAAAACTGATCTAACCAGATCGAATCCTGTTTATGGTGACACAAGGGAGGAGAGATTCATCAAAAGCAGACAGAATGTGGTTTAACATGGCCGGCCATAGATACATGCGACCTATTTGGCTGCACAGGGCTCCAGGTTATAAGGAGGCCACAGGGTGAGGGCTGGGGCAGTGTGTTGTTGAGGTTTATGAATCACCTTCCTCCTGGCTCTGCCTCCTACCTTCTGTTGTTGCGAGATGCTGCTGTTAGCCTTCAAGCGCTCCAACAACCCCTGTCGCAGAGATTGGGGGACAAAGTTTTGTACATGTCATCATCAACTCCCCCCTACCGCTTCAGAGGGCATATTTGCTCTCTGATTGTAACATATGGGGGTTTTTCCCAGAAAGTTATGGAATGATGAGGACTTGCTCATGTTTTCGCACCTCTAACCACGCACAGAAAATTCCATTAACATTTTTTTAAAAATCCCACGGTCGTCTGAATAAGCCCCCAAGTTGGTTTGGGCATAATTGTAATGACTGAAAGAATATAAGGTAATAAAATGTTTATATCTCACTGTGAACGTCATAAAAATAATTCTACCTTGTCTGTTTTTTTTTGCCTTCCTCTGGACCAACAGGTGGGGGGGTTGAAACAGGCTCAACTCGGTGGAGATTATCTTCCTTTAGCCTAGCATACTATGTTACAAAAAAAAGAAACAATTGCTTAGTTCTGCTACTGTATCCATGTTATGAGCTTGGCTTTGTTGCTGTATTTATGGTATGAGCCTAATTCTTGAGCTGTATTTATGTAGTCAGCTTGGTTCTGGCATTGTATCTATCTACTGAGGTTGCATCATACTAAATTTATGTCACAAGTTTAGATCTGGTGTACTTATGTGTGGAGCTTGGCTTTTGTTCTTTATTTATGTAGTGAGCTTGGTCCCGGTATTATTTCTGTATAAGGAGGTTGAATTATGCTGTATTTATGTACTGAGCTTGATTCTGGCATTGTATTTATGTACTGAGGTTGCATCAAACTGAATTTGTGTAACAAGTTTATTCTGGGTTACCTATGTGCGAAGCTTGGCTGTCATGCTGTAATTATGCACTGATCTTGGTTCTGGTACTTTATTTATTCACTGAGCTGTTCTGGTGTTAGTACACTGCTGTCTTGCTGCAGGCTGCCTATCGGGGGAATGTTTATCATTTTTTTCTTATGACAGAGAGCGCCAAAAGAAATTTCGCTCAGGGTACCATCTAACCTAAGGCTACTACTGTGGTCTATACATGGTGTCCTGAATTGAGATCTGACCAAGAACAACATCTGGATGGAGTTTGTACGCTCTTCACTGGGTTTTCTAGTTTCCTCCCACACTTTAAAAACATCCTGATCCAGAGAGCAGTGGTCTCTTGTCCCCTTTTCTCATCACTCCAGGCTCGCTGCATCCCCCGCAGTGACATGGAGAGTGAATGGAGCAGCAGCCGAGCATTCATTTAGTAGGGCTGATGGAAATAGCTGATTACAAACACTGCGCTATCTCCAGCACTCCCTTTGAACATGAATAGGGTAACACCACGTATGCTTAACCATTCATACTCCTCCTCACAGTGAGCCAGCAGTGAGAAGAAGGATTATGGGATCCCCATTCTCAGGATTGGTGAGGGTCTCAGTAGTGAGACCCCCACGAATCAGACTTGCTCAGCTTGAAAACATCTTTTGTCTTGGAAAACCCCTTTAAGGCTGAAGTACAGAAGTGACCTTTATCTTGTATCATTCCTGGTATCTTCTGGAGAAGAAGATCATAAATAATATGTAGCAGTAGCTATGGTTTATATCACTTTTGTAAAATGTGCGATTTACTGTGTTTATGCAGGCAAGCTCTGAAGTGACAGCATCGCTGCGCTCCTGCTTCTCCGCACATGGACATTTACAGGCATCTTCACAGCAATTTTCCTTGGCTAAAATAGTGGAAAACTCTGTCTATTTCTATGGAAATTAAAATTGTTCTGAGCTCTATTAAAGGAACTTTCTGGTTTTATGGAAATAAACTTTAATCTGCATAGAAATGAAAAGTTCTACAACTTTTTTATTTTACGATCCTAGTATCTGCTTGCTGCCATTGAGTAAGAACACTCTTGTTTACATGTAAATCTGTACATTACTAGTCCTGCTCTCAGCTGAGAAATGGACACAGTTCTATCTGGTGCATTAGTACATTACCTACACTGGATATAATTGTATCCATGTCTCAGCTGAGAGTAGGACTAGCTATGTACAATGTATCAGTCTGGAGTCCGGGCTGTTTAGCTCACAGGGCATTGTCTACACTGGATACAACTGTATCCACTTCTCAGCTGAGAGCAGGAAAAGCTATGGGTATTCTTGTATCTTGTCACCACCGGAAGTGTGGGTGGTGACAAGATACTTGGTGCTTAACAGGGGGTGATACCCCCTGTTCCTGATGGGCTGTAATTTGGATGCCTCACAGCAGGTCCTGGCAATCAGCACAGCACTGCGGTATCCTCATGTAAGTATACCGCCTGTGCTGCTGGACCTGCAGTCACTGTAGTCGGCAGCGCCCTCCCCACAGCAGCGATACACTGGCTCTCACTGGGGCCGCTGTCACTCTCCCGGCTGCACTGTTCTCAGCGGCGGCAGACTCCCGGCTGCCACCGGGAACAGTGCAGGCACGGATGGTGACAGCGGTCCCCTTACCGGGTCCGCTGTCGCTATGCCCTGCGCCTATGCTCGGCAGCAGTCCCCTTACCAGGTCCGCTCTCGCTATGCCAGGCAGCTCAGTCACCACCAGCTGCAGTGCGAACATCATCGGCTCAGCTCCCTTGTAGCGGAGGCCAAGGAGGGAGGCGACAGGCGTTGGTGCGCACATCTAAGCGCAGAAGAACGCCTGTGGGGCAGACAGTGATCTCTTTGCGGCCTGCACTGTAAGTCCCTCGAAAAGCATAATCAGCCTGTGCTCCGGCAAAAGTGTCTGCTGTTTTATTAACGTTGCCAGGAGGTTGAGGGTTAGGGATGCTTTGGGGTTAGGCTTAAATTTTTTTCACTCACATGCAAATCTTTACAACAAATAATGTACACCAAATTAATACACTAATCCCTAACCGTCCAGCCAAGGAAAAAACACTCAATACTGTCATGCTAGGACCTTTGAGAAGTCACCAATCAGGGTGTGACAGGGGCGTTCCTGCATGCATGCCCTGTCAAACCCCTAGCTTCCTGGTGGTGACAAGATACAATAATACCCTAGCTTTGTAAAATGTATCAGTCTGACATCTGGGCTGTTTAGCTGACAGAGCATTGTCTACACTGGATACAATTGTATCTACTTCTCAATTGAAAGCAGGAGTAGCTACGTACAATGTATCAGTCTGGAGAACAGGCTGTTTAACTGACAGAGCATTGTCTACACTGGATACAATTGTATCCACTTCTAAGGAGAGAGCAGGACTAGATATGTACAATGTATCAGTCTGTAGTCCGGGCTGTTTAGCTCACAGAACATTGTCTAAACTGGATACAATTGTAACCACTTTTTAGCTGAGAGCAGGATTAGCTCTGTACAATGTATCAGTCTGGAGTCCGGGCTGTTTAGCTCACAGAGCATTGTCTACACTGGATAGAATTGTATCCATTTCTCAGATGAGAGCTGGACTAAATATGTACAATGTATCAGTCTAGAGTCTGAGCCATTTAGCTCACAGAGCATTGTCCACACTGGATACATTTGTATCTACTTCTCAACTGAGAGTGGAACTATCTATGTATAATGTATCAGTCTGGAGTCCAGGCTGTTTAGCTCACAGAGCATTGTCTACACTGGATACAATTGTACCCACTTCTCAACCAAGAACAGGGCTAGCTAGACAGATACAATTGTATCCAGTCTAGACAATGCTCTATGAGCTAAGCATATCAGCAGCTGCACAATTTTCAATGATAGTTAATTGCAATCTGGGCCAGTGAGAGCACCTGGGAAATCTAGATAGGTGCAAGGGCCCACTGAACCTTGGGCATCAACCGAGGGTTGGGATCAATCTGGTCCTCATTCTTTAAAATTACTTGTAACTGTGTCTTTAAGATGCAGATACAACTAGCTATTACATCGGCAATATAGTCAGCCAACCTTTTCCGGTGCCTGACACATTCTCTGTCTAGCAGGTTGCACAATGATCTAATTACGCCACCTGCATCATTCCACATGATCCTTGGCCAGAAGAGGTCGAAGCAGGTGATGGAGGACGCTGTGGGACTGTGATAGAGGTAAGCTAATTTATATTTTGACTTTATTGATAGGGCACATTGGAGCTTAAGTACTCAGGAAGCACAGTCGGGCCTATAAATGCCTCTGAGAAAGTAGTGGGTCCTATAAATGACTTGGGGGCACAAGACCCATAAATTACTAGGGAGGTACAGTGGGGCTTATATATTACTAAGGAGACAGAAGGGTGCATGCAAATTAATTAAAGGGCAGAGGGGATCTATGAATTACTGAGGGAACCCACTGTAACTCTGTTGCCGAAGGGCCCATGTAAACCTAGAGCCTATCCTGGTGGCAATGTATCAGTCTGCAGTTAAGGTAGCTTAGCTCACAGAGCATTGTCTATGCTGGATGCACTTCAAATCGTGCCAAATAGTAATGCCAGGCAATATCATGGACAGATGTGGTGGTTTCTGGAAAAAAGCAGCCATGTTTTTCTAAACCTAGACCTTTAAATTCCCACACTCTCCATTCCAACCCAGAAATCAATTTGGAAATTAAAGCCCTGCATTCTTCTCATTTGTTTTCACAGTATTTGCAGAATTTGGAGATGCCCCTTTAATCTTCCACTATGTTCTTGGCTTCCACCACACCAGCATGTGTTGCGTTTACTATAATCGGTTTCAGAAGCCCGGAGAACGCAGGGAGGCCAAGTAGGATTTTTTGTCTGTCAGAGCTTGTAAACTACGCAGATACAGTAAACCATATGGAGGGTGGAAGGCTTGTAGATGAATGTGGAGTTTATCCTCTCGTTACACTTGACCGGTTCGGAGTTCTGCAATCGGCTATACATGCCTGGAGACGGATATCAATTGTCTCATGTTTAATTGTATTTCTACAAGGGGAATGTTGTCCTGAAGTTTTCCCACTCCTATCCTGACTGTCCAGCCATTGTCACTGAAGTGAGGAGGGAACATCCCCTCCCCGCGGCTTTTTTTAGGCTTCCTCGGCTACATATTGTACCGTCAGCATGTGTTCTTGAAGGGAAAAGAGTAAAACATTCGCCGGCGCTGCTGTTAGGTATCACATGAAGGTAAACAGTTTCTAAGCATTGTATAACTTATGCGTTTGATCCTATACAGAAATCCACATGAATCGTGAAATCGTGCAAACAAAATCATGAATTACTTTACGAGGAATTAGACGCCTCTTCTGGCTTTATTTTTAGATCTTTGCATAAAGAGAAACAAAAAGCGCAAAGAATGAAAGGAAAAGCGAAATATAATAAGGCCCTTGTTAGTAGCCATATTGACTGTGGCCCAGCTTTCCCAGGAACAGATAGAGGAGCTCTTCGCCACTGAGTGCTGCCATGATGAAGCCCGGCCCGTGAGAGGTCGTTGGAAGAAGAATGCAGATGGTTGAGTATGGACTGGTGGCGCTGGCCAAGCGGCTCTGCCCCTGCAGAGATGCTGGCAGTGGCATGCCACCAATAGAAGAAAACCATACGACTGCTATGGGGCCTACAGGGCAGAGGGGCCCGGAGCCAAATGGCCCTCCCTCCTTTCTGAACCTTTATCCCCCAAACCAACTGACAGTAAAATCTTCTTACATACAATGTTACACTGATGCCGCCGCCGCAGCATTTAGTGCGCCGTAAGACTCCTCCCTTTCCTGCTGTCAGAGTACAGTGCGCAGGAGACTGGGGGAGGGTGTTGAAAAGTGCACCGAGGGCTCCAGCAGTACCAGTGAAACTGAGTTTGTCAGAAGATTTTATACTGTTGGCTGGTGGTTCAGCAAGTGTAGCGAAGGGGGGGGGGGGGCAGAAGTCTAAAAGGAGGGAGACACTCTTAGCAACCATGCCCCTTTGTGGCCGCCACTTAGTAGGAACTATTATATAATCAAAGAATGGTAGAGTTGGAAGGGACCTCCAGGATCATTGGGTCCAACCCCCTGCTTAATGCAGGATCAATAAATTATCTGTTTGAACACGTCCATTGAAGGAGAACCCACCACTTCCTGTGGCAATCTGTTCTACTCATTGATCCCCCTCACTGTCAGAGAGTTTTTTTCTAATATCTAATCTGTGTCTCCTCCCTTTCAGTTTTATCCCATTGCTTCTGGTCTTTCCTTGTGCAGATGAGAATAGGGCTGATCCCTCTGCACTGTGACAGCCCTTCAGATATGTGTAGACAGCTATTAAGTCTCCTCTCAGCCTTCTTTTTTGCAAGTTAAACATTCCCAGATCCTTTAACCGTTCCTCATAGGACATGATTTGTAGACCGCTCACCATCCTGGTAACTCTTCTTTGACCTTGCTCCAGTTTGTCTGTCTTTTTTTTAAAGTGGGGTGCCCAGAACTGGACACAGTATTCCAGATGAGGTTTGACTATAGAAGAGTAGAGGGGGATAATTACCTCACATGATCTAAACTCTATGCTTCTCTTAATACATCCAAGAACTAAGTTTGCCTTTTTGGCTGCTGCATCACATTGTTGACTCATGTTCAGTCTGTGAGCTATTAGTATACCGAAGTCTTTTTCACATGTGCTGCTGCTTAGCCCACTTCCTCCCATTCTGTATGTTTTTTTTTTTTCTTTCCCAAATGTAGGACTTTGCATTTCTCCTTGTTAAATACCATTCTGTTAGTCGCTCTCCACTATTCAAGCTTTTCTAGATCTTTTTGAATACTCTCTCTCTCTTCCCTAGTGTTAGCTATCCCTCCTAGCTTTGTGTCATCAGCAAATTTCATCAGTTTCCCTTCAATTCCCTCCTCCAGATCATTTATAGAAATGTTGAAGAACACTGGGCCCAGGACAGAGCCTTGTGGTACCCCACTTGATACATCCTTCCACTTGGATGTGCAGCCATTTATGACCACTCTTTGATCACTCAGCCAATTGTGAATCCACCTAAAAGCTGCCTTGTCAATCCCACATTTGGTCATTTTTTTTCAATAAGTATGGTATGAGATACTTTGTCAAATGCTTTACTAAAGTCAAGATATACTATATCCACCACATTTCCCTGATCAACCTAGTCGGTGATACGATCATAGAAGGAAATTAGATTAGTCTGGTATGACTTGTTTGTTACAAACCAATGCTGGCTCTGGTTAATTACTCTATTTTCATCCAAGTACTTGCATACATGTTGTTTAATAATCTGTTCAAAGATCTTTCCCGGTATAGAAGTCAGGCTCACAGGTCTGCAGTTTCCTGGATCCACCTTCTTCCCTTTTTTGAAGATAGGGACATTTGCCCTTTTCCAATCTTCTGGGAATTCTCCTGTTGATGTTACATCTACTTTCTGAGAGAAAACAGATATAAAATAGGAATTTAAAAGTTTGGGCTTTTCAACATCATTCTTAACCAATTCGCCATTTTCATCCTGTAAGCATCCAATAGCATCTATTTGCACTATTAATAGCACTATTAATAAGTGGGAGCTACAGAGGGGAGATGTTGCTAAGTGAGGGCCACAGAGAAGGTACTATTACTATTGAAGGCATTGCGTGCAGCATGATTAATAAGTGGGGACCATAGAGGGGTACTATTAGTAAATGCAGGCCAGAGGGGCACTGTTACCAAGAAGTGGGGTGCACAAAGGTGACAATATTACTATAGAGGCCATTGAGAGGGGCATTGTTACTTAGTTTGGGCCACAGAGGGGCACTGCTACTAAGTGGGAGCCATTGCGGAGCACTGTTATTAAGTGGGGCCACAAAGGTGACGCCATTATTATGGAGAGTATTGAGAAGGGCACTATTACTAAGTAGGGGTCACAGAGGGTCACTATTACTGAATGGGGTCACAGAGGTACTGTTACTAAGTGGGGGCTACAGGGGAGCACTGTTACTAAGTGGGGACCACCGAGGCTGCATTGTTACTATGGAGAATATTAAGAGCATTGGGGTAGCAGCAGGATGGGAAGAGTATACAAAGACCAGTCGTAGCGGAAATAATCTTCATGATGGCCTAGAGCTGGAGAGAGAAGAAAAAGAAAAGTGGACCTCAGCAGAGCAATCATCAGGGCAAATGTCACCTGTGATCACTGGAGGTAACTGCACTGCAATCACCATCCCTCTGTAGAGCTGGTAACTGTGATATGGGGACTGCAATATTTAGAGGTATACCAGAGCTGAGCCATTGTATCTAAGTCACTGTTATAAATGTTGCCTAATAGAACATATATATTTTTTTTCTCTCTTGAATGGCTGGGGGGGTCAATTCTGAGTTTTGTTATGGGATCCCATGAGTTCTGTGCACACCCATGGATGTGTGACCTAGCCAGTGAGTCATGGGCTGAGTGACACTAGAAATATGAGATCTAGCCTTCTCTGGTGACACACACACACATATATATATATATATATATATATATATATATCAACAATGGATACCAAATTGAGAGACCTTATATCCATATCCACATTCTGGGGGTATGGCAAGAGGCAGGAGACAACGCCCAAGGAGAAAGGTCCAGTCAGTGACTTGCACAGCTAGTGAAGACCCAAGATGAAAGGCATGCTACAACAGCCGAAAGTGGTCAAGTAGACAGCAAGGCAAGGAAAGCAGAGAACTTAGATGACTATCCGGGCCAAAGTGTACAGGGGCCCTGAAGAAGCCTGGATGTGACCAGAGGGGCTAGGTGTAAAGACTGATGTACTCTACTGCATACTGTGTTATTATAGAGTACAATGTATATACAGTATTCTCCTGTGCTCCCCCTAGTGGTGGCTGCAGGCAGTAGAATGTTATCATGTAGGTCTAGGATTATACAGGAGATTACTGTATACTGTGTTATTATAGAGTACAATGTATATACAGTAATCTCCTGAGCTCCCCCTAGTGGTGACTGCAGGTAGTAGAATGTCATCATGTAACTCTATGACTATCCAGGCGATCACTGTATACTGTTATATATTTTATAAGGGTGACTCCCCCTAGTGGTGGCAGCAGGTAGTAGAATGCGATCATGTATCTTTATGACTATACCAAATCTTACTGTATACTATAATACAGAGTACAGTGTATATACAGTAATCTCCTGAGCTCCCCCTAGTGGTGGTTGCAGGTAGTAGAATGCGATCATGTATCTTTATGACTATACCAAATCTTACTGTATACTATAATACAGAGTACAGTGTATATACAGTAATCTCCTGAGCTCCCCCTAGTGGTGGTTGCAGGTAGTAGAATGCGATCATGTAACTTTATGACTATACCAAATCTTACTGTATACTATAATACAGAGTACAGTGTATATACAGTAATCTCCTGAGCTCCCCCTAGTGGTGACTGCAGGTAGTAGAATGTCATCATGTAACTCTATGACTATCCAGGCGATCACTGTATACTGTTATATATTTAATAAGGGTGACTCCCCCTAGTGGTGGCTGCAGGTAGTAGAATGCGATCATGTATCTATATGACTATACCAAATCTTACTGTATACTATAATACAGAGTACAGTGTATATACAGTAATCTCCTGAGCTCCCCCTAGTGGTGGTTGCAGGTAGTAGAATGCGATCATGTAACTTTATGACTATACCAAATCTTACTGTATACTATAATACAGAGTACAGTGTATATACAGTAATCTCCTGAGCTCCCCCTAGTGGTGGCTGCAGGTAGTAGATTATCAGGTAACTCTGACTATACAGGAGATTACTGGATTATTATAGAGTACAATGTATATACAGTAATCTCTTGAGCTCCCCCTACTGGTGGCTGCAGGTAGTAGAATGCGATCATGTAACTCTATGACTATACCAAATCTTACTGTATACTATAATACAGAGTACGGTGTATATACAGTAATCTCCTGAGCTCCCCCTAGTGGTGGCTGCAGGCTGACAGAATGCTATCATTTAATTATGCTTATGCAGGAGGTCTGTATCTGAAAGGCATAGTTCTGAATGCTTCAAAGATATACATGATAACTTATTGAGCAGATATATATTTTACCCCAATGTATTATAGAAAGAAAAAAATTAAATGACAGATATAAATGTGCTCCATCATTAATCTGCAGAGCATCGGTGCTCACACTGCTCCCTGTTCTTACGTTTCTTCAGTATGGAACACAGAAATATAGGGAGAACCCACAAACACCCTGCGGACGTTATATGCTGTGAATCAGTACTGTAAACCACTGAGCAGCAGCGCCCACTACAGGAAGCCCTGGAAAAGACGCTTTACTCTCATCTCTTCCTTATTGTCGACCATTACTGGACCATTTGCTGCTGCGGAATGTTATGGAGACACATCAGAGTTGACAAATCCAGAATGCCAGAAGGTCTGGCAGGGGATGGAGACCTCTATGTGAGTAGGGCTTGTCCAGGATTAGGAAGACATGGCTGCTTTATAGCGTCACACTGGTCCACAGATGGTGTGTTGTACTGCAACTCCGCTCTCATTTACTTCAATGGATCTGAGCTGGAACACAGGACACAACCTGTGGATAAAGGCTTGTTCACATGAACGTATTTGCGCAGCATATTACATGGGCAAATTTTGCCCCTGTAATACGCAGTAAATAGAACCCAATGATTTAAAGGGGTTCATTCAAATGAGCGTCTTTTGTCACACAATGTCCGACCGTGTGAAAAAATAAGTGTCATGTCCTCTTTTGGTGCGTATTATGCAACGCAATATGCCATTGGGTGCAAATACATAGTTAAAGTAACCAGATTTTTCTGAGGGTCAAAGCGGGACAGAAGGGTGTGGTCAGGGGCGGGGCTTATCGCGACATATGATTTTACCTCCATTGTTATAAAACGTGCAGGGCCGTTTCAAAAAAAAAGACAAGGAGCAAATTGCGCAGCATTTCTGCACCATTTGTGTGGATTTTGACTGGAAATCATCTATGTACCCGCAGCTGTTATACTATGTGGCGCTCCCCTCACCTCCTCTGTAGACGTCCCGCTGTCAGCACTCCTGCCTTCTGGTTCCCAGCAGCCTGTAGTAGCCTCACCTGACTAGCACCGCCACAGCTGACCAGGCCACAGGGAACTGGAAGCTGGTAAGCGCTGACAGCGGGAAGCCCTCAGAGGAGGTGCGGGAGAGTGGCGCTGCATGTCTGCAGCTGATTGCTAGTCAAAATCCGCACCGATGGTACAGATTTTGACTGTCCTTTTAGATGCAGAATTTGCTGCGGAAATTTCCACTGCAGACATTATGCAGCATTTCTGCCACGTGTAAACATACTGTAAGTCAGCTTAAAGGGGTTGTCCCGAGGCAGCAAGTGGGTCTATACACTTCTGTATGGCCATAATAATGCACTTTGTAATATACATTGTGCATTAATTATGAGCCATACAGAAGTTATAAAAAGTTTTTTACTTACCTGCTCCGTTGCTAGCGTCCTCGTCTCCATGGTGCCGACTAATTTTTGGCCTCCGATGGCCAAATTAGCCGCGCTTGCGCAGTCCGGGTCTTCAGCAGTCTTCTATGGAGCCGCTCGTGCCAGAGAGCGGCTCCGTGTAGCTCCGCCCCGTCACGTGCCGATTCCAGCCAATCAGGAGGCTGGAATCGGCAGTGGACCGCACAGAAGAGCTGCGGTCCACGAAGACAGAGGATCCCGGCGGCCATCTTCAGCGGTAAGTATTGAAGTCACCGGAGCGCGGGGATTAAGGTAAGCGCTCCGGTAAACTTTCTTTACTTCCCTGCATCGGGGTTGTCTCGCGCCGAACGGGGGGGGGGGGGTTGAAAAAAAAACAAACCTGTTTCGGAGCGGGACAACCCCTTTAAGGTATGCTGCCACATGTAGAGTGGCCTCAGTAGTAATAGTGTCCCTTACACCAGCCCCAGCAATAGTAATGACACCCCACAGAAACACCAACAATAACAGTGACCCCAATAGTATTAGTGCTCCCCTATACCAGCCCCAGCAATAATAGGGACCCCAACAGTAGCCCAGTAGTATTAGTGCTCCCCCATACCAGACCCAACAGTAATAGTGACCCCCACAGAAGCCCCAGCAATAACAGTGACCCCAGTAGTATTAGCGCTCCTGTATACCCGCCCCAGCAATAATAGTGACCCCCATGGTGAACCTAGTAGTATTAGTGTTCCCCTATACTATCACCAGCAATAATAGTGACCCCCAAAGTACTGCAGTAGTATTAGTGCTCCCTTATACCAGACCCAGCAGTAATAGTGACCCCCACAGAAGCCCCGGCAGTAACAGTGACACCAGTAGTATTAGCGCTCCTCTATACCCGCCCCAGAAATAATAGTGACCCCCATGGTGAACCTAGTAGTATTAGAGCTCCCCTATACTATCACCAGCAATAATAGTGATCCCTAAAGTACTGCAGTAGTATTAGTGCTCCCTTATACCAGACCCAGCAGTAATAGTGACCCCCACAGAAGCCCCGGCAGTAACAGTGACACCAGTAGTATTAGCGCTCCTCTATACCCGCCCCAGAAATAATAGTGACCCCCATGGTGAACCTAGTAGTATTAGAGCTCCCCTATACTATCACCAGCAATAATAGTGATCCCCAAAGTACTGCAGTAGTATTAGTGCTCCCTTATACCAGACCCAGCAGTAATAGTGACCCCCACAGTACCCTAGTAGTATTAGCACTCCCCTATACCAGCCCCAGCAATAATAGTGACCTCCACAGAAGCCCCAGAAATAATAGTGACCCCACTAGTATTATCACTCCCCTATACCAGCCCCAGCAATAATAGTGACCCCCACAGAAGCCCCAGCAATAATAGTGACCCCCACAGTGACCCCACTAATATTATCGCTCCTCTATACCAGCCCTAAGTGTGGAGCTGTTTTTGTTACAGGACAGTGAAATGTGATTGTTCCCAGCAAGAGAAACCAAGTCATCTTGTAGATATGATACCTTTTAATGGCTAACAAAAATATATGATGTTATAAGTGAACTTTCCAACCTACTTAGGGCTCTTCCAGTAAATACACACTGTACGACCACTTTAGTAGAGACCCCCATCTAGTACTGCATTGAACTTCCTTTGGCCTTCATCATGGCGTCCATCCACAGGTATCAAAGGACTCAGGGTGTGCCAAGAAAACCTTCCCAGCACCATTACTGCACCTCCACCAACCTGACAGGAAGGGGTCATCGATTCATGCTGCTTGCATCAATTTCTGACCTCCCATCAACACGGTGCAACAGAAATCTGTTTCACACAGCATTTTCACGGACACACACTGCGCATATGACCCTGCTTGCAGTTTTCATATGTGCAAAAAATGTATTTCACAGGACTCTGTAATGCGCTGCGTAATGAGGCCTTAGACACAGCGGGATCTGGTCTTCTACTGCTAAAGTCCATCTGTTCTAAGAAAAAAACAGTTGTGCATTTCAACATGTTAGTTGGAGCACCAGCGTTGTATTCAGCTGCTCCTGACTGTGCAGAGCCTGTTGGTTAGAACGGTTCCTGACATCGTATACGCGCGGGCATGGAGGCTCTAGTACTCTGTTGTACCACCTCTAGCTTGGATACAAGATGTGATATGGGGGGGCATGGAGGCTCTAGTACCCTGTTGTACCACCTCTAGCTTGGATACAAGATGTAATACGGGCGGGCATGGAGGCTTTAGTACCCTGTCGTACCGCCTTAAGCTTGGATACAAGATGTGATACGGGTAGCATGGAGGCTCTAGTACCCTGTTGTACCACATTTAGCTTGGATACAAGATGTGATATGGTGGGCATGGAAGCTGTAGTGCCTCTAGCTTGATACAGGCAGGCATGGATCCATACAAGTTCTGTATGGTATCCTGTGACATATTCCTCCACATTTGCTGTAACTGAGCCGCTAGATCATAGAAACTCCTAGGCTGTGAAAGTTGGTGTCCCAGATGGTCCCATGCATGTTCTATTGGCAATAAATCTGGCGACCGGTCAGCCACAGAAGTGTGACAATGTTGTGGGGACATTCCTGTGACCCCCTTGTTTGTGCGGCCGAGCATTATCCTGCTGGAAGACTCTTGGAAGCCGCCATGAGAGGAACACATGTGGCTGCAGGATGTCCTGAACATATCGCTGAGCTGTCATTGTCCCTCTTTCCAATACTAGGGGGACCAACTGTCGTATGTAATAGCTCCCCTCCCCCAGACCATCACACCAACAGGGGGCAGTGTACTGCTCAACAGCAAAAGCAGGATTGAGGCGCTCACCCCGAAGCCTTCAGACATGTACATGGCCATCGTCAGCACCTAAACTAAACCTGGATTTGCTGCTGAAGACAACCTGGTTCCACTCCATAGAGATCCTGTTTCGTCGTTCATGACACCACTGCCAATGGAGGTGACAGGAATGGGTATAAAAGTATTACAAATAATGGGCGCGTGAGACAAATGTTCTACAGCCAAGTGCCTGGAAATGGTTCGAACAGACACAAGGGTGTAACAAAGGAGCCACCTGTCTCGGGAGGGTGGACATCGCAACAGTTTCAACTGCTTGTGCTTATCAGACGATCCTCTCTACTGGTGGTCTGTCAGGGGGCCCAGAGCCCGATCACCTTGTGTGCCCTCACACATCCACTGGTCCCAATGCCTCATAACAGTCTGCTCAGACGTTTCTCTCTACTGGTGGTCTGTCGGGGGGCCCAGAGCCCGATCACCTTGTGTGCCCTCACACATCCACTGTTCCCAATACCTCCTAACAGTCTGGTCAGACGTTCCTCTCTACTGGTGGTCTGTCGAGGGTCCTTAACCCCGTTACCTTGTGTGCCCTCACACATCCACTGGTCCCAACACTCCCTAAACGTCTGGTCAGATGTTCCTCTCTACTGGTGGTCTGTGGGGGGTCCTGAGCCCGGTCACCTTGTGTGCCCTCACACATCCACTGTTCCCAATACCTCCTAACAGTCTGGTCAGACGTTCCCCTCTACTGGTGGTCTGTCGAGGGTCCTTAACCCCGTTACCTTGTGTGCCCTCACACATCCACTGGTCCCAACACTCCCTAAACGTCTGGTCAGATGTTCCTCTCTACTGGTGGTCTGTGAGGGGTCCTGAGCCCGGTCACCTTGTGTGCCCTCACACATCCACTGGTCCCAACATCTCCTAACAGTCTGGTCATCGATACGACTATCCAGCATCTCACTTCCCAATAATGCGCCCCTCTCAGACTCTGGTAACGGGGTGAAATCTCTTCTCTGCGTCGTAGAGGCGTCAAGTGGTCAACAAGGTCTACACAAGCGGAAGAAGAGGTCACTACACACAAGGAGCCTCCGAGAGCCTCTTATAGGCCAAGGGGGGAACCACTTTTAGTGCCTCACGTAACAAAACCGTTCATCTAATCACTACAACTCTCATCATTTGTAGATCTGCCTGAGATGGAACTGCTAGACGAGATCTGCAGCAAAACGACAACTTCTTTTAGGGGACAGATTTTTTTAACAAAGTGTTTTTTTTAACAAGGACGAAATAATTCGATATAAGGTGCAATCAGAGCCTTCAGTGCCCCCAGACAGTAGTGTCTGCTTGTATTTGGTCATGTCCTACATCTATTATTACAAGATATTTTAAAATAAGATGCAATGCAATCCAAGCACAAGTATTATTATTCAGATATTTCAGTTATCTTGATTGGTGGCCATTTTGCCTTTTTGAAGGAAGCTGCAAAGTATTGTAGTCATAGAAATGGAACAAACAGAGAACATTTAGGAGGTGACAGAAGGTCCCGTCCAGGAGAGAAGAGTGTAAAGTAGGAACATTTCTGAGAATGACATGAAGAATGCTGAGAAAATGAAGGCAAAAATGTGACTGATTCCTACAGACACTGCAGATTATATATGTATAACGCTGGTCCAGTATATAGAAGTTAAATGATTATCTAGTGACAATGGCGCATGTCAGGGTGGATATCGGGTAACAAGTCACCAGTCAGTTCTTGAAGTTAATGTTGGAAGGAGGAAAATTTGAGAAGTGTGTGGATCTGAGCGACTGTGACAAGGGCTGAACTGTGTTGTGTAGACAACTGGTTGGAGCATCTCCAAAGCGGTCGGTCTTGTGGGGTGTTCACAATATATAGTAGTTAGTGTGATATATTGATATTGGTAAAGTATCACCCCGATTTCCATGTTCACTTTCCATCGTTCTGGACCATGGGAAAGTTGAGTGGACTCAATATTTTTTTTTCTCCCTCCCTCACATCTGAGAGGTCTCTGATAGGCATTTGGCCTCAGGAAGTCCTTGATCATGATGGCAATCACATTAGCCAGTGACATAGGGATGTTAATTACCCTCCTGCAAGCCAGGTTTGACACCTCTGGTATTTCTCACAGACACCCTGGCTCCGAGAGTCAGATTAAGCGGAAAATCTCTTAATAAGGATTATTGGTCATGTGAAGGTCCTAGCCCGGTATGAATTATATTTTCTGAATTGTCCATGCCAGCTGATTAAAACGCATCTAAACTTATGGTGGTGCAGGCCATGGAACACACCCAAAATTGCATATCCGGCTATAATTTCCGGGTCAGTCTTAGTATCACTGAGTAGATAAAAATCATGACCAGTAATATGTCAGGCATGTATTCCCAATCGGTGTATCTCCTGTGGTGATATGGCCGAAATGGGGAATTACGTTTTGTTCACAGGTACGTACGCATCTACCCCCCCCCCCCTACCACAAATGACCTCAGAGGGGGCAGGGGGAGATGTGCTCTGGGGAAACCTTAACAACTGGGGGGTCAGACCTTTGGAGGTGCGCTACAGCATATGGACTTTCCCGTTTGCTTCCTGTGACTCAGCAAAATCAGAACCTTGGGCTGAACATCACAAAACTAGTATCTTTCTGTATTTCCTCATTTTATTTTAACTACTGTCTGTTGTGTAAACCTTATCTCCACTGTAACATCCTTTTCTGTATACATATAAATATTTAGCACTGCTAGTCTTTTTCTAGAATAATCTGCAATTTATTAGTCAAATCTTGTCCATTTTAAAACGAACCATAACTCTAAAGATTGTGTTAATAACTCCTACTCCGGGTTCAAGTTTACCTGGGAAACAACATGCTGGTGGTGGCAGCGAGTGTGTGTAGATATTGTAGAGTGCGGAAGCCATTAGACCGGATCAGGGGGTGATTTGAGCTTTCATTCTACATGCATGCAGGGGCCTGGGAAAGTTGGGTACAAATCCGCCTGTATTCTAATGACTAGAGTGATCGATTGAGGCTCTGCCGTGACACGGTCATAGCGGTAAAAGCAATCGGAGTAGTCAGTCTGTGAGAAATCTGTGATAGAGGCGTGATTGATTGGTCCCCCCCATCCCTTACAGTTAGTACCTACCAAAAGTGCCCCTTGAAAGGACAACCAGTGGCTAGTGATTGGGTGATGGTCGCCCAAGGCTCACTGATGTGTGTGGGGGATGGAGAACGTCTACCTTCTCTGATCCCACAGAAGAGCTAATGTAGGACAAGTGACTGATAAAGTTCCTGTTGGATCTGATAGAAAGGTGACAGATCACACAGTAGTTACGTGGTGTAGTTACAGGCTAGTTAGAATGCTCATGCTGACCCCTGTCCACCACCAGAAGTGTGTACAATGGTCACGTCAGCATCAGAATTGGACCCTGAAGCCATGGAAAAAGGCATCTGGGTTGATGAATCATGTAGACGGCTGGTTGTGTCATTTACCTGGGGAGGACATGACACCAGATGCACTATGGGAAGAAGACCAGCTTTTTTTAAGATCCATAACACTTATTTTTCTATCTGCGGAGCTTTGTGAGGACTCAATATTTGTGGGAGGACTCTTAGATTTTATTCATATCATTGTGGGTTAGATACAACTTTTAGCCCACTTTTTATTCTCAGTTTGGCAAGTAACTGTAACCATTTTGAGCTGTGTACCTGTGCGTCTATCACATGTCCCAGACAGGCTGTAGGGTTCTATTTAATGACAGCAAGCAGAGATCTTTAAACCCTTTAAGGACACAGGCTTTTTTTTTGTTTCTCACTCTCACTTTCAAAAAAATCATCACTCTCTTAGGATGCATTCACACGGACGAGAGCCGACATTCTTGCATCCCACAGAAACCCTGTCCGTGTGTTGTGCGGGAGATCGCACATGTGCAGGTTCTATTCTCCTAAATACACCCAATACAAATAACGAGTTGTATTTTGGGATGAGCTTTGTGTGTCTGGCAAGGCACAAAACTTGCACAATTTTCTCACCCAAGTGAATGCACCCTTATTTTGCCATTGACGTAGCTATCTGAGGGCTTGTTTTTTGCGGGACGAGTTGTATTTTTTTATGGTACCATTTAATTACCATATAATGTACAGAAAAACTTTTACAAATTCCTAAGTGGAGTGAAAGGAAGATATACAGGAAGTGTGAATAATGGCAACTATTAAAACATAACTTTTAATCAGATAATAATTAAAATACTGGTACTTCTGTTTGTAAGAAGGCATTAATTATAAAGCTAGCCTGCAGGCACTAAACTGATGTCACCCATAGAAAAAGAGAAAGTAACAACAAAACAATCTTACCATCTCCGGATGTGGTGTGGTAGATTTCCATAAATCACCTTTATTCTCTTCCCCACACTGTCCGCCAGGAGTTGTTACGGTAAAGGTATAAACAAGTATACAGGAAAAAAGCGACCGATTCTACCCTTATAGATCCCTATCAGTCTAGTCAGCCCTAAAAGCAAAAGACGGAGCTACCGCCCTGACAAGAGTGATCCTGCATTATTACCCTACTGTCACCCTACAGAGAAATGGTTTGTCCAGTTTATAATTTCAACGCAATTTGCTCTACTGATTTAAGTGCTGGCGCATCAGGGGACTGTATATAGCACTTTCATGGCGGGGGTCAATGATTTAACAAGAGAAGCAACTGCCCTAGTTTGGAAATAACAGCAATGGCTATTTTACAAAAATCACTATAGGGGTCACTATTACTACATGGACCACTATGGGGGACCCTATTATTACTGAGGTTATTATGGGGGTTCGTATTATTACTTGAATCACAATTACTACTGAGGTGACTATAGGGGCAATATTACTACTGGGGTAGACGCTATTACAACCAGAGCCACTATGGAGGACAATATTATTACTGAAGCCACTATGTAGTAAACTTACTATACATTTTTACAATTACAATCATCTCTTTGAAGGTAACCATATGGATGATGTGTCCCTTGGTGAAAATGAGTTGGACATCCCTGCTCTCTACTATGGATAGAAGTGAATTTTGTGGGATAACCATTTACATTTTTTCTCAGATGTAGAAACACCTTAGCACAGAGAGGTATAGTGGGGTTTTTAGTTTCTGGGTGTGAATGAGGCCACTTTCACATCTGCATCAGAACCAATAACCGGAGGTTCAGTTGGAGATCCATCTGAAAACACCAGAAGAAAAAGCCCTGCTTGCAGTGCTTTTTCTTCCGACTAAAAGCCGGACAGCTGAGCGGAAATTGGGGCGGGCACCATTATAGTCATTGGCGTCTGTCCAGTGCCAGAACCCTTTGACCACTGCAGTTCCCCTTTCCTGTTCCCCAAACTAAGCAGACAAACAGAATCCACAGCGCAGACGTGAAACCCCCCTAAAAGTATTTCCATCCACCAATAACAAACAGAGACAGTGAAATGGAGAGAAAGTGAAACAAAGTATATTAGGAAGTTGCATTTTTTTTTTAAAATACAGACATTAAGCTTAATTTGCATAAAACATTTGGGAAGCAGCTTGCTGCAGCAGAAATCTCCTTCATCCCAACTGGTTTTCTCTTTAGATTTAGTCTCCCTTTAATAGGGAAGCCCAGGTCCACTGAGAGGTAATGCACAACTTACATACTCCGGGGGAACGCAGTTACTTTATTTATAGAAAAATACGTTTGGTAATAAAATATTGGCATCCACAAGGGCTCATTACTGTTCAGTTACACAATTCTGGTGCTGCCTTTTCAGATTTTACGCTTTTTCCATTCTGGTTCATTGTCTGGTTCGTCTTCTTCAGAATCCACTTCAGCAAAAACGGCCTGGGGCTGCGTCCTGCAACATATGGTAAGCATTGGGGGAAATGAAGTGAACAAACGTCAAATAACTTTTAGATCTCTTCTGGAGAAGAACACAACAAAGACTGGAGGCGGAAGAATCCCGAGCTCTGGAAGTGCGTTGGCTGCAAGGCGTCTACTTCACCAAATTACTCGGAGATGGATTCTTACACATATCACCTCTCTGGCGGCTCTGTGTGAGCAGATTTGGAAGTGGGATAGTCAAACATTGTCGGGGATTCTCTGTGCAGATCTGGCACTGAAAAATCACAACAATTTGCAATGCTTATAGGTGGCATATTTCAGGGCATGCAGCGGATTTTCAAATCAGAAGCATATGCCCATCATGCTGCAAAGTTTCACATCAGAAGCGTGCCCTCTATGTTGCAAAGTTTCAAATCAGAAGTGTGCCCTCTATGCTGCAAAGTTTCAAATCAGAAGTGTGCCCTCTATGTTGCAAAGTTTCAAATCAGAAGCATGCCCTCTATGCCCATAAAGTTGCAGAGTTTCAAATCAGAAGCACGTCTTCTACGTTGCAAAGAATCATGACCGCTATGCTGCAAAGTTTCAAATCAGAAGTATGCCCACGAAGTAGTAAACTTTCCCCACTGATTTTGCCAAAAAGTGTTACATAGTAGGTGTCTGTATAGTAGGTGGCAGTGGTATACCGTGTCTGTATAGTAGGTGCCAGTGGTATACCGTGTCTGTATAGTGAGTGGCAGTGGTATACCGTGTCTGTATAGTAGGTGGCAGTGGTATACCGTGTCTGTATAGTAGGTGCCAGTGGTATACCGTGTCTGTATAGTGAGTGGCAGTGGTATACCGTGTCTGTATAGTAGGTGGCAGTGGTATACCGTGTCTGTATAGTAGGTGGCAGTGGTATACCGTGTCTGTATAGTAGGTGGCAGTGGTATACCGTGTCTGTATAGTAGGTGGCAGTGGTATACCGTGTCTGTATAGTAGGTGGCAGTGGTATACCGTGTCTGTATAGTAGGTGGCAGTGGTATACCGTGTCTGTATAGTGAGTGGCAGTGGTATACCATGTCTGCATAGTAGGTTGCAGTGATATACTGGATCCCTGCAGTCCGGCCACTGGGAAACTCTGAGGTCACGAGTAGTGCATACCCCGAGCCCCTAAGATGAATGGAACAGTAATGCACATATGTGAGCATCGCTCTATTCACTGCCTATGGCTATAGCCAAGTGGATCACTAGATTATCTAACTCCCATAGGAGTGAATGAAACCAGTGGTTACGTATGCACACCATCGCTCTATCCACCCTGGAAACTTGGCTGCATCATTCTTGTGATCCCTGGATGATCGGGGGGGGGGGGGGGGGGGGGGGGTCAGACCCCCTGCAATATGTGTTACTTGGAATCCATAATTGATAAAGGCATCTTTGATTCCAAGTCCCACTGCAGTTGTGCAGTCAAATTCTATACTTGGATGCCTCGAATCTATCACAGTGCCATAAACTATTCATGCCGAGCCCTCCATACACATACATCCCAGGTTTGGCTAAGCATGCATATGTTTTGGGTCAGGAAACCCCTTTCCTAAGGATGAGCGAGTATACTCGCTAAGGCACTACTCGTCTGAGTAATGTGCCTTAGACTAGTATCTCCCTGCTTGTCCTTAAAGATTCAGGGGCCGCCGCGGATCTGTCCCTCTCTCCCGCCCGCTCTCCCCTGCTCCCCGCCGTGAGTCACCTGTCAGCTGCGGCGGCCCCCGAATCTTTATGGACGAGCAGGGAGATACTCGTCTAAGGCACATTACTCGGACGAGTAGTGCCTTAGCGAGTATACTCGCTCATCCTCACCCTTTACACATTAGATGGCTAACTGGTCCTGCAGATATAGGCTGGTTTGGGCTGACTGTCTTCTAAGGAGTATGGGCACCTTAAGTCGTCGTACAATACTTGTCGACTCCTCCAGCTTGATGCATCGCCAATGAATCAGAGCAGACACTGCTGCGAATACGATTAGAAATCACATAAAAGTCACGGATCAATTACAAGAGGATAAACTGCAGTTCCTGAGTCACGGAGCCAAGGATTTAACATGGAAAAAAGCAGAAAATCCATGAGAGCGGTGACATCTGAGCCCTCGCTGGAGATACAGAGTCCAGAACAAGATAGACATCAGGAATGTGGCTCATCAGAAACCCTCCGTCCTCGCGGGATAACTGATGCATTTCATGGGAAGGGGCCCATATAGAAGGATTCTCTATAACCCGGGGTCAACGCAACAACACAAAGTCATCCGTGGCACATAGATGTCAATGAAGAATACCCACTAAAGTCTCGGGGTATTCATATTACACAGGCAGCGTATACCACCACCTAGTATACAATATACGCAGGGATGCTTTATCCATAGGAGGGGGTGAATATACAAGGCAGGTCAGCCTCAGAAACACTCCCAGCATCACAGGAGGTAAGTGCTGGCTGGGTATTGGGGTTAGGGGGGGGGGGGGGCATTTCTGGCAGGCAGTCTAGTGGAAAGAGACATCTGCGGAGAGCACTCTGGGGAGGACACCTCTCTGGATGGGGGGCGGACACAAATATGTGGCAGGATATAGGGCCAAGGGGGAAAGAAATGTTTGTGGGGGCAATAGGGGTAGGGGGACTGGGGCTGGGACTCCAGAGGAGGAGGCATAAGTAGTTGGCTGCTGGCACAGTATACCACTGCTACCTACTATACAGTTACAATATACCATAACCACCTACGATATGGGCATGATATACCACTGCTACATACTATACAGCCATAATATACCACTGCTACCAACTATACGAGCATGGTATATCATAACCACCTACGATACGGGTACATTATGCCACTGTCACTTACCATATGGGCCGAGTATACCACAGCCACCCACTAAACAGACTTAGAATACCACAGCCACCTACTATATAGACACGGTATACCACTGCCACCTGCTATACAGACACGGTATACCACTGCCACCTGCTATACAGACACGGTATACCACTGCCACATACTATACAGACACGGTATACCACTGCCACCTACCATACAGACACGGTATACCACTGCCACCTGCTATACAGACACGGTATACCACTGCCACCTACTATACAGACGCGGTATACCACTGCCACCTACTATACAGACACGGTATACCACTGCCACCTACTATACAGACACGGTATACCACTGCCACCTACCATACAGACACGGTATACCACTGCCACCTACCATACAGACACGGTATACCACTGCCACCTACCATACAGACGCGGTATACCACTGCCACCTACCATACAGACACGGTATACCACTGCCACCTACTAAACAGACTTAGAATACCACTGCCACCTACTATACAGACACGGTATACCACTGCCACCTACTATACAGACACGGTATACCACTGCCACCTACTATACAGACACGGTATACCACTGCCACCTACTATACAGACATGGTATACCACTGCCACCTGTTATGCAGACACGGTATACCACTGCCACCTGCTATACAGACACGGTATACCACTGCCACCTGCTATACAGACACGGTA
This sequence comes from Eleutherodactylus coqui, assembly GCF_035609145.1. NCBI lineage: Eukaryota > Metazoa > Chordata > Amphibia > Anura > Eleutherodactylidae > Eleutherodactylus > Eleutherodactylus coqui. The sequence goes on from NC_089841.1 coordinate 45,001,812, forward strand.
TACCACTGCCACCTGCTATACAGACACGGTACACCACTGCCACCTACTATACAGACACGGTATACCACTGTCACCTACTATACAGACACGGTATACCACTACCACCTACTATACAGACACGGTATACCACTGCCACCTACTATACAGACACGGTATACCACTGCCACCTGCTATACAGACACGGTATACCACTGCCACATACTATACAGACACGGTATACCACTGCCACCTACTATACAGACACGGTATACCACTGCCACCTACCATACAGACGCGGTATACCACTGCCACCTACCATACAGACGCGGTATACCACTGCAACGATACCATCTTGCACATATACACACACATATACCGCTGGGTAATCTCCTTGGTCCCACCTCTCACACTACACTCAGGCCCCCTCCTTCCCAGAAGCAAGGACACAAAGGTAATTTGGTAGCGACTGCATCCTCCACCTATCACGTTACATCCATGACACCTGCAATGTTAGGGACATGAAAGATTGATGAGACAGTGATCCCGGGAGGGCCGCCATGCCACACGTGGGCTGATTGCATTACAGGCTCTTATAAAGAGCAGTAGCCGGGGGGCAAGGGGGAGCCGACCTGGAAGTGGACAGGATGGAGGCGATGGCCGCTATTAGCTTACACGGGAGGGGATACATATATTCATGTGCGCGCTTGTCAGACCGGCTGAACAATAGCTGGAAGCATGTGAACTTGACAGCTATTGTCAGACACGCTAAATGCGGCTCAATAATTGCCCATCAATTCTACATGAACGGCCAGGTTAACCCTTGCTGGGCTGCAAAGAGCGGAAAAGATGGGCTTCGAATTGAGCAACATAACTGGCAATTTCTTTTTACATGGAACTTTACATTATTCTATTGTAGAACATTTGGCATATTTGTCCCCACAAATCGAGTGTGAATGCACTAGACATGGGTAGGGTCTGGCGTATAGTATCTAACCAGGCGTGCCGTCCAGAGAGGTACGACTACATTGGTCTGTAAAGCCTGATGACCAGCAGCCACAAGGCAGCACTATGACCGCGGCGGCGACCACATCTCCGAACCTTGTCCTTTTGTAATGGTAATGCTGAAGGCCAGCAGTGCCAACAAAACTCTATACCACTATAGTCACACTCATTCAGCCATCGCCACTGGGACTGGGAGCCCTATTTACCAAATCCAAAATATAGTCCCAGGTCTAGAACAGCTTATACTGAACTATAAGGCAAAAATGCCAGGAAAATGTGCCACACCGGTAGAGAAAACATTGGAGGAGGCCATTAAAGAGGGTCCTAATGTCCAGAAATTCTCCTTTTTGTTTTTTCATTTCCACTTTTCAGGAGCGAAGACTTTTTTTAAAATTTTTCTGTCAACACTAAATGGGTGTCTTGAACTGCAGATCTTCTGCGCGGGTGGACATCGGGCCTTACTTTTACTGTGTTTTTCAGTCCCCATATGAGACTTGAACTTGCAATATTTTGATTGTTTCTACAATATACTGCAATACTTCAATATTGCGGTATATTGTATTTTGAATGGCAGTCTTTTAAGCTCTGCCTGTGGTGTGTTAGTACAATGTGGCGATACCAAATTTATTCAGTTTATTGTAGTATTAAAAAATTGCTTCCGTCACCATATTCTAAGACAGAACTTAATAGACTGCAATACATGGCAGCCCTAGGTGCCTTCCCTGGGCTCCAGGCTGCCATGTGAACCCAAAGGGATCCTGCAATCATGGTGCAATGGGGCGCTGAAGGGGCTCTCTCCCCGCCAGGTGGCTGCTTAGATGGCAGCGGCATCTAAACAGTTAAAAGGGAATTCCCATCTCGGCTTTTCATAGTTGAGATGGGAAACCGCTGCCACCGAGCCCATGCAAAGAACGACGCAGATTTCCGTAGCTCTTGCTAAAGTGAATAGGAGCAAAGGAAACAGTGTAGCACAGCGCAACACTTTTCTGGAACCTCTGAGGCACGGAAACAGCGTTGCCTGCTGCGCTACACTATTTCTGTAGCTTCCATTTACTTCAATGCACACTACGCAAACAGCGCTGTGCTCTCTCTGACAGGTGGTTGGAACAGAGCGCGGGGATAGGATAGGTCATCAGTAGTTGATGGACAGGGGTCCACAGCTTTTGACCCCCCCGTCCATCAGCTGGTTGTCCGACCCGTTCTCCAGTGCAGCAAGCTGGACGTCGTCACCAGTGGTCAGAGAAGGAAGTCGGAGTGCTAGCTTCGCTCCCATTGAAATCAATGGGAGCATCACGCTGCTCCTACACTTCCTGCTCAGGACCATGGTCAGGATGTCATGTTCTGTCCCAGACGATCAGCTGATGGATAGGGGTCCTGACTGACAGACCTCTTTTCATCAACTACTGATGGGTTACCCAGGGCATAGGTCATCAGTTAAAAAATCCTGGGATACCTCCTAATGACTAATGATGCCACGAGTGTGTGCACGATCACCAACAGTAGCTCAGTGTCTACACTGTTGAAGACATTTTTCAAAGAGTGTCTGTTTTTTAAAAAGCAAGGCTTGTGTCAAAATTTCCATTTTTTTAAATGCCAGTATTGTGATAAATGCCCCAATAGTATAGAAATGTAGACAAACACTCACGTGGAATATGCTGGTGCCACCCAGTACGGGTTGTCTGCTGCATCCTTTGCATGACGAAGAATAGCTTCCCGGGGATTACTATCATCAGTCTTATCCAGGGCAATGTTTTTCACGATGAAAGAAGACAAGGTACCCCCATGGGTGCCAACACGCCCACCACGACCTGCAACATCACAGCATGGACTCATTAGTGAATGCAGAAGGAAACAGAGACATTAGGTCAACAGAGACATCAGATTAACCCAAAAACGGTGATGAACAGAGAATTATATCACAATGTCCAAGTAGCTCATTATCAAACTACTAACGACCACTTGACCGTGAGTATGTATGTTTATGTGTGGGTGCTTCTCATGCTCTGCCCCTGGTGACATCATCGCTTCATCGCTGGTGACATCATCACAGGTCCTACAACATATATAAAACACAGAGCCTGACCGACAGAAGAACAACAAAGTTAGGTCTTTTGGAAGGGGGACAAAAAAAAAACAAAAAACAAAATGAGAAAACAACTAAGCCAATATTATCTCAGACACAACTCAGTAGTCCTGATAGAAGACACCGACCTACCGCCACGACAGAGATCCAGTGGGCTGATGGACCTGCGATGATGTCACTGCTGTGGGAGGAGCCATTGTGCAGTTTGGTAAAAGAGATCCGGTAAGCTGAAGGCCCTGCGGTGACGTCACTGCCGCGGGATGAAGCTATTTTGTAGTGTGGTAGAGAGTACTGTATACTGGATAAGCCAAAAGCAGCCACCAGGAAATGTGATGACATCACCGTCATGTGATCACCTACGTGGGTGGAGTCAGTGATCACATGACCAGGGGCTGTATCCAGGAGTCTGCTGAGCTGGTGATGTCCAGAAATCAGAATGGATGTACCACAGCTGTGTGTGTGTGTAAATCAGGATGCATGTAATAGAGCTGTGTGTGTGATGTGTGGGAATCAGGATGGATGTAGTAGGGCTGTGTGTGTGATGTGTGAGAATTAGGATGCATGTAGTAGAGTTGTGTGTGTGATGTGTGGGGATCATAATGGATTTACCAGGTAACACAGCTGTGTGGCGCATTGCACTACAATAAACACTGGTGCTATTATTTCCTAATAATTACTTGTCTAACTACTAACTGCTGGTGTTACTCTATTTAAAGGGGTGATGTCCCATGAAGAGAACATATCCATATGTCCTATTTGCCGATATGGACACCAAAGAGGGGGTTTGCTATTTGGGACCTTCCTCTTTGAGAATGAATGGAGGACCTGGCGTGTCTACATTCATTGTTAGTAATTTCAATAGCAGAAATGCAATTCTGTATTGCACCTGCAGGGGGAGCTACAGAGGAAATGGCTGACCAGATGCAGTGAGAAGACCCTGCCCATAACAGCTGACACTCTACAGGAGAGAGGTTCCCAGCGCTTAAGAGTTGACACTACATAGGAGAGAGGGCCCTGCTCTTAAGAGCTGATACTATACGGGAGTGAGGTCCCTGCTCTTAAGAGCGGACACTCACGCCTCAAACACGTTTCATCTGGTGGTTCTCTAGATGTGCCGAACGGCTGTGGAGAAAGTTGCAAATGTTCGTGGACTTTCTCAATTACAAATTCATGCTCAGAACCTCAAACCTCGCCCTCCACCATGCCAAACAAGTCTACTTCACCTCTCTTGTCTCCTCACTATCCCACAACCCTAAACGACTCTTTGATACCTTACACTCCCTTCTCAGCCATAGCCGCAGCCCCCAGTGACGGATCTCAGTGCCAAAGAGCTGGCTGCTTACTTCGAAAAGAAAAATCGACGACATCCGGCAGGAAATAATTTTTTCCTATCTCGGACTAGCCCAGACCCTAGTCTTGTCAGTAACAGCCCCTGCTCTGAGAAGAAGTCTCCAGATTGCTTTCCTCTGCTCGCCCCACCACCTGTCCTAGCGACCCTTTCCCCTTACGCCTCCTCCGGTCCCTCTCCCTGGTGGTTATCTTCCATCTCACCACTATTTTCAATCTCTCTCTGACCTCTGGCATTTTCCCTTCCCCTTTCAAACATGCCATCATATCCCCACTGCTAAAGAAATCGACTCTGAACTCGACTGTTGCTGCCAACTACCGACCCATCTCCAACCTCCCCTTTATAAGCCATCTATCAGAGAACTCTCTTCTCGACCCCCTACAGTCTGGCTTCTGCCCCCAACATTTAACAGAAACCGCTCTTACAAAGGTGGCAAACGACCTCCTGACAGCCAAATTGAGGGGTGACTACTCTCTACTGATCCTCCTCGATCTCTCCGCAGCATTTGACATTCTTGACCACAAACTCCTCCTCAACATGCTTTGCTCCATTGGACTGAAGGACACTGCTCTCGCCTAGTTCTCCTCCTATCTGACCAATCATTCAGTGTCTCCTTTGCTGGCTCTACCTCCCCCCCTTTTCCATTTTGTTGTTGGGGTCCCCGAGCGCTCGGTCCTCGGCCCCCTCCTTTTCTCTATCTACACAGCCCCTATTGGAAAAGCCATCAGGAGTTTTGGCCTCCAATACCACCTCTATGCTGACGACACCCAGCTATACACCTCTACCTGTGACATCTCTGCACATTTCCTCCAAAACACCACCGACTGTCTGTCTACTGTCTCTAACACTATGTCCTCTCTCTACCTAAAACTAAACCTCTCAAACTGACTTATTGGTATTTCCACCCTCCACTAACCGACCTCCTCCTGACATCTCCATCTCAGTGTGTGGTGCCACCATAACTCCTAGACAACATGCCCGCTGCCTTGGAGTCATCTTTGTCTCTGATCTCTCCTTTACCCCCTACATCCAATCTGTGGCCCAAACATGTCACCTGCGCCTTAAAAACATCGCAAGAATCTGCCCTTTCTCACCGTCGACACGCTAAAAATGCTTACTGTTGCCCTCATCCACTCTCGGCTCGATTATTGCAACTCGTTGCTGATCAGCCTCCTGACCCTGCTCCAGACTCTACCCTCTCCAATCCATCCTGAATGCGGCAGCCAGGCTCATATTCCTGTCCAGCCACTATTCGTACGCCTCTGCCCTGTGCCGGTCACTGCACTGGCTGCCCGTCAAATACAGAATTCAATTTAAACTCACTACCTTCATCCATAAAGCTCTCCATAGCACCACACTACCCTACACTGCCTCCCTCATCTCAATCCACCACCCAGCCAGGGCCCTACGCTCTGCTAATGAAATCAGACTGAGTGCCACTTTAATTCGAACCTCTCATTCTCGACTCCAAGACTTCTCCAGAGCAGCACCAGTCCTCTGGAATGCGCTACCCAAAACTATCCGCACAATCTCTGATTCGCAGAACTTCAGACATGCTCTAAAAAAAAAGCACCTCTTCAGGGAGGCATACCATATCTCCTAAACCAAACCCCTCGGTACTCCGCCTGATAACATGATCCCTGTCCTACTGACTGCAATCCCTGCTAGCCGCCATCAACCGCCCCCTGCAGTCACACAGACTCAGCCACCACACACTTAGTGTCTGTGTGTATAGCATCCCTCACTCCACCTCGCCATACCATGCACTTCTCCAGCCCTTTACCTTCTGTATCACCCCATTATCTGTAGCATGCAAGCTCGTTGGAGCAGGACCCTCACTCCTACTGTTTCCATCACCTGATTACTATGAAACTGTGGTTTTTGTATTTTTTGTGCTTTTGTCTTTCTGTATGCCCCTATTTTTGTAAGTGCTACGGAATATGTTTGGTGCTATATAAATAAAGATTATTATTATTATTACTACTACAGGAGAGAGGTCCCTGCCCATAAGAGCTGACACTCTACAGGAGAGAGGCCCCTGCCCATAAGAGCTGACACTCTACAGGAGAGAGGCTCCTGCCCATAAGAGCTGACACTCTACAGGAGAGAGGCTCCTGCCCATAAGAGCTGACACTCTACAGGATAGAGGCTCCTGCCCATAAGAGCTGACTCTCTACAGGAGAGAGGTCCCTGCCCATAAGAGCTGACTCTCTACAGGAGAGAGTTCCCTGCCCATAAGAGCTGACTCTCTACAGGAGAGAGGTCCCTGCCCATAAGAGCTGACTCTCTACAGGAGAGAGGTCCCTGCCCATAAGAGCTGACTCTCTACAGGAGAGAGGTCCCTGCCCATAAGAGCTGACTCTCTACAGGAGAGAGGTCCCTGCCCATAAGAGCTGACTCTCTACAGGAGAGAGGTCCCTGCCCATAAGAGCTGACTCTCTACAGGAGAGAGGTCCCTGCCCATAAGAGCTGACTCTCTACAGGAGAGAGGTCCCTGCCCATAAGAGCTGACTCTCTACAGGAGAGAGGTCCCTGCCCATAAGAGCTGACTCTCTACAGGGGAGAGGACTCTGCCCATAAGAGCTGACTCTCTACAGGGGAGAGGACTCTGCCCATAAGAGCTGACTCTCTACAGGGGAGAGGACTCTGCCCATAAGAGCTGACTCTCTACAGGGGAGAGGACTCTGCCCATAAGAGCTGACTCTCTACAGGGGAGAGGACTCTGCCCATAAGAGCTGACTCTCTACAGGGGAGAGGACTCTGCCCATAAGAGCTGACTCTCTACAGGGGAGAGGACTCTGCCCATAAGAGCTGACTCTCTACAGGGGAGAGGACTCTGCCCATAAGAGCTGACTCTCTACAGGGGAGAGGACTCTGCCCATAAGAGCTGACTCTCTACAGGGGAGAGGACTCTGCCCATAAGAGCTGACTCTCTACAGGGGAGAGGACTCTGCCCATAAGAGCTGACTCTCTACAGGGGAGAGGACTCTGCCCATAAGAGCTGACTCTCTACAGGGGAGAGGACTCTGCCCATAAGAGCTGACTCTCTACAGGGGAGAGGACTCTGCCCATAAGAGCTGACTCTCTACAGGGGAGAGGACTCTGCCCATAAGAGCTGACTCTCTACAGGGGAGAGGACTCTGCCCATAAGAGCTGACACTCTACAGGGGAGAGGACTCTGCCCATAAGAGCTGACACTCTACAGGGGAGAGGACTCTGCCCATAAGAGCAGACACTCTACAGGGGAGAGGACTCTGCCCATAAGAGCTGACACTCTACAGGGGAGAGGACTCTGCCCATAAGAGCTGACACTCTACAGGGGAGAGGACTCTGCCCATAAGAGCTGACACTCTACAGGGGAGAGGACTCTGCCCATAAGAGCTGACACTCTACAGGGGAGAGGACCCTGCCCACAAGAGCTGACACTCTACAGGAGAGAGGACCCTGCCCACAAGAGCTGACACTCTACAGGAGAGAGGACCCTGCCCACAAGAGCTGACACTCTACAGGAGAGAGGACTCTGCCCACAAGAGCTGACACTCTACAGGAGAGAGGTCCTTGCCCATAAGAGCTGACACTCTACAGGAGAGAGGTCCTTGCCCATAAGAGCTGACACTCTACAGGAGAGAGGTCCTTGCCCATAAGAGCTGACACTCTACAGGAGAGAGGACTCTGCCCACAAGAGTGGACACTCTACGGGAGAGAGGACTTCGTCCATAAGAGCTGACACTCTATGGGAGAGAGGACTCTGCCCATAAGAGCTGACTCTCTACAGGAGAGAAGACTCTGCCCATAAGAGCTGACACTCTACAGGAGAGAGGCCTCTGCCCATAAGGGTGGAGTGGAGACACCTGAGCAGGTCAGGTTGTATGTGGACCATGGACTATGATTATGTGACATTCGCTTCTTTGAAGGAATGCGTTTGAGGCAGAGCTTAAAAGGGGGTATATAAGGTGCAAGTGTAATGGTCCAGGGCAGTGATATCCATGGAATGGGTGCAGCACGGGAGAAGTCCTATGAAACTAATAAACAAGGCCACATTAGTAGAACAGATCTGCGGAAGAAGCTCGTCCACACACAGATACACCTGTACAGAGGGGACTATGCAAGTTATGTGCTTTGCCTTGGACTCCAGCCACAAAGAGGAGCAAGACGAGTCTCCAGGCCTCTACAACTTCCCGGTGACTTCGAGCAGTGAGCCCGTCTATTCATAGCCCAGTAATTACAGACATCTCTATTACGGCATTCTTTTGAACACTTGCTTCCTCTATGACACATTGGCACTTGGCATCAAAGCGTCTAGCAGATCTAGAATTACGTATCTGTTTTGGTAGGGCAAGCACTTCTCCCACACTGAGCGTGGCTGCCGGCTCTGAATTGCATAATTCAAGTTTCTCTAACCACAAATGTCAAAAAAATTATGTTAAAATAGACAATTCTATCAAGGGAAAGCCAGTTGATGACAGCGGCAGGGACTTAATAGTTGTGGTCACGGTTAATAGTTGTGGTCACGGTTATTTTCTGTCTGAATAAGTCATAAAAAGTTGTGAATAATAATGTTTTGTGCAGAAGATCGGAAAAACAAGCCGGAATGATCACTGAGATAGTGTCCAGCCGAGTCGAAAAGTTGAGATGGGTGAAAACTGTGACATTTCAGGGTGTGGACTTCTGTCCTGCATTGTAGTAGACCACAGCAATGTTCTGTCATACCAGTGGAGGGGTCAACCATGATGTGACTGGAGCGCTGTGGTCATCGTGTCCATGACGTACAGGAGTCGTGGGGTCATGCTATCGGAAATATTAGTAAAATGAAGGGTTTTGGAAAAATAAGATTCTATGGCAAGACAATGAGGGGCCCGGAACTCTGAGCAAACGTCTAGTCAGTCCACTCATAGAAAAATTGTGTACAGTGTTCAGCACCAGTTTACCAAAAAGTCATCGCATGGGAGGATTTTGGGGTGACTGTTTGGAAATAAAGACAGCTTAGGTGCAACCCAATAACTAAGTACGAATACATCACAGGTTACTGCAGACACCTGCATAAAGAAGGGATTCTCTACTGTAGAAGCAGCAAGATCTTGGAACTCTCTACTGTAAGAGCAGTGAGAGTGGGACTACTATGGAGTTCTCTACTGGAAGAGCAGTGGGACTATAAAACATACTTTCTACTAACGTCTGATACACTTCAGCTGGTATTTTCCTACATTCATCCTGCAAACGCCTGGTAAGTTCTCTGAAAGAAGATGCATCAGTCCATCTACAAAGCAGTGTTGGACAGTGTTGGACAATTAAGCAATGAAGAATGTTTTATGAAGTGACGAATCACGCTACTCCATCTTCACATCAGATGGATGTATCTGCTGTTGAGGATCCAACAGTTAAGTATGGCGGAGGTTCTGTTACGGTCTGGGGATGGTTTACGTGGCATGGTCTCAGTCCGTTGGTTGTAGTGACAAGGACCATGAACACGGAGGTGACCCTGACATTCTACACAATAATGTGGTAATACTCTGGGAATGGTCAGCCATACTTCTAACAAGACAACGCGTCTTGTTACAAATCCAACGCTGGTTTATGTTGGTGTGAGGATATGGATGTTCCACGATTGGATTGACTGTACAGAGTCCCGACCTGAACCTACTGAACATCACTGGGATGAACTGGAACGTTGGGTCAGGAAATATAAACAGCATCCACCTTCTTTTAGAGAACTCACCAGACGTTTGCAGGATGAATGGAGGGAAATAGAAGCTGAAGTGTATCAGATGTTAGTCGAAAGTATGCCATGGAGAGTTTCCAATGGCATTAGGGCCAAACGAGCCTCACTAGGTATTAACATATGGAGATAATGACAATTACTGATTCTTGGTACAACAGTGTAGATTAGAGATGAGCGAGCACGCTCAGTTAAGGCAGTTACTCGAGCAAGCATCGCTCTTCTCGAGTCACTGCATACTGGTCCAAGCAGGTCAAGCAGATTCGGGGGGGGGGCGGCGGGGGGGGGGGGGGGGGAGTGAGAGAGCTCTCTCTCTCCCCCTCGCCGCCCCCGGAATCTGCTCGGACCAGTATGCAGTCACTCGAGAAGAGCGACGCTCACTTGAGTAGCTGCCTTAACCGAGCGTGCTCGCTCATCTCTAGTGTAGATATTACAGGTCAGTGCAGAGATCTTTATAATGAAGTATTGTATATACCCTGTATAATAGTGAGACTGTAACTAAGAGGCAACCACTAGGTGTAGAAGACAGTTTATACATCAGCACGGAAAAGATTCTCTACTGTAACAGCACTCAGAGTATGAAACGCTCTATGGTAAGAAAAGTGAAACTATACAACTCTACTCTAAGACCATTGAAACTCTACTGTAAATGTAGTCACACTGGGAACTCTCTACTTTAACAACAGAGACTATGAAACTCTACTTTAAGAGCAATGCCATTATAAAATGCTCTACCGTAAGAGTGGCGAGCCTACGGAAAAGCAGTAGAACTCTGCTGTAAAGGCACTTTCACACAGGCCAATTGTATTGTCTGCCCATTTATGAAGTGCCGTTTCACAAATAGCATGTCAATTGGCACTTATTACCGTTTTCTTGCGGCAGAGGTATTAAGTGGACGAATGATCATTATACTGATAACATCCATCAGCATCACACCCCATTTACACAAGGGGGTGAGACGTGCTGCCGGAAAGAGAGCATTTTTACATCCGCATAAAAGATCCAATCAGCTGGCAAACGAGAATTTGCTCATCTGTTGTCCGATAGCGGACGTGTTCACATGGGCGATGATTAGGACAACAAGCGTTCTTACAAATATTCATGCCCGATCAGTGGCCAATACAAAAACATCAGAATTGTGCTCTTGTGGTCACTAGAGATGAGCGAGCGTACTCGGAAAAGCACTACTCGCTCGAGTAATTTGCTTTATCCGAGTATCGCTGTGCTCGTCCCTGAAGATCCGGGTGCCGCTGCGGCTGACAGGTGAATCGCAGCGGGGAGCAGGGGAGAGCGGGCGGGAGAGAGGGAGAGAAAGATCTTACCTCCGTTCCTCCCTGCTCTCCCCTGCAGCTCCCCGCTCCGTGCCGGCACCCGAATCTTCAGGGACGAGCACAGCGATACTCGGATAAAGCAAATTACTCGAGCGAGTAGTGCTTTTCAGAGTACGCTCGCTCATCTCTAGTGGTCACCCTGTCTAATAAAAAATTAACAAAAAGTGATCAAAAAGTTGTATGTGCTCCCAAAGGGTATCGATAGAAACCATAGGACGTCACGCAAAACAACAAGCCCTCGCACAATCTAATCAACAGAAAGATTTAAAAAAGTTATGGCGTTCAGAAGATGGTGACAGCAATTTTATTTTTTGAAAGTAGTACAGCCACCCCCCCCCCCCCAAAAAAACCTAAATAAATTTGTATGGTATTAATTGTACTGACCCCTAGAATAAAGTCATTGTGTTATTTTCGCCGCAGTGTGTAAGCCGTAAAAAACAAAATTAAGTTTTATTCCATTTCACTCCACTTAAAAGTTTTCAAAAGTTTTTGTTTTTTTTTACATACCATAGTACATTAAATGACTCGCCCCGCAAAAACCAGGCAGAAAAATAAGAGTTCTGATTTTTCTTAAATTGGCTGGAGGGCGGTGTGGGTGCGCCTATTTTGCAGTTCATGAATATGGAGGCCTATTTCTGTGTTTGGCTGCTACTAGTAAAATGCAAGTTTCTCCAAAACTACTGCACAGATCCACACAGCAGGCAGATCAGTGAAATCAGCGAGGGCTGCAAAAACACGGTGACAGATTCCCTTTAATAAAAGTTAAACAATTCATTATATTTACCCCCAAAATGGTACCAATAAGAACTGCAGTTGGCCACGCAACGAACAAGCCCTCATACGGCCGTGCCAGCGGAAAAATAAAAAGTTATGATCATTGAAAAGCGAAGATGAAAATCCCAAAAATGTGTTGCATGCTTAGGTCCAAAATAGGCAATGTGCTTAAGGGGTTAAGAGAGTGCAGGCTGCTCTGGGCAGCGCTGACCAATTCGGAAGCGGCATAAGATGTCTGACTAGTAATGCACAATGTGGGAGCAGCGCTGCGATCATCTTGGAAAACCAAAGAGCGGCCCTTCAAGAAAGTAGAGCGGCAGGTAATACTCCCCCACACCCCCGGTCCTAGGGCAAATTCTGTCTGTGGCACCGGAGTCACTCCAAAAAAACACGGTGTTTGATTGGTAGACCCCCAGTGAAGGTGTTATCGGAGTAATGGGCTTTCCACTTTGTCACCTGCTACGGTAAGACTAGAGATGTTAGTTTGAACAACACGAGCATTATATCATTGGAGGGGTTTGATTCCATGTTTAATAATATAAAGCTGTGATAATATAATATAAAGTTTTATGGGATCCCGCTGGCGTACCGGACCCCGATTCACCCTGTGTGTCCTCGGACTGCAGTTCACCCCGGGTGAGACTATGTAAGCGTGGAGAGCTTAAAAGTTTTTGTGTTCAGCCCTATACACACCCATATACTCTGATTGGCCACTTTATTAGAGACCCCGTTTAGTAGAGCATTGGACCTCCGCTGGCATTCAGAACTGCAGCAATTCACTGTGGCATCCATCCACAGGTATCAGAGCAGCCAGTATGTGCCAAGAAAACCTGGCAATGTTTTTCCGCTACTCAGTGATACAATTTTTGTGCTCTTTTGCCCCCCGGAGTCTCGTCTTTCTGTTTCTCCTAGACACAATGGTGCTGGAACTGGTCGTCTGCTGTTATATCTCATCCGTGATAAGGAATAGCGAGTTATGCATGTGGACACGTTAGTTGAAACACCAGCGATGTATTCGGCTGCTCCTGACTGTGCAGCACCTGTTGGTCAGAACAATTCCTGACATCCTCCTCTGACCCCTTTCAGTGAGGAGTTGTTTCCATCGACAGGATCCCCTTTCGCTGGATGTTTTCCTTGATCACACCATTCTCTGTATACTCTTCACACCGTTACATGAGAAAACCAGTTGGCAGTGACATTCCGGCCCCGGCTAGTCTAGCACCGATGACCGGACCTCGTTGCAAGTTGCTCAGATCGCTGGATTTTCCCATGTAATGTGGATTCACACTGAAGCTGATCCATGGAAAACTTGTCACATGATTTTATGCTGCTCTCCGGGGTCAAGGAAGAGCCAATCATGAGAGGGCCAGGGGCTCAAATAAAGAGGCCAGTCAGTGAATAAAAAGTTCTACCCAAATCTGCATATCACCGAATATCATCTGTTTGCTGCAGATACACAATATTTCACAATTTAGTAATAACCTACAATTCAGAATGAAGTATACTTTACACTCCCTGCGGTAAAACATAAGGCAGCAACCTGGATACGAAATTAGAAAGTGCCTGTGATGCAGAAGAGCTCGGCCGGAACGCACAAGGCGATTTATCATTATTTGCTAAGTTTCCCACTTTCCTAAAATAATGCAGACCACAAACACTTAACCCCTAAAGGTCCAGATCTGCTAAAACGAACAACTGGGCTTGGCAAGTACAATACATGGTCTCGAAGCTAGACCGATGCAACTAGGACTGTTATGCTGCATTTAGACGGAACGATTATCGACCAAAAAAAAAAATCGCTCAAATGAACAAAACTGAATGACAATCGCTCCATTTAAACGGGCGGGAAGGAGTTGGTAATGATGTCACCAGCTTGTTCACAGGGCAAACAAGAGTCCTGAGATTCTCAGACCGTGTAAAAGGACCATTAGCATGCTTTCTTTATAGCATTGGGTACACGGACTCCTATAGTCCAGAACCTTAAAGCGGGTGTCCCACCTCTAGTTGTTTCGCTGCAGGAAGCAGACAGCTCTGTACACTGTGCAGTGGCTTGGGTTGGTACTGCAGGCTGAGTCCCATTGACTTGAATAGGACAACAGGAAATGGCACCCGGTGAATGTTGCATTTTTTAACCTGTAAGGGTGCGGTCACATGTGGCAGATTTGCAGTGGAATTTCCGCAGCAGAGAAATCTGCATTAACATCTACACCATCTGGTGTATATTCTAGTGCAGATCGGCACCAGACTTCACCCCCTCAACTGAAAAGGGTAAAAAAATGCTGCGGATCCATGTCAAACTCTGCACCAAAAGGTGGTGGACTTGAAGTTGCGATCATTTGATCGCTCATAGAGTATAATGCAACGCCATAGGATAGGGGATAACTTGCTGTTTGGTGGGGGTTTCACCACTGAGAACCTTGCTGAACTGGAGAATAAGACTCTGCAGTGATGTCATTTAATGGCCATGAGGACCCCTCCCAATTATGCGTGGGGGTGCACGGCTCATTACAAAACACAGAGTATATACCAGTGATATGCCATCCCTTTATAAGATGGGTATATCCCTTTAACAAACAAAGCAGTGTGTGCAAAGAAGGAGAAGGGCAGGAAGAGAAGAAGACCAAAAACAGGGCCTGGCTGTGATTTACTGCACACGCTCCTCACTTGCTGCAGTTTTGCTGAACTCAAACCTGAAGATATATTGATGTAAGCAAATCCCCAGAGTAAATAGTGTCACCATGTAAATGTGGGAGAGAGCCAACCCATACATTGTACACACGCCTCGCATGTCACAGACAGATTTACTTTGTATTTGCAACCTGTTGGAAACTCATTTTTCATCTGGTCAATGTTCTAGCAGGAAATGTTCAAAAAAGTGGCTACACGGCTGCTGCAACGCAAAACATGTCCAAAAGTCTGCTTAACGTAAACAGTTCACAAGACAGCCGAGGAAAAGGTGCCATCTACATGAAAGCTGGCACTGCCAGGAGACTGCAAGGAAGACACCTATATGGTCCAAGGCCAAGCAGTAATCTGCCATACTGTATATGTTGGCTCACAATTTCTCCTGTTTCCGGAATTTCCGAACAGCATATTTATGCAAAATTGGTTCCGGATGACCTGCTTTTACAAGCAGGGAAACGCATCGAACGTGAAAATTCTTGAACCTTGACAGCCGCTACTCACCGCTCCCCCGTGCCGGCACCCGAACCTTTCATCTCGAGCGGGCAGGTACTCGATAAAGGCAATGCTCGCTCGAGCAATTGCCTTTACCGAGTATACTCGCTCATCTCTATTCATTATCTCTGCACTGTGACATCACTGTGTGTATTATCTCTGCACTGTGACATCACTGTGTGTATTATCCCTGCACTGTGACATCATTGTGTGTATTATCTCTGCACTGTGACATCATTGTGTGTATTATCTCTGTACTGTGACATCACTGTGTGTATTATCTCTGCACTGTGACATCACTGTGTGTATTATCTCTGTACTGTGACATCACTGTGTATATTATCGCTCTACTGTGACATCACTGTTTATCATATCTGTAGTGTAAATATTTAGGGTTGTAACTAGACTTTTCTTTACCTGGGCAAAGACTGCTGTCCCAACCCTATATGCAAATAACCTGCCAAAGACAGAGTGACTTGTTGGCCTATCCCATCCTTGGGTTACTTGCCCCACTACTGCCCCCTATTTTTAGTGGTACTGAACAGAATAATGATTGACCTGACAAATCTCCAGGATTCACTTATTACTGCCCTTTAATGAGAGGCTCCCACAGTCTGAATCACGCCGCGTCTCAGAGCCCGACGGAAACCGTAATCCTTACTCATCACTGATGGGCGTTCTTCGTCATTTTCAATCATTCATATTGTCCAGTCAAAGGAACAAGTTTGGTGTCTGCGGAGGTGGTTACTATACTGAGGCAGAAGCGACACTCCAGGTCTGTATACAGCACTGATCACGGCCGGAGGATAACATGTTACTTCTCCAGTGACTTGTGATGGTCACTCCAGCCCTTGTGCCTCCAGCAACAGAACCATACAAAGGACCCTTGTGATGATTCCTAAACCTTTGTAAGGATCCCGTCCGGCACACCCCGTGCACGGTTCTCAAACACTCAACAAACGCTGCTATAACCACACGTAGTAACTAAACGGCTTGTGGAAATAAAGGGTTAAAGAGATATTTCTGTTTCATATGTTCTTTGTATAATGGAAAGTTCCACAATTTTGGGGTGCGTGGCTCATTACAAAACACAGCTGTAACGAGCTGTACACTTCTGTGCCTCTATCACATGACCAGTATGGGTTCCTAGTGAATGGCAGCAAACTGAGTTCTTGGAAACTCTGAGGAATTGATGCAGAAATTATATGGAAAATCTACAAAACTTTTCATACACAGAAACTAACATTTACACTCTTGAAAAGCCTAAAACTTTAACACAGCCTGTAATACCAAGCCTGGCCACTGCAGTGAACATGGAACCGTCTGTCTTGCAGTGGACAAACCCTTTAAAGACATGCGTCGCCTATCCACAGGACAGGGAATACATGTCTGATCGCTGGAGGTCTGACTACTGCGAACCCTAGTGATCCCAAATTGTGAGCACTCCCAATGCCTCAAGTGAATGGAGTGACGGTGTGCATGTGTAACCACCACTAGATTCACTTGTATGGGGCGGAGGAAGATGAATGTGCTCAGCAATCTTCCTCCGTCCCATAGAATTGGATGGAGCGGTTGTCATGCATGCACACCACCACTCCATTTATATCGGGCACTGGTCTCGGGAATAACCGAGGGCCCCGGCGATCGGACCTGTGGATAGGATGTGTGTCTTTAAAGGGGTTTCCAGAACTGAACAATTGATGACCTATCCTCAGAATAAGTCATCTATAAATGATAGCGGGGGTTCGCCGGATGGGATTCTCGTCAATCAACTTACAGAAGAGACTGCGGCATTTGGGTCAGCACCAAAACTTAGGCATGTGATATCACGTTCATCACTCACATGGCCTGAGAGCAGCTCAGTGCCATTCAAGTAAATGGGACGGAGATCCAATAGCAGGCACAGCCTCTATACAATGTATGGCACTGTGCCAGCTATGGAAGGAAGTGACAATGGCGCTCAACCAAGCATCACTGTCACTTCAATCAGCAGATCAGTGTGGCTCCCGAGTGGCAGACCCCCGCCGATCAACTATTGAGGACCGATCCGGAGATTAGGTCCTCCATAGTTTAGTGCCAGAAAACCCCTTTAATTGGAAAATCCTTTTAAAGCATTATGACATACCATACATGTGACAGTCTCAGAAGTTGCACCCGTGTAATCACACAATGGTGACAATTGGGCTCCCACTGTAACGGCCTGAATTAGAGAAACCTTTGAACCAGGCTGTCTAACCTCTTAGATGCTGTAGTCAGTAATGAACACAGCATCTAAGAGGTTAAACAGTGGGAGGAGGCTCTCTCAATATGAATGCGAGGTGCTGATGAGTTTTCATGGCAGCCAGGGGTCTAATGGAGCCCCCAGGTCTGCCATCTTTGTGCTCCTCTAGCAAACAACAGATTCCGTCAGGGAAAGTTGCGCCCCCCCTCTAGTGCCCCCCCCCCCTCTAATGGCCACTACAGGGCAAATTTTGCATTACATTGAGGCCACTGAGATAAAATGGTGGTCCTTGATTCTGCCTCATCGACTTCATTTTTGCAATATTTTTCTCTCGCAGCATAAATTTGCTCCTTATAAGAAAGTGCATAATTATCGCTAAACTGGTGTAAACAGAACAAATGTGCGCCAATGTTTGTGCAACCTTTGTTTCCAGACAGGATCAGGGTGTAACAGGATGACATTTACCTGGCCCAGCCACAGGTGGCTCTGGTTTGTGTGACTTTAATGGGTCCAGACGATCCTTTTCGAGCTGTTTCCTTGTACTCCTCTGCCGAGGCTCTCGGAACATGGGAAGAGCGTGTGCTATTTGGAGAGAAAGATGAGAGTTTTAGTTACAACTGGAAACAATCTCACCATATTTGTATACAGAATGTCGGAGATAGACCAGAAAATATATTCCCTGACACGGTGGAACGGAAGTGAGACGTGACTTACATTTACCTACTGTAACGGGGTCCTCCTGCCAAACCAGGCTGGATGTCCTACAGAAACAAAAAATATTCTCCTGGCTCAAACAAATGTTGTTTGGGAAGGATTTCCCCGGCATAGGAGAGGCCAAAAACTGCACTACATCATTGTGTCATCGATGGTGAGGACTCACAGAACTACCGGTCTCGAGGAGAGAACGTTTACAGAGTATTTTCACCTTTGTAGTCCTTGAGTTCTTCTCATCCATCTATAAAAATTCTCTTACTTTTAAACTTACGCTCTCACTTTGTTCTGCGACTCCATAGGCCAGAACTTTTTAAGGTTGGCAAAGTAGGCAATTTCCTAGTTTCTCCATTTCAAAGGGTAACACTGAAGACAGGAACCGCCATAAACAGACTGAAGTCGCCCAGTATTATTCAGTGGTATATAATGGCACTATTACATGGGAACTTTATGGTATTATTAGAGCACTATATGGCAGTACTAAGTTGGCTGTGTAGGACAGTATTGTCTAGCCAATGATTCCCAACCGCAGTGTGCCGTAAGAAACTCCTAGGGGTGCCACGGAAGTAAAAAAAAAGAGAGAGGAGAGTGACAAGGAAAAACAGAAAGGAGAGAGGGGGGAACAGGTGAGAAAGAAATAGAGGCTGAGTGAGGAGATGTAGAAACAGAGGAGAGAGAGAGAGAAAAAGAGCAGAGAGAAAAAGAGAGGGGAGTGTGAAAGAGCAAGGTAAGAGAAGAAGAAATAGAGGAGAGGGAGAAACAGACAAGAGAGGAGAGGAGAGAGAGGGAGAAACAGAGAAGAGAGGAGAGAGAGGGAGAAACAGAGAAGAGAGGAGAGAGAGGGAGAAACAGAGAAGAGAGGAGAGAGAGGGAGAAACAAACAGAGAAGAGAAGAGAGGAGAGGGGAGAGAGGGAGAAACAGAGAAGAGAGGAGAGAGGGAGAAACAGAGAGGAGAGGAGAGGGGAGAGAGGGAGAAAGAGAGGAGAGGGGAGAGAGGGAGAAACAGAGAGGAGAGGGGAGGAGAGAGAGGGAGAAAGAAACAGAGAAGAGAGGAGAGGAGAGAGAGGGAGAAAGAAACAGAGAAGAGAGGAGAGGAGAGAGAGGGAGAAACAGAGAGGAGAGGTGTGGCAGAGGGAGAAACAGAGAGGAGAGGTGTGGCAGAGGGAGAAACAGAGAGGAGAGGTGTGGCAGAGGGAGAAACAGAGAGGAGAGGTGTGGCAGAGGGAGAAACAGAGAGGAGAGGTGTGGCAGAGGGAGAAACAGAGAGGAGAGGTGTGGCAGAGGGAGAAACAGAGAGGAGAGGTGTGGCAGAGGGAGAAACAGAGAGGAGAGGTGTGGCAGAGGGAGAAACAGAGAGGAGAGGTGTGGCAGAGGGAGAAACAGAGAGGAGAGGTGTGGCAGAGGGAGAAACAGAGAGGAGAGGTGTGGCAGAGGGAGAAACAGAGAGGAGAGGTGTGGCAGAGGGAGAAACAGAGAGGAGAGGTGTGGCAGAGGGAGAAACAGAGAGGAGAGGTGTGGCAGAGGGAGAAACAGAGAGGAGAGGTGTGGCAGAGGGAGAAACAGAGAGGAGAGGTGTGGCAGAGGGAGAAACAGAGAGGAGAGGTGTGGCAGAGGGAGAAACAGAGAGGAGAGGTGTGGCAGAGGGAGAAACAGAGAGGAGAGGTGTGGCAGAGGGAGAAACAGAGAGGAGAGGTGTGGCAGAGGGAGAAACAGAGAGGAGAGGTGTGGCAGAGGGAGAAACAGAGAGGAGAGGTGTGGCAGAGGGAGAAACAGAGAGGAGAGGTGTGGCAGAGGGAGAAACAGAGAGGAGAGGTGTGGCAGAGGGAGAAACAGAGAGGAGAGGTGTGGCAGAGGGAGAAACAGAGAGGAGAGGTGTGGCAGAGGGAGAAACAGAGAGGAGAGGTGTGGCAGAGGGAGAAACAGAGAGGAGAGGTGTGGCAGAGGGAGAAACAGAGAGGAGAGGTGTGGCAGAAGGAGAAAGAGAGGAGAGGTGTGGCAGAAGGAGAAACAGAGAGGAGAGGTGTGGCAGAGGGAGAAACAGAGAGGAGAGGTGTGGCAGAGGGAGAAACAGAGAGGAGAGGTGTGGCAGAGGGAGAAACAGAGAGGAGAGGTGTGGCAGAGGGAGAAACAGAGAGGAGAGGTGTGGCAGAGGGAGAAACAGAGAGGAGAGGTGTGGCAGAGGGAGAAACAGAGAGGAGAGGTGTGGCAGAGGGAGAAACAGAGAGGAGAGGTGTGGCAGAGGGAGAAACAGAGAGGAGAGGTGTGGCAGAGGGAAAAACAGAGAGGAGAGGTGTGGCAGAGGGAAAACATAGAGGAGAGGTGTGGCAGAGGGAGAAACAGAGAGGAGAGGTGTGGCAGAGGGAGAAACAGAGAGGAGAGGTGTGGCAGAGGGAGAAACAGAGAGGAGAGGTGTGGCAGAGGGAGAAACAGAGAGGAGAGGTGTGGCAGAGGGAGAAACAGAGAGGAGAGGTGTGGCAGAGGGAGAAACAGAGAGGAGAGGTGTGGCAGAGGGAGAAACAGAGAGGAGAGGTGTGGCAGAGGGAGAAACAGAGAGGAGAGGTGTGGCAGAGGGAGAAACAGAGAGGAGAGGTGTGGCAGAGGGAGAAACAGAGAGGAGAGGTGTGGCAGAGGAAGAAACAGAGAGGAGAGGTGTGGCAGAGGGAGAAACAGAGAGGAGAGGTGTGGCAGAGGGAGAAACAGAGAGGAGAGGTGTGGCAGAGGGAGAAACAGAGAGGAGAGGTGTGGCAGAGGGAGAAACAGAGAGGAGAGGTGTGGCAGAGGGAGAAACAGAGAGGAGAGGTGTGACAGAGGGAGAAACAGAGAGAGGTGTGACAGAGGGAGAAACAGAGAGAGGTGTGACAGAGGGAGAAACAGAGAGAGGTGACAGAGGGAGAAACAGAGAGAGGTGACAGAGGGAGAAACAGAGAGAGGTGACAGAGGGAGAAACAGAGAGAGGTGACAGAGGGAGAAACAGAGAGAGGTGACAGAGGGACAAACAGGGAGAGGTGACAGAGGGACAAACAGGGAGAGGTGACAGAGGGACAAACAGGGAGAGGTGACAGAGGGACAAACAGGGAGAGGTGACAGAGGGAGAAACAGAGAGAGGTGACAGAGGGAGAAACAGAGAGAGGTGACAGAGGGAGAAACAGAGATGTGTGACAGAGGGTGAAACAGAGAGAGGTGACAGAGGGAGAAACAGAGAAAGGAACAGAATGAAGGAAGAGGGAAAAACAGAAAGAAAGAAGAGGGAAAATGGGAAAAAGGAAGAGGGAAAAACAGAAAGAAAGAAGAGTGAAAACAAAAAGAAAGAAGTGGGAAAAATGGAAAAAAGGAAGAGGGAAAAGCGGAAAAAAGGAAGAGAGAAAAACAGAAAGAAGGAAGAGGGAGAAACAGAGAACACAGAGGAAGAAATAGAGAACAAAGAGAAAGAAACATACAACAGAGAGTAAGTAACAGAGAGAAGAGAAAAGAAGTAACATAGTATGACAGTAGAACATGGGAAGAAACTATGCGAAACAGTGTGTTAAAAAGGCAAGCAGGAGACCTGATTGTGGGTCCCCCATATTAACAGCTGACACTATGGTATCTCTCTAAGGCACTGCAGTCTTGCCTAGAAACAATGGTTCCTAGATTATATTGCTATAATACAGCCCCGGCTACTCTATCCACTTTGCTACTACATGGCAAAAACACGTGCAAAATTCCCCTCTTCAGGGGAACTGCATTCTAGTAAGCAAAGCGGTAAGGAAAATTCACCCAAAGTCATAAATCGGGGTTAGAAGGGGAAACACAAGGCCCTTCTGTCCTAAATGGCACCATAACAGGGCTCCTAATTTAGTTTTTGGCATGGGGTCCCTTCTCTTCTACGTACTCTACTGAGCAAATTATGAAGCGTTAGCCCAAATATTTCATTAAAGGGGTTTTACCACTAAAGACAATTGGATGGAGCAGGAGCCTGGCTGTCAGTGGTCAGCCAAGTCACTGTCTTAAAAAGATGTATGTGTAGGTTTAAAGCCCATTATAAAGGTCAGTAAAAGGCATATTGGCTGTCACTAAGGGGTTACGGTAACATGTAGGAGCCATAAAAGAATAATTGACATGGGGGAGCTTTTTGAGAAAGTTCTAGAAGTTTTCTCGGAAATGTTACTACAGATCCAAAACTTAACAAAACCATATTAAAAAACATCTGAATATCATTCCATAGAGTTCTCACATCTTGTCTTTGGCTGTCTCTGCATGATATTAGCCATTAAGTTAATGTACTGCTATTTTTGTAGCTCATTATATCAATTGTAGAAGACTTATTGGATCCAGCGGACGCGGATACTAAACAAAATAGAAGGATTTTATGAGAGAAAAGGAAGTTATACTTCTCATTTGCTACAACAGGCTTTATGGCATAAGTGGCAACAAAGAAAAAAAAATAGTGGGCGTTATGATCATAGAATGGTAGAGTTGAAGGGACCTCCAGGGTCATCGGGTCCAACCCCCTGCTCAGTGCAGGATCACTAAATCATCCCAGACAGATGTCTGTCCAGCCTTTGTGTGAACACTTCCATTGAAGGAGAACTCAATGGGATAATTATGCCTTGTGATCTAGACTCTATGTTTCTCTTAATACGTTCCAGAATTGTGTTTGCCTTTTTGGCTACTGCATCACATTGTTGACTCATGTTCAATCTATGATCTATTAGTATACCCAAGTCTGTGCTGGTGCTTAGCCCAATTCCTCCTATTCTGTATGTGCTTTTTTTTTCATTTTTCTTGCCCAGATGTAGGACTTTGCATGTCTCCCTGTTAAATACCATTCTGTTAGTCGCTGCCCACTGTTCAAGCTTTTCAAGGTCTTTTTGAATCCTCTCTCTTCTCTAGTGTTAATTATCTCTCCTAGCTTTGTGTCGTCAGCAAATTTGATCAGTTTCCCCTCAATTCCCTCCTCCAGATCATTTATAAAAATGTTGAACAACACTGGGCCTAGGACAGAGTCTTGTGGTACCCCACTTGATATATTCTTCCACTTGGATGTGCAGCATTTATGACTACTCTTTGAGTACAATCACTCAGCCAGTTGTGCATCCACCTAACAGTTGCCTTGTCAATCCCATGTTTGGTCATTTTTTTCAATAAGTATGGTATGAGATACTTTGTCAAATACTTTTCTAGAGTCAAGATATACTATATCCACCGCATTTTAACTGATCAACCCAGTCGGTGATTCTGTCATAGAAGGAAATTAGATTAGTCTGGCATGACTTGTTTGTTACAAACCCATGCTGGCTCTGGTTAGTTACTCTATTTTATCCAAATACCTGCATACATGCTGTTTAATTTGTTCAAAGATCTTTCCCGGTATAGAAGTCAGGCTCACAGGCCTGTAGTTTCCTGGATCCACCTTCTTCCCTTTTTTGAAGATAGGGACAACATTTGCCTTTTTCTAATCTTCTGGGACTTCTGCTGTTCTCCAGGAATTTTCAAAGAATATGGTGAGTAGTTCAGCAATTACCTCTGCTGCTTCCTTTAGTATCCTAGGATGTAATTCATCTGGACCTTGACACTTGAATTCATTTAAGTCATCTAAGTGTCCCTCACAATCTCTCTGCTTATAGATATCCTGAATTATTTTATTCCCCCAGGAGCACAGGGAAGATCAGTTGTTACATCTACTTCCTTTTTTATTGCTTTTGGCCTCTGTTGCAAACCTTAATTCATTATTTGCTTTAGCTTTTCTGACACTTGCCCTACAGTTTCTGCAGACCACATTATATTCTTCTTACATATCTCCCCCCTCTTTACATTTGATAAACATATTTTTCTTTGTTTTTAACATGTGGGCAAGTTCTGTGTTCATCCATCCTGGTCTCTTTAAATGCTTCCCATTCTTCCTTCTTTTAGGGATTGTTAACGATTGGGCTTTGAGAATCTCATTTCGCAATATTTCCCAACCTTCTTGGACATTTCTGTCCTTCGGAACATCCAGCCATTGGATTCTTCCTACCCTCTTTCTGAGTTTATTGAAATCTGCCTTTCTGAAATCCAACCTTGAGGTCTGAGTCTTCTCAGGTCTTCCTCCCCTTTTTATCCAACATCCAAGAATAGCATGATCGCTGCCTCCTAAGGTCCCAGCCACCCTTACTCCCTCAACCATTCCCTCCCTGTTGGTAAGAATTAGGTCCAAGATAGCAGATCCCCTTGTTTTCTCTTCTACCTTTCGGAAGATAAAGTTGTCAGCAGGAGCGGATAAGAATTAGTTAGATCCATCACTTTTACCTGGGAGAGATTCCCTACAAATGCTTGGATCGGTAAAATCTCCCATAATCAACATGTTGTGCTTTTTTGAGAGCTTGGCCATCTGATGTAGAAAGAGTTCATCCATATCTTCTGCCTGTCCAGGCGGCCTATAGTAAATGCCTACAATGGTGTCCTTTCTGTTCTCTCCTTGTATTCTTACCCAAACAGTTTCTACAGAACTCCCATGCTCTGAAGCTGGAATCTCTGTGGAGATGAAGGTTTTCCTAACATACAACACAATACCTCCTCCCCTTTATTAGGTCTGTTTCTTATAAATAAGTTGTATCCTTCAACCCTTGTATTTCAATCATATCTATCATTCCACCAAGTTTCCGTGATGCCTATGACATCATATTTCTCTTCCTGTGTTAGAAGCTTCAATTCTCCTTGAGAAATTATAGTTTTTTTTTTACTTTTGGCAAATAAGCTCCACCCTCAAATATTTTGGCCACGGACCCATATTTCCCATCACTGCCAGCCAAGTGTTTCTATAACAACCGCAGTGGCCCCCTAAGAGGAGAAGCCATACTGCTACGGTCAGTTTTATGGAGTAGGAAACTGGACAACCGCCCATGACGCCCATTTACTAGGGGATTTCCAGAGAAAGGGAAACCCAGGAGTAAACTAAACTAACCTAAGTATTACTTTGTGGAGGTATTATTTATGGATTTAACTACAGTATTATGTGGGCTCTTTAAGGAAATATTATTTGGATAGCATGTGGCACTGTTATGTGGGCTGTAAATATCAGTATTATCTTGGAAGTATGTAATAGTACTATGTGAGCTGTATATGACAGCACTATAGGAGAGCGATATGGCAGTATTACATGGCAGTATTACATGGCTGTATATAGCAGTATTATCTCGGAAGAATATATCGGTATTATGTGGGTTGCATATGAAAGTTTGACCTTTGAAGTATATGGCCGCTTTATGTGGGCTGTAGATTCCAGTATTATTTTGGAAGTATAGGTTGGTATTATGTGGGTTGTATAGAGCAGTATTTTCTTGGAAGTATATGATGGTATTATGTGGATTGTACACGACAGCATTATCTTGGAGGGATTTAGCAGTATTATCTTGAAAGTTTATGGCAGTAGTATGTGGGTTGTATAATACAGTATGATCTTGGAAGTACATGGTTGGATTATCATTTAAGTATAAGGTGGTATTATGTGTGTGCTATATAGGACAGTACGATCTTAAAAGTATATGGTCATATTATGTGGGTATAGAAGGGTATTATCTTGGAAGTACATGATGGTATTATGTGGGTTCTACACGTCAGCATTATCTTGGAGGGATATAGCAGTATTATCTTGAAAGTTCATGGCAGTATAATGTGGATTGTATAATACAGTATGATACAGTATGATCTTAGAAGTATATGGACTGTGTATGGCTGTATTAAAAATAATTCACACACCATTTCCTGATACGGCTTTTAAGTCGAGTCGCCACATGTGAATATGCCCCATTGAATGGAGATACATCTGTGTGCAGATCTGTGAGATTTGATACGATAATCTGCTGCAGAAATCTGAGACTTATACAAAGTCTGTCAGTCCATACGCCGCTAACACCTGAGAATCAGAACCGATCAAAGCGATCAGCACACAAACCTCAGTTAACAAAACAGGTCAACATTGGCTATTTAAACATCGGAGCTGAATTGGCAGCCATATTTATTGCTGCTTGGTCAAAGCAGAAAATGGTGACTCCAAAGACTTCTGGGTACTGATGATTTTTTAGCATTTTAGAGGGAAATGTTCTTTCAGAACTCCTGTTTGGAGGGTTATCTGAAAATGGGCCACATAAACCAAATGCCCTGTTAGAGAATGAGTCTTCCATTCAGGACCCTCATCTATTAGCAAGTGCTAAGAGTTGCTGAAAGAGTGCCCCTATCTCTGGAGGACCCACCGGGTCTATGTATTCCATGGACTGCACAATGATTTCAATGGACACTCTGC
This sequence comes from Eleutherodactylus coqui, assembly GCF_035609145.1. NCBI lineage: Eukaryota > Metazoa > Chordata > Amphibia > Anura > Eleutherodactylidae > Eleutherodactylus > Eleutherodactylus coqui. The sequence continues at coordinate 45,028,415 of NC_089841.1, forward strand.
AATGCTTCATTTCTCCTGTGGGAGTGCTGCAGGAAAACTGAACAGTTGCTGCAGTCTCCCCAAACAGATTACAGCTGCATTTTGTGGGTACCGCTAGATACCCCGTAATCCAGGGGAACCAAATAGACAATAGTCTTCAATTCAGGACCCTCATCTACTAGCCAAAGCTGAGTGTGGCTGCAAAGAGCAGGAGGACCCAGCAAGTCTTTGCATTCCATGGGTACTTATTTCAATGGGTACTGTACTATCTCTTTTTGCCTGTAGAGGCACTGCAAGAAAATTGAACAGTTGCTGCAGTGTACCCCAACAGAATACAGCTGCTCGTTAGTTGTCTTATTAGACATGCCCATTGCAATGGGCTTATTTTTGGGCGGTGATCAAACAGCCCCTTCAGGTAAAACCATCAAGTCTTGGACAATGATTATCCAGAGCAGAGATAACATTCTAAAAACATTCCCGCAGTAAAACTTCAATGAAGCCATTTTATGGGGCTTGGAATAGGCCAGTTCCTGACATTTCCTAGAAAGGGCCGGGTGGTCTCCACTATCTATTTAGTCCAGATCTATGAGTCAGCATGTGTTACAATTTTTGGCACGAAGACTGCCAATTCTCATTTATCCTATCCTGCCAAGACGTGGAGTGCCGCCACTTACCTGCCATATTAAATCGCAATAAAATGAAAAACAATGGTAGGCAAGCGAACGAGGCGGCTCAGGTTGCATGCGTCTAAATTTATAGTCGGAGATCAAACCAAGTAAGAAAAATGGAGGAAATGTAATAATTTTCCCCATGCCCTCTATGGAGGTACACTGCGGCTTAGCATTAGTGATGGGAACTTTCTATAGTACAGCAGGAAGTTCTCTGCGTTTCGCCATTATTAGATTTCCAGGTAATGGGTTTACTGTTGCAAGCTACTCCTGGTTTAGCATGAGTCCAGACCGGGTCTGGGGATCGCAAACATTTCTGGATTTTGTTTAGTTTAATGGTCCTTAAACTCTGAGAGTCCCCGGCCACATGGTTCTACTTACATGGCGTATCAGGAATGAAAACATTTAATGCAGAAAAAGGGCAGATGCAGCTCGGCTTACCGTAGAGAAGGGCAAACGGAGGTGCAAGCGTCGGTCTGGACAAACTGGTAATAAGCACTATTAGTCCATGCTCTGCTATGGGGTCCAACACGAATGTCAACTGTGGAGACTCATAAGAGTACCATGAAAGCAATGAGCTCCCTAAATCCATTATACCCCTTATACATAATGGAGAAGGAATTATAAAGGTTTCTCTATTTTTAGAGTTCAGGGTTCCTTTATGGATTTCTTCATTGGTACAACTCAAAAAATCTGAGAACATTTAAGTGAAGGAGGTGCAACTGAAATGAGAGAAGAGGAGGCATAGGGAGCCGAGTCTACAGAACAGAGGGTTGGTATGGGGAGGATAAAGGGTCCATTGACATTAGATAGCTCCACCATCAACATGTACACTTGGTTGCTCATTCATGTTTACTTCAAGGAGGAGAGGTGAATAAGTCATTGTGGGACACTTTTGAACCCTTACACACCCCTCTGTCCCCCCTTCAGATCCCTCTATATTCCTGCAAATCCCTCTATTCCCCCTACAGAAACATATGTCTCCCTCCAGACTCCCCCCTCGTAACCCTCATCTCGCACCTCCCAGCTCTTCTGTTCCCTCCCGTCTCCCCTCCTGACCCCACTGTTCTCTCACACAACCCATCTGCCCCTCTTTAAGACCACGGCATCCCCTCTTGATTCCTCTAGAACTCTCAGTCCCACCTCCTGACCCCTCTGTCATTTGTTCAAACCCTTCTGTTTCCCCCTCCAGTCCTTACGGTCTGCACTCCAAATCCCACTGTCCCCTCTCCAGATCCCTCTGTCCCCCTTCCAATTCCCTCTGCCTCCCGGTCCAGAGTCTTCTGGAAGCAGACCATGTACCACAAGCATAAAGGAATGTGCATGGTGAAATCCAACATGCCAGATTCTGAACTAAGGAGTCCAGTGGGCGTTCCCCAACTATGACTGACAACCTTGTCTGCATGAGTGTGTATGAGATAGACAAAGAGAGAGATAGATAGACTCGTAGTGAAAAAAACAATCCCTCCCCCTGAAGAAGTTGTCCAAAGAGAAGGAAACTTTCTCTGTGTGATTGCAGCATTGTTAGAAGTAAGTGATTACAATATCAGAGCAAAAGCATCATTTATTGTGGAGAACCGACCCCTTGTAGGGAGGCTCTAGTACCCTGTTGTACTGCCTCTAGCTTGGATACAAGATGTGATACAGGTGGGCATGGAGGCTCTAGTACCCTGTTGTACCACCTCTAGCTTGGATACAAGATGTGATATGGGTGAGCATGGAGGCTCTAGTACCCTGTTGTACTGCCTCTAGCTTGGATACAAGATGTGATACAGGCAGGCATGGAGGCTCTAGTACCCTGTTGTACCACCTCTAGCTTGGATACAAGATGTGATATGGGTGAGCATGGAGGCTCTAGTACCCTGTTGTACCGCCTCTAGCTTGGATACAAGATGTGATACAGGCAGGCATGGAGGCTCTAGTACCCTGTTGTACCACCTCTAGCTTGGATACAAGATGTGATATGGGCAAGCATGGAGGCTGTAGTACCCTGTTGTACCGCCTCTAGCTTGGATACAGGATGTGATACGGGCAGGCATGGAGGCATACAGTTTCAGTATGTCATCCTGTGGCATATCGCTCCACATTTGCTATAACTGAGCCTCTAGATTGTGCAAACTTGTAGGCTGTTGAAGTTGGTGTCCTAGATGGTCCCATACATGTTCTTTTGCTGATAAATGCTGGAAGCCTCTTGGAAGCCGCCATGAGAGGAACACATGTGGCTGCAGGACGTCCTGAATGTATTACTGAGCTGTCATTGTCCCTCGTACCACTACTAGGGGGGACCGACTGTTGTATGTGATACCCCCCCCCCCCAGACCATCATACCAGCAGGGGGCAGTATGCCGCTCCATAGCAAAGGAAGGATTGAGGTCGTTCACATGTAGGTCTCCAGTTAGCGCCCAAACTAAATTGTGATTTGTCACTGAAGACAACTTGGATCCACTCTATAGCAGTCCTGTTTCGTTGTTTATGACATCACTGCAAATGGAGGTGACGGTGGGTGGGTGTTAAAGGCAGTACACGTAATAGGCGCCGTGAGACCAAATGTCCTTCAGCCAAGTGCCTGGAAACTGTTCTGACAAACACAGCGATGTAACAATGGCGCCAACTGTCTCAGGATGGTGGACAACAAAACATTTGGAGTTGCTCCTGCTTGTCCAGCGATCAGACGATCCTCTCTACTAGTGGTATGTCGGGGGTCCTGAGCCCGGTCACCTTGTGTGCCCTCACACATCCACTGGTCCCAACACCTCCTAACAGTCTGGTCAGAACGGCCGGTGGGGGATAATTCATCGCTACGACCATCCAGCTTCTCACATCCCAATAATGCACCCCTCTCAGACTCTGGTAACGGGGTAAAATCTCTTCTCTGCGTCGTTGAGGCGTCTAGTGGCCAACAAGCTCTACACAAGCGGAAGAAGAGGCCACTACACACAAGGAGCCTCCGAGAGCCTCTTATAGGCCAAGGGGGGAACCACTTTTAGGGCCTCCGGTGACAAGACCGTCCATCTAATCACCACAACTCTCATCATTCGTATATCTGCCTGAGATGGAACTGCAGGACGGGATCTGCAGCAAAATGGCAACTTCTCCTAGATTGATTTTTTTTGATAATGAATGTAGGACGGACAGACAGACAGACAGATAGATAGATAGATATGCCAATGAGCTCAGGTCCTCTTGCTTTATGACATGCTACGTGCAGAATACACTCCATTTTCATATTGACAGATTCCCTGCACAGAGCCTCCATACTTTGTTGCAGGTTAATATATTGCCCTCCTGCATATTATAGCAGACCCAGGAACTATACACCACATAGCATTTACTTACGAGTGATAATGTAGTCCTGGGTTAGAGTCTCTGCTTGCCGCGCTTTCCTCTTTGTCTTCACCACACATAACTTTGCTCCCCTAAGTGAAGGAAAAATGAACATATTAAATATGAGAGATGTATGTAACAACTTAAAGGGAATGTCCATTTATAGCTACTACTTTATTGTTTTTAATCTTAATAGTCAAAAAAAAATGTGTACGGATTCATTTCTTACATATCTTCATTGCAGTCAAAGCTTTGTTTTCCAATACATGTTTCCAAAAAACTCAAAATTCCCTGTATAGACAGAGTTATAGGACAATGTTCTGTCCACCTGCAGCCACCACTAGGGGGAGCTCAGGAGATTACTGTATATACATTGTATTCTATAATAACACAGTATACAGTAATCTCCTGTATAATCATAGTTACATGATAACATTCTACTACCTGCAGCCACCACTAGGCGGAACTCAGGAGACTACTGTATATACATCGTACTCTATAATAACACAGTATATAGTAATCTCCTTCATAGTAATACAGTTACATGATAACATTCTACTACCTGCAGCCACCACTAGGGGGAGCTCAGGAGATTACTGTATATACATTGTATTCTATAATAACACAGTATACAGTAATCTCCTGTATAATCATAGTTACATGATAACATTCTACTACCTGCAGCCACCACTAGGGGGAGCTCAGGAGATTACTATATATACATTGTACTGTATAATAACACAGTATACAGTAATCTCCTGTATAGTCATAGAGTTACATGATAACATTCTACTACCTGCAGCCACCACTAGGGGGAGCTCAGGAGATTACTGTCTATACATTGTACTCTATAATAACACAGTATACAGTAATCTCCTGTATAATCATAGTTACATGATAACATTCTACTACCTGCAGCCACCACTAGGGGAGCTCAGGAGATTACTGTATATACATAGTACTCTATAATAACACAGTATACAGTAATCTCCTGTATAGTCATAGAGTTACATGATAACATTCTACTACTTACAGCCACCACTAGGAGGAGCTCAGGAGATTACTGTATATACATTGTACTCTATAATAACACAGTATACAGTAATCTCCTGTATAGTCATATAGTTACATGATAACATTCTACTACCTGCAGTCACCACTAGGGGAGCTCAAAAGATTACTGTATATACATTGTACTCTATAATTACACAGTATAAAGTAATCTCCTGTATAGTCATAGCTATATGATAACATTCTACTACCTGCAGCCACCACTAGGGGGAGCTCAGGAGATTACTGTATATACATTGTACTCTATAATTACACAGTATAAAGTAATCTCCTGTATAGTCATAGCTACATGATAACATTCTACTACCTGCAGCCACCACTAGGGGGAGCTCCGGAGATTACTGTATATACATTGTACTCTATAATTACACAGTATAAAGTAATCTCCTGTATAGTCATAGCTACATGATAACATTCTACTACCTGCAGCCACCACTAGGGGAGCTCAGGAGATTACTGTATATACATTGTATTCTATAATAACACAGTATACAGTAATCTCCTATATAATCATAGTTACATGATAACATTCTACTACCTGCAGCCACCACTAGGCGGAACTCAGGAGACTACTGTATATACATCGTACTCTATAATAACACAGTATATAGTAATCTCCTTCATAGTAATACAGTTACATGATAACATTCTACTACCTGCAGCCACCACTAGGGGGAGCTCAGGAGATTACTGTATATACATTGTATTCTATAATAACACAGTATACAGTAATCTCCTGTATAATCATAGTTACATGATAACATTCTACTACCTGCAGCCACCACTAGGGGGAGCTCAGGAGATTACTATATATACATTGTACTGTATAATAACACAGTATACAGTAATCTCCTGTATAGTCATAGAGTTACATGATAACATTCTACTACCTGCAGCCACCACTAGGGGGAGCTCAGGAGATTACTGTCTATACATTGTACTCTATAATAACACAGTATACAGTAATCTCCTGTATAATCATAGTTACATGATAACATTCTACTACCTGCAGCCACCACTAGGGGAGCTCAGGAGATTACTGTATATACATAGTACTCTATAATAACACAGTATACAGTAATCTCCTGCATAGTCATAGAGTTACATGATAACATTCTACTACTTACAGCCACCACTAGGAGGAGCTCAGGAGATTACTGTATATACATTGTACTCTATAATAACACAGTATACAGTAATCTCCTGTATAGTCATATAGTTACATGATAACATTCTACTACCTGCAGTCACCATTAGGGGAGCTCAAAAGATTACTGTATATACATTGTACTCTATAATTACACAGTATAAAGTAATCTCCTGTATAGTCATAGCTATATGATAACATTCTACTACCTGCAGCCACCACTAGGGGGAGCTCCGGAGATTACTGTATATACATTGTACTCTATAATTACACAGTATAAAGTAATCTCCTGTATAGTCATAGCTACATGATAACATTCTACTACCTGCAGCCACCACTAGGGGGAGCTCCGGAGATTACTGTATATACATTGTACTCTATAATTACACAGTATAAAGTAATCTCCTGTATAGTCATAGCTACATGATAACATTCTACTACCTGCAGCCACCACTAGGGGAGCTCAGGAGATTACTGTATATACATTGTACTCTATAATAACACAGTATACAGTAATCTCCTGTATAGTCATAGCTACATGATAACATTCTACTACCTGCAGCCACCACTAGGGGGAGCTCCGGAGATTACTGTATATACATTGTACTCTATAATTACACAGTATAAAGTAATCTCCTGAGCTTCCTCTAGTGGAGGCTGCAGGAAGACAGAATTTTATAAAGTAATTTTACACTAAATGACCACTAATTCTGATCTAGTAGCATATTAGAGTTCCTTTGACCTTCAGAACTGCAGCAATTCATTGTGGCACCCCTCTACAGGTATCAGAGGCTGCAGGATGTGCCAAGAAAACTTTCCCCACACCATTACTCTAACAGCTTGACAGGAAGGGTTCACCAATTCATGCTGCTTGCACCAAATTCTGACCTCCCATCAACACAGTGCAACAGAAATCTGGATCTATCTGACCAGGTAAAGTTCCTCTGATGCTCAGTGGTACAGTTTTTGCGCTCTTTTGCCCCCTGGAGTCTCGCCTTTCTGTTTCTCTTAGACACAATGGCGCTGAAACTGGTCATCTGCTTTTATAGGCCATCCATGCTACGAAATGCCGAGTTGCACATTCGGAAAAGTTAGTTGGAGCACCAGCGTTGTATTTGGCTGCTCTTGACTGTCCAGTGCCTGTTGTTCAGAACGATTCCTGCCATCCTCCTGTGACCCCTTTCGTTGACGAGTTGGTTCCATCCACAGGATCACCTTTCACGGGATGTTTTTCTTGATCACACCATTCTTAGCATATTCTTAACACCGTTACACAAGAAAACCCCACATGGTTGGTAGTGACACCCCGGCTCGGCTAGTCTAGCACCGATGACCGGGCCTCGTTGGAAGTCGCTCAGATCGCTGGATTTTCCCATCTAATGTAGATTCAGACTGAAACTGATCCACATAGAACTTGTCACGTGATTTTATGCTGCTCTCCGGTGTCACGGGGAGAATTTCCATACAGGGAAGCATCAATTAGGCCGCCTGCAGACGAGCGGGTCGGATCCGGCAGCGAGAAATCTCGCCGCGCGATCCGACCCCAGAGCCTGCAGGGACGAGCGCGTACTCACCCGCGCCTGGCGGCCCCGGCTCTTTGATGTGCCGGCTGCCGCGCAGCCGGCGCATGCGCAGACCGGAGCCGGCGGCCAGGTGAGTGCGTGCCCCGCAGGAAATTAGAACATGCCGCGGTTTGTTTGCCGCGCGAGATTTCGCGCGGCCAAACCGCGGCCGTCTGCATAGGAGTGCGTATTGTAATGCACTCCTATGCAGACTTTCAGCAGCGGAAATCCCGCGGGAAATCCCGTGGCGGGATTTCCGCTCGTCTGCAGGCGGCCTTATGAGAGGGCTGGGGCTCTAATAAAGGGGCTGTTCAGTGTATTTGATTAATGGAACCAAACATCACATAATGAGTCCATAATGCTCAGCTTTGTTGATATCAGAGAAAGAATGGAAGCTTTACATTTTTTTATCCATTTGTATCAGTTTATTCCGTTCTACATTTCCAGTTGGGCTTGACTTGTCAAGTGGCTCCCAATCAAACCATTGGTTGATATACAAGGGTCAGGAAGGGTATGGTTTCTCCTTATGGAGAGCATCCAGTATGGAGACTTCTAAAGCCATCCATTGGAAATTTATGCAAATGGGAAGATGTAGCAATGCCTCTACAGCACCATCTCCTGGAAAACTGCATTCCTGCAAGTTAATATCAGACCTTTTAGCTGGCTTTATAAAAATGACTGGGAATTATGAGCCGAAGGCAGAATCTTCTCCACAGTTGATCTCTTGCTTTTGGAGAAGACTGTGGCTTTGGCTCAAAAAGTTTTCTTGCACAACATCAAAAATGTTTTCCCCATCGGAGGTGATAAATGTGGCTCCCTTTGTCACTGGACACACATGGAGCTTGTAGTCAGGTTACAGCCATCCATGATGTAGCATATGCAATGGCTTCTGGGATACCGCTGATCACACATGGTTTGTTTGTAAGGGGGGGCATGTAGACTAACACTCCCCCAGAGGAAACATCACAGGGTGTAAGATTCGGGGAGCGTGGATGCCACGGAAGCAGTTCACTCTTGTCAACAGGGGCCATACACTATCCTACAGGTAACGGTGCTAAACACATTCCCCTTGGGGGGGTCAAGCATACACTCCACGCAGACGGGCGAGTTCTCCTCCCCCAGATTCTGACATTACGTCTGGTGACTGTATCCGAAAGACAGAAGACGGCTTCCTCACTAAACAATGAAGACTCCATAAAAACCATCACTTTCCATTACAGTCTGCCTACTCTCGCGGAAAGAATGTCGCCGCGCTTTGTCGTCTGGTTTCAGGACTGATAACAATTGCTATCAGTAGGGATGACATCACAGACGTTTGCGCAGGATCTTCCACACAGTCGGCGGTGGGACGGCCAATTCTCTGCTCGCTCTGACGGTGGATTTCTGAGGACTTCATGGGAAACTTTCACGGACGCGGTCCGCTGTTTCTACGCTTACTGGTGGATGGACGGATGATTTTCTCTTACAGATGCAACCTTTTTCCTCAAAACTGGAGAACCACCAATGAGTTTTGTGCCCGCTGGAGGGATCTTCACTAGAGATGAGCGAGCGTACTCGCTAAGGCAAACTACTCGAGCGAGTAGTGCCTTATGCAAGTACCTGCCCACTCGTCTCAAAAGATTTGGGTGCCGGCGGGGAAGAGCGGTAAGTTGCGGGAGTGAGCAGGGGGCAGCGGGGGGGGGGGGGGGGGGGGAGGAGTGAGAGAGAGAGATCTCTCCCCCCCCCCCCCGTTCCTCCACGCTCTCCCCCACCGCTTCCTGCCGGCACGCGAGTCTTTTGAGACGAGCGGGCAGGTACTCGCATAAGGCACTACTCGCTCAAGTAGTTTGCCTTAGCGAGTACGCTCGCTCATCTCTAATCTTCACCAAACTTTGTTCGAAAATGACGTTGACTGGTAGACGTGAAAATCAAGGACACCAATCGCTCTCCTGTCTTCGTTGGCAGCCATTTTGTCTCATATTTCCCTAGCGATAACAGCAGAGTAACACTTTTTGGGTATCATTTAGCAAGACTGTCTAACAGTAACACGGTCCTTGGTGTCGATAGCAACCAATCACAGCTCAGCTTTTGTTTTACCTCAGCAGTAAGAAATGAAAGCTGCTGTGTTGTGATTGGCCGATTTGGGCAACAAGGACGTCTTACGATTGACAGTTTTGCTAGATGAATATTTTTGAGTTTCTGTTTCCATTGAAACATTTATATATCTGGGGGTCATTAACTGTGAGTTATGGGGGTTCACATTACGAAGATCAGAGGTAATAACTATTTATAAAGTAATGAGAACTTTACGTGAAATAGCTTACTCTAAACTCAAGCAGACGGTCTATGTGAGAGTGAAGGGTCATCTGGTGACTCATGGACTTTCCTTGAGACTGAGGATAGAGACATTATCATAGGGTCATGCCCCAAGGTCATAGACAAAAATAAAATGGAGGCAATTTAAAGGGCCAGTAGGAGTGTTTTATGGCGGTTAGAGCTGCACATTTCTGCACTTTCACTCTCTGCAGTTTAATCTAGATCATGTGCATCGGAGGAGGCTCGGCGAAGCCGTAAAGCTGGACCTGTTAGTAATCTCTGCCCCCTGGAGAAGGAGGTTATCTGTAATAATCTAGGGGGTTATTTGCACTAATTTAACGAGGACATTACTGTCTCCTGCCTCGTATTATTTGCTGTTTTATGGCGCAGTAAAAAGCCTCTCCTCCCGCACTAATTACGGGGTTTCGCTGACATAAAGCTGTAGAATGTTAATGTTTGCAGAGCATTTTCCCATCAAGTGAAAACCGGTCGTTAGGAGCGATGCTATTCCTCAAACCGCAGGCATGTTCGCCAATTACTGCACTTCCAACCAGAAAATTGAGTTACTCAGCCAGCTGTGCTGTGAAGACGATATCCGCGGCATTCGATAAGAGCGCGTTCGCTGACTCGGCTGTGCCGTACGCATTTGTGCAGTAATTATCTGCAGGTTTTCACTATGTATTTCACGTTTCACCAAAGGAAGAGTTAAAGGGCATCTCCCTTTTTTTTTTGCGTTATGTCATTTTTGGGTTCACCATTTTGTCCTGATTAACCCCTTCATGTCATGTTAGGCATTCGACTGTATACGTGGTGCAAGCACGAGTCAGGCTGACGTCACATCGTGAGGTTTTCTTGGCAGACTGTTTTTGTGGGGTGGTTTGCCATTGCCTTCCACAGTCATCTTTTACCCCCTATCAGGCTGGGTACTCATTTTACCGACCACGGAAAGATGGAATGGTGTGTCAACCTTGAGCCGGCTACCTGAACCAAGCGGAGATTGAACTCGCAACCTTCAGGTCGTGAGTGAGAGCTGAGGACTACATTTTTGCTGCCTTAACACTCCGTGCCACATGGGGCTCATATATGTCTTAACAGCACATATATAGCCGTCCACAGCCTATACTGTGGATGGAGCGTGCTTGGGAGTTATACACGGCAAGTATCTGCTGTCTCTAACAGCCAACACCCACCCACAACAACCTCACTCAGAGAAAACTCGGATTGCGGCTGTTAACCCTTTAAATATTCGGATCGATTGGGATTTGAATATCTCGAATGGCTCCCCCAGTGGTAAGATCACAGGGGTGCCTTCCAGGTTTCATGGCTGCCTGAAGCCTTCTAACAGCCCCCAGGGCTGCCATGAACCTTTGCTTATTAGTTAAGTGCCCGTGCCAGGTCTTTAACCCATTAACGACCAAGCACCGTAAATCTACGACTCTTGGTCCTAGGCTTTGATTCCAGACAATAGTAAATGTACAGTGTGGCATTAAAGCTAGAATCTAGCAGGAACGGGTCGAGTCCTTAGCTGTCAGACACAGCAGAGGACCCGGAGGAGAAGATAGAAGCGTTTTTTAAAAGGGATCAATAAGACGACTTCCATTGCATCACAGATGGGGTCTCTGGCTTGGCTAATAACGTGAGTCAGGTGCCAAGGCTCTCTAAAGGGTTGGACACTGGCTTAGGACGGCTACACAAATGGATTTGCATTGCGGAATCTGCGGTCGGCGTCTGCACTGCAGGTCCGCAGCAAATACCATTTGTTACATGCTATGGAAAATCGCTTCTTCCTGCACACCCGCGGAATCGAATTCGATTTCCGCGGGTGGAGGAAAAATCACAGCATGTTGTATTTTTGCGCGGCATCCGCATGGACGGCTTTCAATAAAGTCAATAGAAGCCGCCTGACCCGTAGCCCTTCTGCAATTTACATTGCAAAAAAGTTGCAGATTCCACGCCTAGCGACGGCGCGGGAAAAATAAGCATTAAAAAAACAAAAAACCTGTATTGTGCATGTCCGACGGTAGCTCGACACGTCTAACCGCAGTACAGATAAAGAACAGAAAAGACAGGTACAGGTGGACACCAGATGCAGTCAGGGCCAGATTCCGCTGTTTGCTCCCGCATGCAGGATCTGATCCGTTCACATGCAGCCGGCCTTGCATGGTAAGTAAAAGCGCAGCTGTAGTCTCTAGAGAAATGGCTCGCTTCTTCTGGAGTAGCTGTTTTGCATAATTTTCCCAGGAAGCATTGCCCTAAAGTCTCCCTAACACATGCTGGATGAATGTAAGGACAATCAGTATCTTCCATGTGATTGCATGTGTCAAAACAATATACAACAGTCTACTGAATTGTGATATTTCCTACCTCTGGCTCTTGATTGGGTCATAATAGACTTTGGCTAAGCCATTACCGGTGCCCACCATGATCTGGTTCAACTTGGGATGCCACAAGCATCGGACAACGCTCTGTAACAAAACAAAACACCTCATTGTAGATAGTCTGTAACAACACAAATGACAAACAACAACATAGAGGTGAGAAATACTTAGTATAATGCATGATCGCCATGGACAATTTCATCATGAAGTGGCAGGATGCCACTAAACATAGAAGATCAGCAGTAAAATGTACAGGGGTCATCGAATGGAAACCCCCATTTTTTATTACCATAAACATTCAACCAAACAGATTGAATGAAGTAACTTTGATGATGACTCTCCACCCCCCCCCCCCACCCCCACCCCACACACACAGGACAGCCGAGAAGACTGATGGGTCAGGAAAAAGGGATCGTCATCAAACAATCCTTTAAATGGGTTTTCCGGGACTAAGATATTAATGACCCATCCTCCAGATCAGTCATCAATATCAGATTGGTGGGGGTCCGCTGCTCAGAACCCCCACCAATCTGATAATAACGACCTATCCTGATGATGCCTCCTCAATATCTTAATTCAGGAAAACCCCTTTTTAAAGTTTTACGACCCGTCGGTCAAACAGCTTAACCCCTTTAGGACCAGAGATCTTTCAGTTTTTAATTTTGTTTTTTTCGTCTTGTATTTTTTAACGGGACCATTTAATGTACCGCATAATGTAAGAAAAACATTTCAAACTTTTAACCCCTTGAGTGGCGGGTTTCCTACCACCCTGTCGTGCCCACCAGGGCAGGTTTTTTAAAATGGTCTAATCATTGAATTTCAACTAATTTTGCAGTTGCGTCTCAAGAGCCATAACTTTTTCATTTTTCCACTGACACAGCCATATAAGGACTTGTTTTTTGCGGGACAAGTTCTGATTTTTTTAAACGGGGGGAGGAAAAAAAAGAAATGGGGAAACAAGAAAAAAAGGGGCAATGTCATTAAGGGGTTAAATAATGTATTAACTTCCTTCTCTGGGTCATTACAACGCATGGATACCACATGTGTGATTGTATTTTTGATTTTTTACAAAGTAAAGGGAGACAAGTGTTTTTATTATTTTTTTTATAATTTTTAAGCTTTTTATTTTTTTTAATTTTTTTTTTTTATTTTAATTTTTTTTTCCCTTTAGTGGACTTCCACAGGGGCTCATCAGGACCCCCTGATCACATTCCGGGGGTCTGATGGTGACAGCCCTTTACATGCTGCAGTGACAGCCCTTTACATGCTGCAGTCACATAGACTGCAGCATGTAAAGGGTTAACACAGCAGAGATCGGAGGTTTTCTCTGATCTCTGCTGTAAGAGCTGGTGCCTGCTTGTCCTCTGACAGCTAAGCATCAGCTCTCCCTGCCACAGAGACCATCGGCTTGCTTCTGACAAGCCGATGGTCTCTATGGCAACCTGTAAACAAAGCAGGAGGTTGCCGGCATATCGGCAATATCTTCTGCTGGTTTTTAAAAGCCCTTGCTTTGTTCTCTGTGGGACTGTGCAGGCAGAGCACACTGTCACAGCTTGTGGCATTGTGCTCTGCAGCTCCCATAGTGATACATAGCCTGGAAATCTTCCGGGCTATGTCTCTATGAGCAGTGGAGCTCGTCCCGGAAAATTTCCGGGCGTGCCACTCAAGGGGTTAAAGTGGGAACAAATGAAGAAACATGTAATGGCCCCATTTTTGGTAGTTTTAGCTTTTACAGCGTTCACAATGCAGTAAAAATGACATCTGGGCTTTGTTCTGCGGGTCAGTACGATTGTGGGGATAGATCACATTTATATCATTTTATGTGTTCTTCTATTTTTAAAGAGTAATTAGAATTTTTCTTAAATCAAAATTGCTTTCCGTCAACGTATTCTGAGACCGGTGACTTTTTCATTTTTTTATCGATTGGGTTGTGTAGTTTTTATTACCACCATTTTTGGAAAAACAAGTCTTTTTGATCACTTTTTATTCAATTTTTTTTGGAAGCCGGGTTTCAAAGAAAAAAAAAAAAAAAAGCAATTCTGGCATTGTCTTTCTTTTTAGCCTTTACCATTTGGGATAAATATTAGGACCTTTTACTAGTTTGGACTTTTATGTACGCTGAGATAACAAATATGTGGATTTTTTAATAGTTTAGTTTTTTTTATGGGAAAAGTTTTTTTTCCTAACTCTTAAGACAACTTTATTAATTCTTTTTTTCTTTTTTTTTTACACTTTTATTTAGTTCCCAAAGGCGACTTCAGTATTGCACTATATAGCGATTTTTGATGTTGCCTTTCAAGCCCTGCTTTGAGCGTTGCAGCCCTGGAAGCCTTCAGTAGGCTCCAGGCTGCAATATTAACCCATCGGCAACTCCATTCATGTCAGTTGCTGTTGGCTTTCAGAAACAGCTGATGGCTGCTGGGTTTTGGAATGGAGTCGCCTCCTGAACTCACTCAATACCGCGAGACCGTGAGCGGTCCAGAAGTGGTCAAAGAAAGTTTGGTTGGATTATAAGGTTAGGTAAACAAATGTTAATGAGCTACCCTAAAGATGGGTCATCAATATCTAAGTCCCAAAAAATCCCTTTAAAAGGAGTTAGACAGGGTTAGAAAAATATGGCTGCTTTCTTCCAAACACAGCACCACCCTTGTCCATGGGTTGTGTCTGCAGCTGACCTCCCATTCACTTCAATGGATCTGAGCTGCAATACCACACAAAACCCTATGGAGAAGGGTGGCGCTATGTTTGGAAGAAAGCAGCCAAGTGTTTCTAACAATAGACAACCCCCTTGAGTCCTTAAATTTTCCTTCTTCTGTCAAGGCTCTGAAAATTCTAGAAGCTGGATGACAACTTTACATCTCCCTCAGAGACTGTCACCCAACTTTCCTAAAGTCATGGAGGACAATCCTCCTAAATACTCAACAATACAGGATCAGAGAATCTACAACTGCATAACATGGCAGATGTGCCATTCAAGGATCTCAATCTCTTATTTCCTCCAGAGACTGAACTAAGAAGTGTCTTCACCCAAAACCGGTTAGGTCGCCTCTATCTGCTAGTTCTATTTCTTTGTGGACCTTTGAATAGAGTATTATGGCATAAATTGACGTTCTCCATATCATCTCATCAGGGTATGATAAGAAACTTTGGTTTCTGGGGAAATCTCTTGAATTGTTTTGGAGACTACAGATAGTTTGAGGCAAAAATTCAATTTTATGGCTCTGACCTTGCTTAAGATGTTTAGTCATGGTCTTCAAGAACCTAAAAGCCTCTTCACTGCAGAGAGAGGACATCAATGTCTCACACTGACAAGCCAAAGGCCTCCAAGTTCACAATTTACGTAGAAATGGAAAAGGCATAAAACTTTGTGTCAGTTGGCTCTTCCCGGAGACAGGATCACGGATGACCGCTCAAGAACTGAATTTCTACACACCGAAGTTTAAGCTGTATCAAGCCAATTCCAAAAAGCTATAGCTTTTAACCCATTAAAAATAATCCTAATTGGGGGGTCTTAATAATTTTTTTAACCTTATATTCTCCACAATTTGGCAACTTTCATTGATAACATTGCATGAAGTCATATTTTATTTAAGAGGAATTGAAGTTTATTTTAGACACCTTTTTTGCAGGGCAGATTTTTTTAATTAAAATTAATATATTTATAATTAAAAATTCCTTTTTTAATATTAGACTTCTCTATGTTAGCAACATTGTATTCAGTCTATAACAATCTAGCTATGATTGCACAATGCATCAGTCTGGAGTCCAGGCTGTTTAGCTCACAGAGCATTGTCTACACTGGATACAATTGCATCCACTTCTCAGCTGAGAGCAGGACTAGCTATGTACAGTGTATCAGTCTGGAGTCCGGGCTTTTTAGCTTACAGAGCATTGTCTATACTGGATACAACTGTATCCACTTCTCAGTTGAGGGCAGGACTAACTACGTACAATGTATCAGTCTGGAGTCCGGGCTGTTTAGCTCATAGAGCATTGTCTAGACTGTGAGAATTCTATCGACTTCTCGGCTGAGAGCAGGACTAGCTATGTACAATGTATCAGTCTGGAGTCCGGGCTTTTTAGCTTACAGAGCATTGTCTACACTAGATACAACTGTATCCACTTCTCAGTTGAGGGCAGGACTAGCTACGTACAATGTATCAGTCTGGAGTCCGGGCTGTTTAGCTCACAGAGCATTGTCTAGACTGTGAGAATTGTATCGACTTCTCGGCTGAGAGCAGGACTAGCTATGTACCATACATCAGTCTGGAGTCCAGGCTGTTTAGCTCACAGAGCATTGTCTACACTGGATACAACTGTAACCACTTCTCAACTGAGAGCAAAACTAGCTAAGCAATTACAATTGTATCCAGCGTAGACAATGCTCTGTGAGCTGAACAGCCCAGAATCAAGACTGATATATTGTACATAGCTAGTCCTGTTCTCAGCTGAGAAGTGGATGCAATTGTATCCAGTGTAAACAATACTCTGTGAGCTAAATAAATAAGCAGTAGCTGCATACATCTCTCTGCTAGTTTGCTACAATGTATCAGTCTGGAGTTCAGACTGGAATACAGCTGTATCCATTTCTCAGGCGGGATCTGGACTAGCTATGTACAAGGTTGCCTCTAAGTTTAAAACTGCACATACATTTAAAATAATGATCGGCTGGTAGCGTGGCTGATCGATCATTCATGGAATCTTCTGCTCACATGATTCCAACAAGCACCAGCAACAGGTTATTTACAGGGAGCAAAGAAACAGATACAAAGTTGGAATAGCATAGAAGTAGTAATACTCAATTGTCACTACCACTCCTGTTCTCCTGGTGGCCAGTCTTCACTTCCTGTTGCACATCCTGAGAGTCCATACAAGTGACCGCTGTGGCCAATGATGGCCTGTGCTGCAGTGATCACATGACCCTGTGTCTGGAAGTGAAGACCAGTGGTGGACTAGTCACTCGAGAAAGGGAAATGAAGGGGTGGCGAGGGCAGGCGAGTATTACTTCTTTTCTATGGTTAGAGACAGATATGACCAGTATGGTAAATGATCGCTGAGGTTTCAGCAGATCATGCCACGCACTTACAATGTCAGCCCAAAAACAATGGCAAAATTGATGTTATTTCTCCATGCCCTCCTAAAATAATTCGTAAAAGTTATACAATACATTATATGTACTGCGAAAGTGTTACCAATAAAATCTAAATACAAGCCATCCCACGGCCATGTCAAGGGAAAAATAAAAACGTTATGGCTTTTGATAAGTGGAGATGAATATCCTCAAAAACTCCTTGCGTCCTTAGGTCCACAATAGGCTGAGTCACTAAGGGTTTTAAGGGGGTTTCCAGGCAAATACTATAGAAGACTTATCCTGAGGATAGGACATCAATGGTTGATTGGCTGGCATTCACTGCTGGGTAGCCCAGCCGATCAGCTGATTGGGCACCCGCTGTCAGTGCCACCACACACAGGGATACAAAGTGGAAGCATTTAGCTCCGACTGCTGTGTAGTGGTTGGAGCTCCTCATTCCAGGCGGGCACAGGTGCCATTGATTTTAATGAGAACTGCACCTGCAATTACCAACGCCGACCACTATATAGGGGTCAGAGTGATAAGCTTCCTCTCCGTATCCCTATGTGATGCGGGCCTAATCAGCTGATCGGCGAGCGGCAGACACCAGCTGATTAACAGTTGACCTATCCTAAGGACATATTTGCCTGATAAACCCCTTTAACATTAGACAAGTTAAAAGGTCCTCTGACTTGGAGAACCTTGTTTTAGATACCTGATGAGGGAAATCAGGCACAGAGATCTCCGTAGACAAGGAGCTGATACAACAGGATACATTTCAGTCTTTGGAATATTCTGCATCATATCAGTTTTAGAGACAGAGAAGAAGGATGCAGAACACAAGGGCTCCAGGAACCAGATGAAGAGATATGTGGATGTAATTGGCAACTAATATATTCTCAACACTCAGAAGAGCAGAAATAGAATGAAAGCAGACAGTTTATGCAGCGCGGTACAGTACGTCCGGACATCACGCGCCGTGTACCGAGGAGGCACAGGGGAACGGAGCCGCTGAGAGAAGTCTGTGTTCTTGCTGCTCACTGCTTCTACTTTGCATCGCATGGAATTACCCAGAAAACTTCTACAATGACTTTAGAAGGAGCTCTTGATACAGACAACAGGGATAATCCATGGCTGTGCCAATACATCATCATCATGCTGTAGAAGAATGGCGGTTTAGGGTAATGACCTGCTTGCCATAATAGATTATTGCAGTGCAGGAGGGGCGAGGGTTAAAGAGGCAGTGCTAGAAAAAAACCCTCACAAATAGAAAAAAATCACAGAGCCGAATATTGCCACTTCCTGATCTGTAGAGAAAACTTTTCAGCAGTCATCTCTCTAATATCACAGTCAGGGTTACACTGAGAGGTAACACTTGTATATGTAGAGAACCTATGTAGAGGTCCTATCTACTCCCCCTCCCTGCAGAATTACCTGCGCACAGAACATGTCCAGAAGAGGTCAATGGGTCCCTCCGTTTATTGTGTGAATGGCCCATGAAGCTGCTGTAAAGCATCGCTCTAAATACTGTTAACTGCAGCTCAGGAAAGATGGCCGCCCTCAGTCATGTATGGACAGCAGAATAAAAAAATTCTATGATAAGCAAATTAAAACAGATTAAAAATGGAAAATGTTTCAGTCCCTGTAAAGGGTTTCCTGCAAATAAAGAAAAAATATGGGCAGGCAATGGTGTAAGATAAAGAAATAAGCTATGCTGACCTCATTAAACAACCCCGTTAAACGCAGGATCCTCAGTCCCCACCGCTGTAATCCCATAAGAAGCAGTGGTTGTGGCTTATTATTCATTGTACTTGTGACCGCTCAGCCAAAAACGGGCTTCAGCAGTGATTTTGACAAGAGCAGCACGTGACCATTTACGTCTGTGTTGGTGTGCAGTGTTCTTCTTCCTCCAAACATAGCGTTGTGAAATTGTGCTAAAAACGTCCATTTTTGTCGCATCTGTCCAAAGCAGTGTGGATCATCCAGGTGATGTCAGGGAACTTGTTATGGACTACAATTCCATGTGAACAGAACTTCTTCCATGTAAACAGAGGTTTTTGCAGGCTGTAGGGTCTTCTGATGTTCCTCTTGGGTTCTCTCTCACCTCTTTCAGGACCCCTGTTGTTCTCTTTATAACAGGATGCTCCTGGGGAGAGTAGAACAGTCCTGAATGTCCGCCATCTGAGGAGAATAGCCGTGGCTTGATATACACACAGATCTTTTGTATCTTTTTTCCAGCTCCATGTGTCTCTATAACACATCTTCTGAGGTCTTCTGGAATTTCTTTCCAACGAGGCACTGTTCACACTAATCAGTGTTTCTTCATAAAAACATATTTGTTATTAATTACTAACCAGAAATTTTGGACCATTCCTCCCTGCAGATGTCTTTCAGTTCATCAATATTTCTAGGATGCCTTGTGTTCATGCCCTCTTCACATCATGCCCAGCCTCCAGACTGATACAATAGAGCAAACTAGCAAAGAGAGCTGCTGATGTATTCAGATCACAGAGCATTGTCTACACTGGATACAATTGTATCCACTTCTCAGCTGAGAGCAAGACTAGCTATGTACAATGTATCAGTCTGGAGTCCCGGCTGCTCAGCTCCCAGAGCATTGTCTACACTGGATATAATGGTATCCACTTCTCAGTTGAGGACAGGACTAGCTATGTACAATGTATCAGTCTGGAGTCCAGGCTGTTTAGCTCACAGAGCATTGTCTACACTGGATACAATTGCATCCACTTCTCAGCTGAGAGCAGGACTAGCTATGTACAATGTATCAGTCTGGAGTCCCAGCTGCTCAGCTCCCAGAGCATGGTCTACACTGGATATAATGGTATCCACTTCTCAGTTGAGGGCAGGACTAGCTATGTACAATGTATCAGTCTGGAGTCCCGGCTGCTCAGCTCCCAGAGCATGGTCTACACTGGATATAATGGTATCCACTTCTCAGTTGAGGGCAGGACTAGCTATGTACAATGTATCAGTCTGGAGTCCGGGCTGTTTAGCTCACAGAGCATTGTCTACACTGGATACAATTGTATCCACTTCTTAGCTGAGAGCAGGACTAGCTATGTACAATGTATCAGTCTGGAGTCCGGGCTGTTCAGCTCACAGAGCATTGTCTATACTGGATATAATGGTATGCACTTCTCAGTTGAGGACAGGAATGGAAACAATAATGTTCTCTAACTGACAAACTCATATCTTGAAAATGGTGAAGAATTGCAACATAAAGTGTACGATAAAGTTGCAAAACTTCATTTTGACACACATAAAAGGGGTCGTACTAGAATATCAATTTATCCCCTATACTGTGGATAGGGGATAACTTGCTAATCGGTGGGGGTTTCACCGATGAGACTCGGTTCTCCTGTCACTGTAGGGGTTGCTTTTTACCCTGCTGTTATTTCAGTCTGAACGTAGTGCTGCCCAAGTATGTGCAGTCATTGCGCCATTCATTTCAAAGGAAGTGAATGGAGTAGTGCCACTGCGACGATCGTTCCATTCAGTCTCTTCCTCACTCCAAGGGGTACAGTGAAGGGAATGGGGAAAATGGGACCCCCATTCTTGAGATTGATGGGTGTCTCAGTGTTGAGACCCCCACTGATTAGCAAGTTATTCTCTATCCTGTGGATAGGGAATAACTTGATATTCCCGTAAAACCCCTTTTAACTTCATTTAAATCAAACCAGGAAAGCTCTCTAAAGAACATAGCAGCCCACGGTACCAGCAATAACCCGAACGCTGATGTGTATGACTATAGTCTAAAAACAAGCTGAAATAAACTACGAAAACAATATAAAAAGGAGGTTATTTTGGGTGGTGGTAAAAAAAGCTTATTTTCTTTCATAGATGGCCAGGCTTCATATCTGCCCAGCTGCTCTGGGACGTGTTGCTTGAATGGTGCGTCTGATCGGCTGCACTTGACCAGCCACAGAGAGGAGACCTGTCAGCTGTAGAGATGGTGGGCGTGCAAGCAACATGCTGACAGCAGCGGCCGCGCCGTGTCATTACAGATGACTGCCAGGCTGACAGACTAAGAGCGCTGCCGCGTATTCACTACAGGGCAAGACTCCGTTATGCTCTGACCAAATGATGATGTCCAGTTTGGCGATTAATTGTTACATAATTAAAGATCTGCAACTTTGTAATATATTTTCTGCTTCCATTTCTCACCATTTTCAAGACCTTTGCTTGCTGTAAGGGAATGGACACACTTGTTAAAGGGGTTTTCCAGACAAATACAATCAATGACCTATACTCAGGGTCATCAATAGCTGACTGGCTGGGGTCCGCCGCTCAGGATCCCGGCTGATCAGCTGTTCCAACACCCGCTGTTATGGGCAAAACAGACAGGGTAAAGAGTGGAAGCAGATCACTCCGACCCATGTAGTGGCCGGCGCTGGTGATTGCAGGGGCAGCTGTCATTGATTTTAATGGGAGTGTGCCTGTAATTACCAGGGGTCGGAATGATCCGCTTCTCATCCGTAACCTGTGTACGGGTACTCCCATCTTATAGAGTGATGGCATAGTGCTACAATATGCAGTTGCTCGACTGGTGGGGGTCTGATCTCTGGAACCCCCACCAATCCTGAGAATGAAGGGGATGTAGCACCAATTTAGTGCTGCGTGCAATTCAAAGGCGAACTCCCTCAGGAATCCATATTGGCTTTGACAATGTACCAAAGTATTCTCCAAGCAGGGTTCAAAGAGTGCGGATAAATCTGCTTTCTTTGGAAGGTACAAAGCAGTACAAGGTATTGCGGCACGTTTTGGAGGACATACGGATAAAATAGCTTCCTTTCTCAAGTTCAAATATTAAGGCATAAGGTTTTCTGCCAGTGGATACAAGTACGGTGAAAGGACCAAAAGTTCATGCACCAGATGAGCCTGTGCCGCCCTGTGGCTGGAAATTTGTGTGCCAGCGAGCCAGCGTGGGCTCCACCATGCGACTGGAAGAACAAGGCCGGCAGAAGTTCACACGCCGTAAATGATCTCAGAGGGCAAACGGGTACTTTTGGGGCTGTTAGCATCCATAGTCATGGTGACTTGAGGCCTATTTACATGCAACGATATCGCTCAAAATTGATTTAAACTAGGGCATATGAGCGATAATCGTTGCGTTTAAATGCTACCATCGTTCACTCTTCTGCTGAACGATGATTTTAAGGTGAGCTTAAAATCCATCGTTCAGCTGAAGACAGATAAAAGGGGCCGCATGCTGTGTTCTGCACGGGAGCTGAAGATTACATTGTATTCAGCCAACAGCCCCTGTGAGAACAATGGAGCTGTGTGCAAAGCTCAGACCACATGCTGTGTTCTGAAACAGCTCCCAGAGGCCCTTTTACATGCAAATGAAGCTGATAAAGCATTAATGGACATTTGGGTCCAGTAAATGATCGCTAAAACGGTCATTCTTTCATTCGTTTGAAAGATGGTCTTTGTGTGTAAATAAGCCTTAAGATGACATTTGATTCCAGACCCATGATTGTGCTTAGTCAGATCACAGAATTTCTAATCATTCGATATATACACATATATAAAAATAACTACTTTGGATGTATATACAGTCAGATTAAATACGAATGTGTCACACTAATAAAACACATATGCCTAAAAAAGTTATATAAACAGTAAAATCATAAAATAATATTAAAATAAAAATGGCTGCCCATAAAACGTTCTCCTCTCCTTATAGTTCGGAAGACGCAGACCTTTACAGGCAGAAGGTGGTAATACTAACACATAGAGATGAGCGGATGGCATCTCTGTAGCGGCTGCTCCCGTATTCCAGGACTGCACATTCCGCAGCGCCGCAGACTATTACCTGGTGCGCTCATTACTCACCGTGGCCGCGGCGGGGAGGGAGGTGTAGAAGTGATGTCTATGTCAGCTTATTAGGTGAGACAAGCTGAAGAGCGCTACTGTTCCCACATAATACAGAACACATGGAGACCACTCGTAGGCCAAGAGTAGCTTATATCCAGAATATTGTATCCCTGTAACAGCAGAAGGGTCTGGCACGATGTGTGGGGTGACGCGTGTCATGAGATCAATTATGAGGGATGGGGATCAGTAAGAACTTAGCGAAGCACAAATGTGGAGGGGAGAATATGCCAAAAAGGTTCATTATCCAGCTGCGGCTCAGTCTTGGCTTCCATGGGGCAACGTCTTGTCATGGGGTTTATGGGGTCGTATCAGATCAGTGCAGGATTGCAGTTCTGCAATATGTTGCTATGTGATGGAGACTGTATGTGGACAGAAATCCCCATCCCCATGAATGTCCACATATACCTGTCACTAGAAGGAGAGGTACACATTGCCGTAGATAAAGATTTCCATACATGATGACATATTAGCGGACAGAATTCAGAAGGGGACACAATGACATCACCATCTCTCTATGGTGCAGGACTATAAGATATCGATGCCATGCCAATTAATATCAGATCGGTGAGAGTCCGTCACTTAGGATCCCTGCCAATCAGCTGTCTAAAGTGGCTGCTGCGCTCCGGTGACCACCATGGCTAGTTCACTGCATGCAAGGCGCAGTGCCACGTATTTGGTAGCAGCAGCGCCCAGTATAGCAACTCAATCCCTTTCATTTGATTGGGACTGAGCTCCTTTCAGACCATGAGACTGATGAACTGGACATCACAGGCGTCCACCTGAGTATTCGCAGCTTCTTCAGCAAGCTGATTGACGGGGGTGCCACACAACAGACCCACCCACCAATCTTATAGTCACAACCTACCTGTCCATGAGCAGAGAATCATAGCGATTCTCCGCTCACTGGACTTTAAAGAGTTGCCTTACAAAATGAAATTATACCCCAGCCACAAAAAAAAGGGGATAACTATTTGAGCAGTGGGGTTCCAATCTTTAGAACCCCCACCTGATCACGATAAGAAGGGTCCTGAAGACCCTGAATAAATGCAGCGACGGTCAAGCATGTGCAGGGTTGCTCCCTTCATCTCAATGCAATTGTGTCAGAGTTCAAGATACCAGAGTTCTAGTGCTTGGCTCCAGTATCTCCAGTGACCACTGCTCCATTCATTCGGGGACCTTTGGGACCCTCGTTCCTATGCCCGACCACTGAGAACCTCACTGATCAGCTAGTTATCTCCTATGCTGTGAGAAGGGGATAATGTAATTTCGTGGGGAAACCCATTTAACATGATAGGGAACCAATGTCTGATTGGTGAAGTCTTACCGCTGGGATCGCAACTGATCATGAGAACAAGGGTCCCGAAGACCCCGAATGGGTCTCAATGATACGGTCAGAGATAGCAGAGTTCAAGCGCTTGCCCACTGTATCTCCAGCTTGCATGATCACTGCTCCATTCATTCAGGGACCTTCGGGACCCTCCTCCTTGTGTCCAACCTTTTGGAACACTACCAAACAGATCGTTATCCTCTATTCTGTGGGTAGAGCATGACGTTATTTTGCAGGACAACCCTTTTAACAGGATAAGAGATGAGTATTTGAATAATGAAGTCCTACCACTTGGGACCACACCGATCACAAGAATGAGGGTCCCATGTCCCCCTATACGAATAGCGAAACAGCCATGCATGTGCGTTGCTACTTTTTTTGGGAGTCCCATTCATGTCTATGAGAAGCCAAGTACAACACTCAGCCAAAGTATCCCCAACAGTCCCAAGGAGATGAATGGAGTGGCCTCAGGCCTGTTTGGTTCCCAGTTGGACCCCCTTATCAGACGTCTACAGACTTTGCTTTGCATGGCCAATAAAAATTGTTTTGCATAATTAAGAATTAAAAATGTAAAAATCTATTGTTTTTTATTTAAGTGCAAAAACAACGAAAATTCCTTCCTTCCGGTTTATATCACCTATAAAACATACATCTTGATCTGCCGCAGACACGGCCGCGAACAACAAGACTTTCGGAATCGTTCCTTATTATACTTCGTACCATGAAAAGAATAAAAATGGTGAAAAAAATACCAATAAATCCCCGAGGGGAGTAAATCTGTGAGCTGTAAAACTCTTCACGCCTTATAACCTCGCTCACGCCGATTCCATAAAACGACTGCCACTAGGATTCGGGATATTACGCTACAGGCAGAGGACGAGTGTGACCCCATTTATAACGGCTTTATACAGGAGGAGGGTTAGTGTGATCTATTCCAGAAGGTTGTTATCCCCCCTCTTAATGGTCCAGGATTAGTCCAGGAGGCTGATATATATACAGTAACCGCTACTGGGTTATGTCACATCTCCGCACGTGTGCTCAACGCTCTGGTTAACCCTTCATTATACAGGAAGAGTAAGAAAAAAGTTTAAAAACAAACTTAGTGCCATTCTTCTTGTAAAACTTTTATGCTGTATTATATAGTGTGACTATACCTGTAGATGTTTTGGGCGGCCCATTTCCATATCAGGTTGACCAGCAGTACTTGTACTGGTGAATCCGGGATTGGAGTACATGGGCTACTGTATGTATAACGGTCCGTTTCACTGCCGCTGGACAGGAGGTATCCGACGTGGGCAAACCTCTTGGGGGGGGGGGGGGGGGATTCCAGTTTCAGCATTAAAATAAAAAATAAAAAAAAAAGTATATTGTCCTGAATTAGAGAAGCGTGGCTGCTTTCTTTCAGAAACGGCGCCACCCCTGAATACAGGTTGTGTGAGATATTGCAGCTTAGTCCTAGTCACAGTAGAGTTCAGGTTTCCAGCTTTTAACAAATCAATCTACAATTCCATAAATGGATTCAAAAACAGATGCCAAATGGAAGCAAAAGTTTCGGTTTATTTGAAGGAGCAGTTCAAAGTATCCGTCCAAAAACGGAAACATTAACCTCCGTTTGCATGCGTTTAATCCCTTTTAGCGGATCCCTTTAAGGTTGTGCTCATGAGTATGGATTTCTAAAGCCAAATCAGCAACAAACTTAACACTTCAATTGAAGGGGGGAAATCTAATAAGGATCTGCAGGAAATCTGTACCAAAGGGTCCCGATTTTGATGCAAATCTTCTGCGGATTTTTCCGCCGCAAATCTGGAGCAAATCGGCTACGACTGGCAAGCGGCGGACCCCAGCAGATCAGCTATTACGACCTATAACAATTACCTGGAAAACCCCTTTAAGCCCGGTTCACACTCGGAAACCTGTTTCTGGAAACTGAAAATAGTTTGTGAACAGTTTGCAAACAGTGGAAACATGTTCGAGAGAAACAATGTCTGCCAAACACACTTGTAGAGCATTCTGCGCCCAGAGCTGCCATAACGGCTCATATCCAAACCGCCCGGCTTTCTTCAGAGAGCATCCACTATTTTTTTCGATTACGCAATGGTTTGCGTTCTCTGTGAAATTGGGCATGAAATGCCTTTAACTTCTTATCAACCTCATCATGGCTGATAGAAAATATGACCACAACACGCTTTTTATGTCTATTTCTGTACTCCGAGTACGTGATGTCCCAAACCAGGAGATGCAATCAAGTTCTAACATCTAATTACTTACAGAAAGCTGAAGGTATTGTCACTACTCAACATAATCTGCCTTTTGACTTGTATGCTTTTCACATAGTTGACACCATGATTGCATGGCCACTACGATTGCTTCTTTACGGGTTTGTTTGGGAAAATGCTGACGCAAGAGCGGTACGACTGGAAGATCACTGGTGAGTACGGACTATTTCAAAGCCGTTGTCATAAAGAAACCACTGAACACAAGCGTTGTCTTGATGGAACAGCCATTTTTCTTGCAACGCATCTTCAGATCTTCAGGCAGGTCTTCTATACAGATCTTGACTTAGAAGCCATTTTCTGCCACAGGTAATGGGCAGTCCTTCATAACCACTTGATTCACTCCATTCTTGTTATCTGCATAGCGCCAACGTATTCCACAGCTTTCAGTTAATTCTATTTATTACCCCCCCCCCCCCCCCCCCCAGCCAGCTGGGTACTCATTTTACTGACCTCAGAAGGATTGAAGGCTGAGTCAACCTTGAGCCAGCTACTTAAACCACGCGGGGATTGAACTCTCAACCTTCAGGTTTTAAGTATCAAAGATGATTTTATTTCCAGCCGCTGTTAGGAGCGTTGTGTGCACTCGATGATGCCGCCATTGTCTTACTCATCCCCAAAGAATGCCCGCATCTTCCACCGATCTTATGGAAATGCAGACTTTGCAGCCAATCTATTCCACAGATTATCGGCGGTCCTCCATAACCACTTGCATCACTCCACTTGCGCAGTCATATGGTCGGACAGGCTGATACATGGCCGAGACTCCTTTGGTTTATTCTCAAATGACGTTCGACCATCTTTGAACGGTCGCATCTATGAACACACATTTTTGATGTCCATGACACCTTCATCGCACGTCTCACTCAACTGACGATGAATATCGATGGGTGAAGAGGACAGATGACTCCACGCTGTTCTTGGAACATGAATGTTGCCATTTTATGTATTGAAAACGCTTCTAACTCCGGCCGTCATGTGGGTTGTGTGCACTGGATGATGATGCCATCTGTCTCACTCATCCGTGAAGAATGCCCGCATCTTCCACCATGTGTCCCATGTTTCTATCTACTCAATTAGAAAAAAATGAGGAGCCCCAAGGACATGACTGCACCTTGTATTTTGCAGGTCATAAAGTCCTCAATGAGTTTAAGTGTATTTTCCTGCGTCCACATACTAAGATTGGGAAGGCTGAGGACCAGGGCTCCTGCATTGGGTTGACGGACATACATGTGGAAGAGGTGGCTATGGATTATTTCCTTGACACTATTCCGTGCCTCCTAACTTTTTCAGGCCTGGAAAACCCCAATAAAGGGAAAAAGTTTCCATCTACTGACGGCAAGCTGAGCCAAGGAGAAAGGTGGAGAAGTGATACCGACCGTCTATTAGAAAGAATGTCCCATTATATAATGATTAAGATTTATTATAATACCGGACGCCCCCCTTTTAGAGTCAAGAGACCACCTGCATCCCCGCTTTACAGATGACTCCCCACATCAGCATGCGGTCAGGCAGCGGATTCGTTTCCTATGTCATTGAGTTGCACACAGTTAACTCCTGGTGACACGTTCATGGTTTTAGCTCCAGTTTTCCATTCCAAGGTCACTTTGATATAGAAGACGGGTTTGTACTTTCAATGCACGAAATATTTATGAAACGAGAGACTTCAGCTTAGTGCACCAACCATTTTGGGAACATGATGCAGCCTGTAAATAAGGATGCAATACGGTGTCAGTGATTGGCTCGGTTATTACCCCCCAGAGCAGTCCTGAAACCTGCGCCCAGGATGGTATGTGGACGCGCGCCTTGATGCTATTACATGTCTGCACATGGGGTACTCAAGTGACTCCTGGAGATTAATGAAGAGCCCAAGCAAGACGTGCGCTGCTCCAAAGATTCTTCCCGGACACAAAACGGGGTGCGTTCAGCCGTCTGCACATCCGGCGCCGTGCCCTTACTTGACATTGGATGCAGCAAGGTGAATGTAAATACGGCGGAGGTTTTGTTCTGGAGGTTAGAATACAAGATGGAATGACTGCGATGAGGCATCAGGCAGGGCTCAGCCTCACTTGGCAGGACATTTTAGAAGCGGCTAACAAGTGGCAGATCATCAAAGCGAGCAGCTCCGACGTGCACCTTCCACTCATTCGTGTATGTGCATTCCTCCTGGCCTGGCAAGAGGCCATATCCAAAAAAACGGATTACATTTCAGGGACAGGAAGTGAAGGGAAATAGCAGGCGAAGCTTTCACAAGCAGCTAAATATGGAATACATGTTGAAAAGCTCTGCTTTCTGAACGCTTCTCAGACGATGAGGGGGTGCGCGGTACGGGCGATGGACTGGACGCGGGCGCAGGGCTGTAAATCAGCTCCGATGTCAGTCTGCGGGAGCGGATAAACCTCACAAGACATAGACATGCTTATGGAATGAGATGAACCCTTCATTGAATATATGGAGGATTAAAGGGGGCGTCCTATTAGACAATTCAGAGTTAAAGGGGTTATTCCAAAATTAAAGGGGTTCTATGGGTACAAAGCGAGTATGGCACTCAGCAGTCGCCTAGAAAGAAACGGAGCAGCGAGTGCATGTTCAAGTGTCGCTCCATTCACACTAGACCCCTTATGTTACTTATGGAATTTGACAGTCGGACCCCATCCGTTGGACACTTATCTCCTATCCTGAGGATACGTAATGACTTTAAAGGGGTTCTCCAAGTGCAAAGGTGTATTTGGTGCAGTGAATGTAATCTGGATCGGTAAGATGCCCCGT